>NW_006436288.1:200737-245863 GCF_000325575.1 Pteropus alecto | reverse complement strand
AAAGTCTACTTGATGCGGCCTGTTTCAGGAAAAAAGGGAAATTCACCCAAAGGCTGTGCATCCCCAGTGCTTTCCTACAAGTGCCAGAGTGAGAGGCATGAAATAATCCCGGACAAGCATTAAATGCATTCGAGAGAGTACGTGTCGGTGACAGGAGGGGAGTTAAAGGGGCGTTGCTGCATCAGTTGCTGTGACTTATGTAAGGGGATACGTGACAATTAGTCCCATATCATTCCCTAAGGGGACCTGTGCGGAAAATCGGCAGTCTGTTCACTGTGATCTAGCATAACGGCGCACAGCCACAATGCTGCAAAGCAGGAGAGGAGGAAAGGCCCTCCGAACTGACCTTCATCAGGCGCCTGATGATAACGCGAGATCTGTGCAAGATTCACTGAGCGAGAACACAGTTCACATCTCCAAAAAGGGGAACTAGTCATCATAATAAATAAGAAAATAAGAAAAACTATTCTGATCAAGTGGAGTTTCCTTATAAGCAAATACCTCATTACAAGTCAGATATTTTATAGCGTTATATAAATGAGAGATAAAGCCAAGACTTAACATTAGTTAGCATCAGGGTATTTTTACTACCACACACACATGATTTCAAAGTGATACTTTTAGACAAGGTTAGCCTTAAGCAGAATTCTGAAGTAGGCAAATTCCATCTCGGCTTTCTAGTTCTCTGTGTTTTTCCCTTCAATGACAGCGTCATGGAATAATAAGAGAGCTCAGTGTGTGACCCGGGCAGGATACTTAGTCTCCTACCTTCATTTACCCACCTGTAAAAACTGGATCTCAACTCACAGAGATTTCTGCAAAAGTTCTATGTGCGAAAGTGCTGGAATGTTACCTATTCTCTTTTTCCTCCTACCTGCCCTTCCCCTGACACCTGTCCCTAGTGACCTGCACATCCCTGTTGCCCCCCACCCCATTAATACATGCTTCCAGGAAGGAATCTAAAAATGATTAATGCTCAAGTGAAATGTCCAGCCAGAGCTTAATGAGCAATCTCCCTGGTTTATGGGCTTTTTGTTTTTTTAACAAAAATCCATACTCAAGGAATTAACTGCTAAGGGTAGAAATCCAGGCACCAAATGAAAGGCCAGGAAGTATCCGGAAGGCAGCAAGTCTTTTCTTTAAACTCTGAAACCGGACAGATAAGCAGATAACTCCAGTGGCAGAGTCTACTGCTTCTTGGAAGTATCACCAGCCTTTGCTAAACTGCCTTTTTAAATTTTTCCTATTGATTGACAAGTTTTATATGTCTATTTTTTAATTGGTTCTAAATGAGTCCCATATTCAAGATATCACTAGAGCACAAGGCAGAGACAGAACGCATGGTTGAGGTTGAGATCCTATAATAAAAAATATCTGGTTAATGATTACAGCTGGAAAAGAAAAATCTCAGAGGACTAATTATTTGTTGTACCCACTATGGAAGTGGTATGAGGTTTTGTTTTACTAAATGCCATTAAGAATTTAAAGAACTTCCTGACAACTGGTGTTGTTTAAAAATGTCAAGATTGCCTAGGAGACAGTAAGGTCCCATGCACAGAAATGTCCAAGCAGAAAGTGGATGGTCATCACTCAGTGATGTCACAGGTGGAATGCCGGCACAAGCAAGGGTAGACTAGGTGACCTGGAATGTCCTTCTAACCTCAAGAGTCTTAATATAAATCTATAAAATCAGCAGTAAAGAAAAAAAATAATTCCAAATCTTCCAGAAGGTATAGATTATTATTAAAGATGAACCCAATCCAGCTTCCCAGTTTAATCCTAATCAGAAACAGAGAGGAAAATCTGATGTGTGGATCTTGCTAATGGTGACAGCCATACAGGTTTGATATTGGATTTTGCCAACTCTAGAACCTCAAGATATAACAGGTATTTCAGTTTTAGTGTGGCTTCTCTTAATATCAACTCATACTTACACCTTTTCCCCTCTGTGACGTTTAGAAACTATGGATTGTGGCACACAGATGCTTGGTTCTGAGCTGCACAGCTCTGATAAAGGCACAGATAGTCACAAGAACACCCTCCAGACCTATGCCACGCCCAGCTCATCGTAGGTCTTCAAAACGCATTTAAATTATTGGTCTTCTGTGCTCTTTCTGAAGTAGTGTTTTTCTTCATGGGTCTATCTATAGTCAAGAATTTTCTGCTTGAGACATGGTGTCATCTCAGCTCTTACAAGTCCTCTGAATTTTCACTCTGGAACACCACTGTCCAGCAGTAATCAAGGGAAAAGGGGATTGAGGTTCATTACCGATGCTGAGGGTCAGTCAGCTCACAGAAGGCTTTAACTAAATTTCCTCCTGCATTTTCAAGCAGTCTCTGAAATCAGGGTTTTATGGAGGGTGGGCAGGGGATGTGGCCTAGTTATAGATGAAGAGATATCTGCAGGTTTTGATCCTTCTCAGCCAAAAGAAGGATTCAGAAAGGAACTAAATTAGTGATAAAAAGCTGGTTCTACTCAATCAACTATGTTTCTGTGGCTTCTCTGTTTTATTAAACAAATTTATTTTAAAAAAATTTGAAACACACTCAAAAAGACCAATATATAGTTTAATGTAATTATAAAAAAATATACCTTACGTCAAAACATATTAATGGTTTGGAAATGATCCATTATTTTGGATTATCCAAATCATTCTCTTCATGAGAATAGAACATTATTGATTATATGCTTATTTGGTAACTACGGAAGCTTAATTCCTATTTTACTTGTTTCTTTTCATTCGTACAGCTCCCTTTCTTCTTTTTCTTTCACATCTCTTCGATTTTTTTCCTATATTCATTTTGTGTCTTTCCTTCTCATTCTATGGTTCTTTCCCTGCTCCTTTTCTTCTTCTTTGTTGACCGTCACACATTCCGTCATCCCTCTTTCACTTACTTCCTATCATTTTTAAATGTCATCCAGCTATTGATGAATTCCCTCAGCACATCCTTCCTCTTCTAACACTCCTCTATTTTTCCCAGGCACCCTACTCTCCTCTGTTATTTTCCCTTAGCACTTTACTGCCTGCTATAATCCTCGTCAGGGTAGCTTTCTAGTATACCTTGTATTTTTTTTCTTATTATAGCCTATGGGGGAAGTGGGTGGTGGATGGGTGTAGGTGGTGTGGCTGGAATTGTGGGGAAAAACATAAGATTCATGTTAATGCTAGAGCTACTCATATGGCACAATAGTTTTCAGGGCCCAATTCCATTCCCCTGGCATCTGTCACATAGCTGAGATTTTGCAGTGAACTCTGTACCCCATCCTTGTTATCAAATGTTCGAGAACAACTGACTTTGCTAACAGAAGAATGATTTATATTGAAAATTCTAGGAATGCTTTATAGGTATTCTTTTTCAAGTAAAGTTTATGTTTCTCTTTCATGATCCTTTCATTGATTTATGAGTGGGTACACTGATGATGATCATTGGGGAAGGGAGCTGCAGGGTATCAAAGAGAAAAATATATGCTGCTATTACTTTAGAAGAATTTGCTAAGGTACAAAAAAATGTAGGTCAAATAACTGGTTTCTCAAGTTCAAAAAGTAGCTCTTATTTTTGCAGAAGTTCTTGGGGCAAGTAAAAAAATGATTTGATACCACCTACAATTATTTTTTTCTGAAAAAATAATTTAAATCTGCCAGTCCGATCAAACATCCTTTGCTCTAGGAACAAAGACATCTCTAGACAGGTGCATGTATTTCACTGGGAAGGTACCTGATTTACATAGATAGTTTAGGTAAAGCCTCCCCTCTTTAAATATGATGTGTTCCTGTCTGCCAGGGAGTAAAACCTAAAGTGGGTTATTTGCTTAGTCTTTACATATTATTTTGACTATCCTTTTCCTCTCATCCATCTTTCAACAGGCTCAGAAATGGAAAAAAATTCATGTCTGAGATTTCACGGCACAGCTGTCAACCTAATAGCCTTGAGCCTCACCTGTCATGCCTAATGAGCCCTGCAAAGGTAGAGGTCCCTGCCAAGAGCCTCTGTGTCCTAACAGGCAGCCTGACCACACACGTGTTCATTGAAAGCCCACGTGAATCTGTACTTCTCTTCACTCTACCAATTTTCTTTCCTACTACATATTTCTGCAAGTGCTTAATAAAAAGTGATGTTTGAAATATGCTATCCAAACCCACCTACTCTCTAGTGTGCGTTTATTTTCTTTGAAATTCTCTAAGATCAAAATGAACTAGATGCCTGTTTCTACTACAATTTACAACTGCAAGCAATTTCTACTGAGCTGTGAAAAGCAATACCATTACATCAATTACATCAATCACCTGTGAACCATACTGCCTCTTTATAGACAACTTTACAGCCTAAATTTACCTGGCAATCTGAAATTGGCTTCAGAATCTGCCTATATCTTTAAAAGCCAGAATAAATTCAGAACAAAGAATAAATTCTAGAAACCCAAGAACATTTGCCAATGTGACAATTCTATTTATTGACTTGGTTGGTGCTAGGACATCATCAAGTGACTACTAAAAGTTACTGCTTTCCTTTAAGAAATGTTCAGCATATTCAGAAATGTCAGGTCATGAGTTAAGGCTGATTCCCAGGCTCCAAGGGTGAGCTCACAGACTGCAGCCCGCCAGCTTCTTTGGTGTTGGCTGGCAACAGGCAGGATGGACACCACGTGTGTGTGTTGCAAATCTCAGAGGCCTGAAACTAGCCAATTTACTCTTGCAATGAAGGTCCAACTCTCTGGCCAATTCTTTATACTAATAAATATATGACAACTCAAATAAAAATAGATTAAAGCTTAAAAGTTCCTTGAGGACAAAAGTCTCCTCTTTAATATTTTATTGCTTGTTATCTGTAGTGTTGAGCGTATTGCCAGGCATATTATCAAAAAAATTTTTTACGTGAAAACTTAAGATGACGGTTTTAATATCAACTTACATTTCCTAAGACATAGGCTTATAGAGCTACTCATCTTTCTTTGGTGCCTGCCTCCTCTATAGTTCCAATCACTAACTTATAAACTCCTTAGCCTTCACGCAGTTTTTGTTCTGAAGTATAGCTAGAATACTATCAAATTCTTATCCTTTAACCTCTACACCATCTTGCAAGTCCTACCTTAGTCCAGGGTGTGGACAATAGAAACTTCCCTTGGATGAGATTTTTGGGTCCCAGAACAACGCCTCTCAACTGTCTCTTACTTTATATCTTTCACTTACTTGACTTCAAAGATTATTCCTCAACTTGACATTTTGATTATACTGTTCTGAGGGGCTACAGTAACTTGTCATTCTCCTAAAAAGTCAAATTCAGCAAACAAGTATTGCAATTTAAGTCAATATAGTATATACATGATGCCATTTAATGCTCACAAACCCCATGAGGTAGAGAGATTACTGTGCCTGGTTTACAAAAGAAGAACCAAGATTTTGTGAGGTCCAAGGTTACATAGGTAACAAACACAGTCATGGCTGCTTCTTGTTCTTAGGATAAAGACCAAAATCCTTAATGTGACTTTACTTCTCTATACCTCACCATTTTTACCCCTTGGAGTTCTATAATGTGTCACTCTGGTTTTCCAAAACAAATGCATCAAGTGTCATTTGGCTGGCCTTTCCATTCCTTGAAGACCAAATCCTCTTCTAGTGTCAGGACCTTCACATACCTTATTCCCCTTCCCAGAAATAATTCTACCACCTCTTTACCCGATAAACTCCTACTAAGCTTTTAAGTCTCCTCTTAAATGTATGCCATAGATTAGTCCAAGTTCCTACACTTTATGCTTTCGAAGAATCCTGTATCGCCATGTCAATGCTTAGCCTCAAGTGTAACTAAATAAATGAGTCATATCTGTATCTATCCCTGTTCCCATCCAAGGGCCTGGTAAATCATAGCAGATGAATAAAAAAAGGTACAAACCCATAAGAGAGAGAATGGAAGAAAAACAATAGCAGTTGAGAGAGGCACAAAAATTTTAGAGGACAGAAAGCAGATGGACAATTGGTACCCCGCTTAGCAGAGCTGACCCTTACCTGCCTGCAGGGGGAGACACCAACAATAAACACACTGGTTTTCCTGACAGAATCACACATACACACACAAACAACTCAGAAACTAGAGGTTCTAAGTATTTCTGAAGGCAACTCGAGTGTGCCCTTCCTCTAGGAGGCTTTGCCGCCCTGGGCCCAGGGGGTGGGTGGCAACCCTCTGACATCCCAGGAGGATGACAGCAGCCACAGGAGCAAAAGAGGCTACAATAAAAGGATCATGGCATGTCTGTACTCTACGCTTCCCCAGCCTAGCGGCGCTCGTCCAGGGAGACAGGACATCTGCTTGCTCGAATCAGGAGGAGTCAGACAGCACCAGGTTCAGGAGAAAGCAGGGTGGGGATGATATAGGGGAATTCAGTGGAAATCTGTATAATGAATGATAAAAGCTCTAGCCCCTTCCCAGCTTGATTCCTTACAAGCAGAACACAGAGGATTTCCTTTGGGGCACACTCTCTTGCCCAAAAGACTTTTGGAGTCTCTCATGAGACAGTCAGATTCCCATCCGATTGGACCACTGCCATTGGACCCACCAGGCATCAAGCCCCACCTCTGCACACACAACTATCGATTGTCCTTTTTTTTTTTTTTTTTTAATAGATACCTACGGGTCACCATCCAATTAAAAAATTACAAATCAGATGGTGAAAAGTGCTATAAAGAAAAACAGCGCAGAGGTAAAGGGGGTGGGGGAATGAAAGAGGGTGTCGCTTTGGATAGAGCTGTCAGGGAAGCTTCTCTAAGGTGATATTTGAACAGAGACCGATTTAAGGTGAGAGACTGGGCCATGGGAAAATCCAGAGGAACAGCTTTCCAGAAAGAAAGGCAGCAAGTGCAAAGGCCCTGAGGTGGGAGCAGAGTTGCAGTCTTCTAAGAATAGCAAGAAGACCAGCACGGCTAAAAAGGAACGGGCAGAACAAAAGGTGTTGGAGAACGAGGTTGGAGAGGTTTACAATGTCTACAATGCCTGGCACCTCATACCGAGAGCTCAGAATGTTTCTAATGTAATAGGAGGCCGGTGGACGTTCTGGAGCAGGGGAATGACACGACTTCACTTATATTTTACAACGATTCCTCTGACTGCTGTGTGGGAAATGGACTGCGTGGCTGGTGTTGATGAACTCCTTGGTAAGTGTCTATCTCTCCTACTGCAGTGTAAGCAACATAAAGGCAGGGGCCATATCTATTTAGTCATTGACATACACCTAGCACTTCATAGTATACAGTAGTCACCCAATAAATTATCTATAGAAAGAATAAATGAAACAGCAAAAGTAGAACTAAAAATTAGTTCTGAGAATCCAAAGTCCCTGGTTGTTCTAACACATTAACTAGATTTCCTAAAAAGATAAGGAGCAGAGTCCTGTAGTGCTTTAATACAATTTTGATGAAGACCATATAATAATAATAATGCTGCCTTGGTTCAGTCTATAGGTATTATGACATTACTGGGCTCTATTTAAAGAATACATTGAAAATGGCAATTATTCTTCTGTAGAGAAATGTTGCTAATTAGTGTCTACAATGACAGTATCTCTATAACATATGCCAGTTAATCCCATCCTATAATATAAAATCAAATATCAAACCAAAAAGTAAGTCATACTGCAAAACATTTAAACAGGCCCTATTCTACTTCTGAATGTCCCAAACTAAATCACTGTTTTGCAATTCTGTATTTAAAGTTTATCCCAGGGCATTCTTACGAAGATATTTTTCCTAGCCTTTGTAAATACATTACATGCAGGATCACTCATCATTGATAATTCACCATTTTGAACATCAATAGTCAATTCACGAGGACAGTTTATCCTCACCATGAGTTGAAAAAAATCCACTTTTACACATTCTTGAAACGAATTAAGTCCTAAAACGTGTTTCCTTTTGACTTTAAGGATTCATTCGTTCAACAAAAATCTGTTGGACTACATGCTAAAAAATGATAAAATATTGTACATGAAAAGATGAACAATGGTCTCTGTCTTCTAAGAATTTAACAGGCAGATTTCTTATCAGCCAACAAATTTCTTCCTGGGTAATTGGAATTTCTTTCAGGCTTCTCCAGTTTGCAAGGTGGACCAAGAATATAACCACAAAATCCCACCTAAAAATATGTCTAGTTCAATAGAATGATCATTTCCTAAAAAGAAAGCAGGAAAGAACAACTGGCCTGTGGCAAAAGTTTGGGGAGGTGGAAAGTAGAAGCTTCCATTAAATCTAGCATATTTTAGGGGGAAAAAAGGCTAAATTAACCCTTAAATCAGGAAAACAGTACCTACTAAACTCGTACAGAAATGGACTTGGGTTGAGGCAAAGAAGTAATTAAGAGATCATTCAAGCAAGTGTTCTAGCCACATAGAAATAGTAAAAAAGGTCAAGAGGTCAAATATTTTTATTATACAACAAGGGCAGGACAAGTTGTAATGGGTCTATAGGTCACCGGAGAAATTAGAAGACCAAACTTTTAAACTATGAGTGGGCTATGAGGGCTTCTAAGGGAACCCACATGATTCCCAACACTGGAGATATTCAAAGCTAAATTCAACCCCAAGGGATAATTTAGGATTAATTAACTTTGCACGAATGCTGGTAAACAACAAAATAATTCACCAGAGGTCCACAGTACGTCAAATGAACGTAAAGCCTACTGGAGAATTTTGTGCTACGGCTCAAGATTGGTCGTCCTGTGGTATAGATAACCCAGAGGATTTAAACTTGGTGTTAAATGAACCGCGTCTCAGACATAGCCAACTGCGTCTGCCAATAACGAGGATTACTTAAAATTCCCAGTCTGTAAATGACAGCTGAAAATAAATATCTGTAGTACTCATAAACCTAGAACACTGAAGAGTTAATAGGGATGTGTTTTAAAATGATATGGAAAGAATCAGATACAGAAGTCTGAGACAGTTTCCAGAGCCCTCGACGCTTTTAGACAGACGATCCTGCAGGTACCAGTCGCGTTAGAAATCTGAGCATCCCTCCCAGCCGTGAGGGCTGATCTTCTAGAAGACTTTGCTGATCACAGCTGTAGCTTTTAGCTTCTGGAAAATGCCACCCAAGTGAGACTCCTGAGGTTTCCGTACACTTGCACTTTCTTGCCCTTCCAGACTTGGAGAAAGCAGGGAAGAACCACTCCATCCTCCTTGGTAGCTGAGGTTTGGAGGTTTAAGTGGTTCATTTTATCAGCCCCCCGCAGTGTCCTAACCAACAGGAAGTTTCCCCAGAGTTTCCATCACAGGAAATTTCCTGTGAGGAAGCACTTACTGCACAAACAAAGAGTTCGTCAGCCCCCCACAGAAACTGCAGAGGCGGCTGAGGCAGCGTGGACAGAGGGGTGGGTGAGATAGGGGTGGAAGGCGGCAGGGGGTTGAGGCGTGAACAGCACGGGAAGAAATAGAGGGGAACGAAGAAGTTATTTCTCTTCCCTTGTTCCTGGATTTGTCAGACAATTGCTTACTAACTGGCACATGTTGGTTTTTACCTCCTGGCCAGCAGCTTCATCCCAGGCCAAAGTGAACATGGAGAGAGAAGCCCTAATGTGAGTGCAGGTTCTGCTGGCTGACCTTCACCCTTAACCTCTGAGTTGATGTCCCCATGAGTACAGCAAGAAGTGCTGTGATGATTAAATGAGGTAGATTAATATATACATTGATACCAGTAAACTGTAAAGTATCATATAAATATAGGATAGTACTAGCTTAATCATAACAGTATTTTCACTGTAGCGAATGCCTGACTGATGATGGTATGTTATCTACAGTGAGGTCTGCCCCTGGGAGGACCATGCTAGTTTCCAGTCTTTGTCAGGCAATCTGAATTAAACAGAGCACCAGCTGTGGAAATGAAGCATTCTGATTACCTAAATTTTGGGGGTTACATCGAGATTCATTAAACATGCCTTTATTTTTCCAACTATAAGAAACATTTTCAAAATATAGGAAATTGGTTTAATTGCTCTAAGCCATGACCAAGAGCTGCCTCTTAAACTAAATCAGATAACTTAAAAAATATGTGTTTTTCTTCTAAAGGCCAAGGTCAGAGTTTTAAAAAAGAAAGGTCAGTGAAGAGGTCTATTTTGCTCTCGTCCAGTTAATTTATGCTTCCCTGTTCGCATATTTGCCATTCTGATGTGGGGTGTCTCTGCCAAATAATGTAAAACAAGATCACACAGGTTGAGTGGGGACTTTTCAGTGAATGCGGCTCCCTTTTTTTGTTTCACCCGTATTTTTGCTTTTATTTTTAAAACCATGATGTAATTGTACTACTTCAGAGGGTAGACTAAACACTCAAACAATGTTTGCTGCAAAACACTCTTGCTTTTTAATTCCTTCTGGTAAACACCTGGTCCCATACTCTTGAAAAACATTTAAAAATTGAACCCCATTTTTCAAGATTATTCTGGGGGCTTACTCTATCAAGGGTCAATACCATTGCCTTTTGTTTATAGACCTGTTGCAGAAATATTTCAAATTTCTAGAGTAGGAAAGAGGAAAACTAAAGAAAGAGAGAAGAAAAAGAAAACACAATTTCTGAAGAAATGGGGGCCATGAAAATGGAAACCCAAAAATGTGACAATGGCACATGTAGGCCAAATGGCAAGGGAAGATAACACGTACACACAGTCGGCAGAGCAGACAGACACATGTTTTTCATAATAATAAAGAACATTCAGCCTGGCTAGTAGGGTATCATACAACACAGTATCACCGTGATTTGTGTTTAGGGCCCATGTTAATGGCCTTCTTGAAACTTTGCCCTTAAAATCAAGTGGATTTAATGGCACAAGCCTTTATTAAACACATATGACGAAGCCGACATGGCGTCTGTTCTCAAGAAGTCACTATCTAGAAGGTGATGTAGACAAATAAGTACAATGAAATACAAATTCATGTTTAGCTATCAGCCCTGTATGTGAATAGGGACTGTTAGGGCAGAGTGAGAGGGATGGATGGTGAGGTGGATGATACGTCGAGGGTGAGATACTTCTACATGACCCAGAAAAGGTGAGGGTTATATCACTCCCCTCCATCACCCCTGCTGGAGCAAGTTATAACCTGACACTAAGGTGGAACTTTGGTTCTGAAACTCAAACATAAGCCCTGCTCTTCAGAGATGGATCACATAAAGCCTGAGTGCAGGCTGTAAAGAAGTAACAGGCACTTGGATGAAAAATAGAAGCACTAGAAAAAAAATTCCTTAAGTACAAACCGCAGAAGCTGAAGGCACAAGGATCCTCAAGGCCTTACCTCTGACTCTAGCTAGAATCACAGTGAAGTCGTTTCTCATTTGTAATAATGACAGACTCTAGGGAAAATACACTTAAAACTCTCAGCGTCTACTTTGGGTTAGGCATTTTTCTATACATGATCTGATTTAATCCTCACGCTGATCCTGAAAAGGGGAAATTTTTTTTATTCTCCAAATTAGACGGAGAAGCTGAAAAGCAGAGAGATAAAGTGACTTGCCCTTTACACAGCTGGGGGTTTACACAGTTAGTCACATCCCTGTCATCAGTCTCAGCTTTGAAGCTCCAAGTCCTGCCATCTTACCTCCCTACCATGGTGTCACAGAAACTTCTCTGTGGAGTAGGATCCAGTTTTGCCATGCTGTCTACCCAGGGGACCTGAGAAGTTTGGCTGTGAGGCACTCATCAGGACTTCATATCCAAATGGCATTGCAAAACAAGAATACAGCATTCTCCTATTGGTTTTGATTGTGCTTATCAACTGGATTTGTTAATCAAGTCTTTCATTATAATTCAGTAACATTTCTTTAATGTTTTCTGAGTCAAATAGAGGTAAGCCAAGGAACCAATTTTTCTCTTGTTCTCTCTTTCACACCTAACTCAGGATGGAAAAAGATCACCAACTCCAAAGTCTGGACACCAGCAGTCACAAGTGGTTTTGAGGCTAATCAGGAGATTCCAACCAGTTGATGGAGCTCGAGAGGAGGTAGACACTTCATTCAGGCTTTCCAGAGGCAGGGGTGGTAAGAAGACACTCATGGATAACGTAACAGTGCTTGTCTATAGGAACCCTAAGGAAGCATCGAGGATGCTCTGAAAGATGGCTGGCAGTAAAAGAGACTGGTCACCAGTGACCTTGTTATGCGCTGGACATTTAGTTCACTTGGAAAGTTCTGAACCTGTATTATTAGCCCATTCTCTCCTCAGGCTACACGGATAAAAATGTCTGTGGGTAGCTGTCTCCTCCTCTTCCTCTTCCCTCCCCTGTTGCCTTTAGTTAATTGCAGCTGTGGTCAAGGGCCTGCAGCCAAAAGTCCCACAATGCACTCCTCCACAGGAAGTTCCCAAGATCTCTTCCTGAACAGGAAATTTCCTGTGGTCCAACAGACATTCCTCTCGGCGTTTATCACTCACATACATTTGTTTTGGCAGATACTGGGTCTTGGGTAAGAACAACAAGAAACGGTTGGAGGGAAAGCTACTCCAGGAAAAAAAAATGCAGTTATTGTCAAGAGAGGAAAGTGTAACAAAATTAACTCCTACTTCAAAGGAAAGCAAATACTAGCAAAATGGACTCAAGAGATATGAAATGTGTGAGAATGTAAATACCACTCACACAGCTATGCAACATTTGAATTACTATTATTATTATTATTTTATTATTATTATTTTTGTAACTCAGGTGCAGGTAGGCAGACTTTTGGGGGGCCTACTTCAAAGTAGTTTGTAAATTTTACTGTTGTAAAATTTTAGGTTTTATAAATATCATGGGAGCAGAGTGATTTAGATGTTAAACTTATCTGTAATTTCCTTACATATGTGCCCTAACGTAACTTATTTCCTTATTACAGAATCATTTCAATCTCCCCCACTCCTAGGAACCCTTTCCTGAATGGCCGGCAGTTCACATTCACATGACTTCTCTGTAGTTGAGTCTCCACTTTCAGAAGCTACAAAAGTGGTATGAGAAAAGTGCAAGCACTTGAGCATTACCAGTTTCCCTCCCAACTAGCCTTATTGGCTGTCTTACAAACAGTCCTTCACATAGTTCCCAAAGCATCCTTTCTAAACACACAAAACAAAGCACATCACAACCCTGTCTAAAATCCCTCCAAGGCTGCCCACCGGTTTTGAGGTAAAATTTTAATTCTTCACCTTAGCACAGGAGGACTTCAGGCCTGTCTTTCCAATTTTATTTTCCTCCACTCCCCTTCACTCCAGCCACCAGCTTCTGGTCATTTCTAGGACCAATTATGCACCTGCACCTCTGTTTGCCATCCCCTGACTCTTCTTTACTTTTACTTTCCTTTGTGACCCAGGTGAAACACTTTCTCCTTTCCTAAGTCAGTCATGTCTTCTCTGTGGGCCAATGACATGAAACGCATGCCCAATCACCCTATTTCTAATTTGTGGTTTAGTTCTCCGCCTTCCCCGAGAGATGACAAGTTCCTTGGAGGGCAAGAACAGCCTTATTTGTCTTTGGAATCACAGTACAGAGGAATGCCTGACACAGAATAGATAATTGCTAGGTATTTGTTGGAACGATAATCTCCCCAAATCTTATTATCCTTGTGTGGTACCAAAAACTACAGGAATATTCTTTCATTTCTACTATAAATACATATGCAAACAAATAAACAGAACACATAAAACTATCTTGTATCATAAGCATTATAGCGATCTTCTAACTTAGTCTACAAACCCCACAAAACTGCGATCCTTTCCTTCAAATCATGCAAACTTGGAATGCCCATTTTCTCCCGTACGAGAGATTTGTGCATTGGTCCTATTTATTATACTTGGGTTTTAACCATAGTGAGATTCTTGGCTGTCTGCCCCATGGCCCTATAACCTTTTCAGTTGGGCTTACTTAACACCCTCTCTGTAAGTTCAGCTCCACCCAGACTTCAGGCCCAACCCTGCCCTTTATCAAGAGGAAGCTTGGGATCAGTCATTCAGGGAATCAGTATTGAATTGCCCCAACTGTGGGCTTTACTGGACCCTGCTCTGTCACCCGGAAACAAGTCTTTGCCACAATGGGGTCCCTTGCCTTGGTTTCACCCTATCCCCACCCCCAGTTCTCGTTCCCAGTCCTCAATAACCAAAGTCCTATGACTGGATCCCAGTTTCTGTGGCTGAGTTTCTGCTGTCTCCTCAAGTTCATGTTTCCAAGGTTAATGTTAGACCCCAGCTCCCAACAACCTGCCTCCCTGCCACTCACCAGCTGGCCTGCCTCCCAGTATCTGATCCCAAAACGTCCCTAACTGCCCTAACTCTGTGGGCACAACTGAAGTTTTGGTACTATGAATTTCTTAAAGAGAATATTCTTTCATGTCTGTGCTCCTAGTGCCCAGACTAGTGTTAGGTATATTGTATGAATAAAAATAACAGTGTTTGAAAGAATGAATGGCCTCCCCAAAACGGAGCTTTATTTATGGCATGATATGGATTAGGAACATTGCGGCAGAGGACCTAGGTTCTTACAGGAGAGAAAGGATCTTTTACTGGAGAAAGGACATCTAAATACCACTCAAGAAGAAGAAGATGAAATCCTGCTTCAAGAAATGATTCCTCAGGGCTACTCAATTTCTTAAATCAAAAGAAAGAGAAAAAGAAAGTCTGTAGAGAGAAAACCTGTTGGTACACAGCCTCGATGTCCTTGATGGGTTCCAGGCATGCACGATACACAGCAAAATCTCTGGTTTCAATGCTAAGTCACATGTCAGAATGAGTGCCACCTTTTAAGATTGTCGGTCCCTTTAATGCCTGTGAACACTCTGGGAGGGTTCAACAGTTGTTTCTACTTTTTTATTCCTACCTCATCAGGCTAGGGATCAGAAAGTCTGGGCTCGAACCCTCACCTGCCAATGACCATGGACAAATCATCTCACTCACAGAGTCTCAGTTTCCTCATCTGTAGACCAGATTACACCACTGAGCCTGTGGATGGTTGTAAGGGCTAAAGGAAATGATAAATGTCATCGGGCCGGCACATAACGGGCTGAAGATGAATATGCCACAGAACAGGTGAATGTGAATTTTGGCCAAAGACTAGAAGGTGATTTACTGCAATGTGCTTTTCTCCTTTCCTCTGTGGTATGTGCATAAAGCCTAAAACTCCATCTGTCCTCTTGTCTCGAATCATAAGTATTCCTTCTCATGTGAGTTTCACTCTCAATGAACTTTCCTTCTTTACAGGATAGTAGCTGAACTGGAGGCTGAGGTGCTTGCAATTTACCTGTGTAAAGTGGATTCTTCATTCAGAAGGAAACACAAAAATCTGAAGAATGTGGCTGAGGTTATGTGCGTGCCATCATCAGCTGAGGGAAAGAACTTGGTATAGCCACTCAGATCAAATAGACCATGTTATTTTTCTAGGCATTTTGAAGTTGAGCTAACAGATAAGGGTGGGAGCCTCTTCATGTCTTAGCTAACATTTACTGAGTCCTTCCTATGTGCCAAACACTGTACTAAGTGAATGGATCTTAGGAAATCAACCCTTAAAGCTCTGTATCATCTGCAGTGGCTCCCGACCGTAACTCAAGTTGTTTGCTGTGACTCTTAGAAGTCTCCATGTGGTGGCCTGCTTTCCTTGGAGAGCGCCCCTCCTCCACAAGTCACTACCAAGGCCAGAACAGCTGGTGCTCTTCTGCTAACAGGGCTCTGGTTCCAGGGACAAGGAATTGGGGGCGGAATGTTTTGTGAGGAAGGCCCTTGTGCCTGGCACTTCGGCCACCAGTGGACTGACAGAGCTCCTACTCTTCAACTTCAGGGCCTTGTCTAATTTATCCATGTTTAAATTTATATTTTAAGTCTATTTGCTTTAACTGCTTTATTTTTACAAATATTATGCTCTGGAGTTCAATTTGAAGGAAGCAATCTTAGAAATTAAAATTAAAAAAGCATAGATGCAGTTCCTATGTAATAAAACTATTAAAAGCACATATACACATTGATTACTCTTAGACTATGGGTGGACACAGAACCTTAAACAATGGGATGTCAGGCAAATAACATAATATTTATGCTGTTTTCTAGAGGAGTGCCACGAATATTAAGGAAAGGTGGTTTTGGTCAGTTTTATAGTCACAAAACACGTTAAGATGTATAAGAGAATTTATTAATTTTTTTTGTGGGCAGTTATAATGAAAGTAGAGGACATGGTTCTTTTCTTTGAAGTGTTTACTGCCAAATGCGAAAGAGATAACAAATAAATGTATGTATCGGGAGCAAATAGCATTGCTGTCTGTGTGGAAAGATCACTACACAATTTGTTTCTTGGAACCAAGAAGTAAAATAAAGTTCTCCTGCCAAAATCCAGATACTGATACTGATGCCCACAAATCTGAGATGACTGCTTTATCTTGCATAGACATAAAAAATTGGCAATGGCATAGCATAAAACTAAAACAACGTCAAGAGATTAAGAACTTAGATGCAACGAAACCCACAGGTATGAGAGTCAGGTGCCTTGAGTAAAGCTGACTTCTGTGCTCACTGAGTATCTCTCCTTCAAGTCCACAGCTAGCACCTTGAGGCTATTTTTAATTCCCCAGCTTTAGATAGCAGAGTCTGGTTAGAATAAGATATCTGAGTATAGAGCAGCAGTGAGGCGCCAATGCCTGGAGCTCGTAGAAAACTTGCTTGTGCTCAAGCTGCTGGGCTGAGAAAGAACACACTCCCAGATCCCAGACCAGAATAGTCAAAATAGTCCCAGGCTTAAGGGTCAGACAGGGGCTGGATTTACAGGGAGCATCTTTCCTCTCTTTGAGCTTAGCCAGCGTCCAGTTCCAAGAGCTATTTTAAGTTCACTCTTAGAGCTGCTTCTAGCCTCACACCCACACTGAGGACCAGGATGGAGACAGAAAAAGAGAGAGGGAGGGAGGCTAACTGACTGGGCTTTACTGCTCCTTCCCTGACTTCCGTGGGTTCCCATTGTGCTTCTAAGAAAGCAGGATTCAGCGGGCGTCAGTGCTGTGCGCTATATTTATACCCATCCAGCTGCCCAGTTGCTGAGCTCTTCACAATTACAAACAGCAGGAGAACAAGATGCCTTCCAGAGGGACCATTTTCTCATGGTATTGATTCTAGATTTCTCTGGGATGATCTCAGCATTCCTGTCCTTTTGATGAGGAAGAAAAGAAAAAAACAAAACAAAACAAAACAAAACAGAGTCGGTGGCCACAGTTCTCTTGTGCCAAGGTAAAAGAGTTTATTTGTTCTAGGCACAAATGGAAGGCACTGCCTTCCCCTCTGGGCTTTATTTGCCATGCAAACACTGTCTGGGAAACAGACAAGAGTCACACAACACACTACACAAGGTAACTGAGATACCTACTCATCTCTGCCTTTCTTTCCCACCTCTCGAGAGGCAAAACAGCCAAAGAAGAGAAGGGAGACATTCCACTGGCTTCAAAATCTACCTTGGATTGAATCCTGGCTGCCACTGTCCATCTGTGAGACCTTGTGTAAAGTAGCTGAGTTTTCAGAGCCTTATGAGTCCTAACAGCCCCCTACGAGTGTTGCTGCTGGTTTCGAATGAGATTGCGGGCACATCTTGGCTTCCTTTTAGCTTATGTCTACAACACCTTCTACTGCCCTGCCAGCCCAGTCCAGAACATAACAGCCTGTGGGCTGGGCACGTGTGGTGAGCTTCCCAAAGTAGTACAGCAAGGTGGTTAAGCGACAGGAGAGCTCCACCGCTTACTAGCAAGTTAGCCTCCTGTGCCTCAGTTTCCTTGTTTTAACAGAACCTCCTCAAAGGGCTTGGTGAGGATTAAGTGAGTTAGCTGACGCAAAGTGCTCAGGACAGTGCCTGTTGGCTATTATTATTTTACAAACCGAAAGCTCTGATATTATTCTCCATTGTTTCAACACTATAGAGAGAATTTGAAGATAATTTTTTATAAAGAAGTATTCCTTAGAATCAAGCATTAAAACTTTTATAATGTAAAAACATTAGTGGAGATGAATTTGGTCATTCTGTAATTTTGCATTTTGTATCTCCCACCCTTCCTCCCAGCCCCCAACTATGATTTCTATGAATTATTCTACAATTATATAATCCTATTAATTATTCTATAAATCATTCTTCCATTGCTGACTGTTTTAGTTAAATAAAGGGTTGCTATTAATTCTCAAATAAGATAACCATTTAGAGCCCTCTGAATCACTTCCATGGAAATAAAATATAATGGTTTTTTATTTCCTCCTTTTTCTCTCCCCTAGCTCAGCCGCAAATAAGGGTCATATGGTTTTACAGTAGATGAGTGAAAATTGAACCCCATTAGCAGATGAGATCTGAATCTGAACAAGGATTAATTAAATGTAATCCATCAGAATCACGCGGGTCCCGTTCAGGAGCGTGGATTTTGTCTAAAATAAATGCTTAGCTGCTTCTGGCCAACAGTTCACAAATGTCTGCCACCAAGAGAGCAGGAATAAACACACGCCACCTACATGAAAGTTTTCTGTTAATTCGCTCTAGGTAAAATCTGATTTAAACAAAGGGGCAAAACAGCATAAAGAAAGGGAAACATACTGCCTAAATGTTCTGTGTAGAAGGAGGGGGAGGCATGAGGCTGTGGTTTCCAGGCTATGTGTGTGTGTTTACTGTATAAATATATATTTATTTGTTGTATAAATTTATTTGTTGTGTTTATATACTCAACTCTCAGAGATGGCTCCTTTGCTTCATCTTGCTGTCTTCTTAAACTACCATCCATACGGTACGTTCCACCACAGATGTCATGACCCCTGCCAGAGTGATTCTCAATATGTGTCATTTATCTATTCCCCAGAAAAATGGAGCTCTATTTTGTTATGTGCTTAGAAGCCAGCCCTGAAGATTCCGATTGAGTAGGTCTGAGGTGGGAAATGGAATCTTTTTAAAAAGATGATCAGGTGAATCTGTTTGAGAACCACTGGCTATAAGTCTTGGAAAATTTAGAAGTATTATAAAAATGACAACACAAAATAATAGTAGCAATTAACATTTACACAGTGTTATGTGTCAGTCATGGTTCTAAGAGCTTTACATATATTAACTGGTTTATTATTAATACGTATATTGATTTCTTTATTGAATTAAGGGGTGTTGGTGGAAAAACAAAACGAAAATCTAACTAACTGGGTGTTAGCCAGATTCTTCCATCAATTTTTTGTAACAAAGGGGATATAACAATTTGTTCCCTCAATAGGACATAGGAATACAAAATTATAGCTACCTGTCCTTAAGTAGCACTTTATAGGAATTCTGCACAGGCAACACTTGAGATATAAGTTGTACTCGTCTAAGGGTAAAAAAGTTATCAATAGCAATAATATATAATTGACAAAGAATTTTCTTCCTGGAAAGCTCAAGTGTGATATATGTAAGAACATATATATTTTAGACAATCTCCCTATGGCAGAGATTGTCAAAATTTGTCAGAGTATAAGGAAGTTAATTTTAGCGCTTATCTCCTTCCCCAAACTCTCCTAAAATAAGAGCAAAGAGATTTTTAAGAAGTGCAAGGACAAAGACACCAGGAGAGGAGATAAAAATAAAAAGGAGGAGAATGAGGGGGCGGGGAGAGGAGGATAGGAAGAGAAAAAAAAAAAAACAACTCAGAAACTTAAAAGCATTTGAACCTGTGGTAGTTCACTTAGCAGACCCAAGGAAGTAGAATTCTAAACTCACGGTAAGGAAAAAAGAAATAACCAGATTTACAGGTCAGAACCCCTATAAGGCTTGGGAATTGGAGGCACTAATACATTTGAAAATCTGGACAATTGAGTCACTGCTTCTCCTCTACCATGGCAGAAGATTAGAAGTTTATGTTCTGTAGATAGTAAAATACAGTGACATCAGAAAGAGTTGATACCAAAACTACTAGATAAAATTAGTTGAAAATTTATATATGGAGGATTAAAAAAAAGTGACCTCTGAGATCTCCCCACACACACTTTTCCCCACTGCACTCCAAGGAAGTTGGCAGCTAGATTTACGCCCTCCAGAATGGCTACTGGAAGAGTCATCCATCTCTGGGGAATGTGAGTAGCCAAAAACGAAAGACCTGGAGATATTCATGCCAAAGGTATCCTAAGGAAATGCCCAGACCAGTGACCCTCACGGTCAAGGCCACCCATGCATGTAGAACTTCCAATCAGTGCTTCAGTGTTCTATCAACTCTTAATTATGAGTAGACAAGCGGAGATCACCACCAGATGCTTGAGTATAAAAGGCAGAGAACAAAACAAAAATAAAACCAAAAAATAAGAAACAAACAGAAAAAGGCAACATAGAGAAAACAAAGACAATGCAAGAAAAAGAAAAAATAAATATTATTACTTTTAGATAATTAAGAGAAGACATTGCATCTAAATATTAATCTATCCAAAATTATTATTTCCGAGATGCTTCTATGGTAGGAGTGGGGTAGGGGGCAAAAGGAATAAATGATTCATTCTCAGTTATCTTCTACAGTGAGGTAACAACAGAAATGTCTAGAATTGAAAAATATGTGATTTAAGAACTAGAGGTAAATGGCAAAAGGACCAGTTCAAAGATTTGAAAGTAGTTGCCTCTGGTGAGCAAGAAATCAAGAGTGGGTAGAGTAGGGGGAGGAGGCACAGCATATTTTTCGAACAAACCTTGTGGAATCATTAGCTACTTTAAACTCCAAACATAATAATATTGATAACCATAAAAACCAAACAAAATTATTAGAGGAGAAATGATGGCTCAGAGGAGAAGGGACCAAGGACCAAGTGCAGTAGATGCTAAATTTCTTTTCCACTCCTTTACACCGTTCCTCAAGCACTCAGACAAAAACTACCCTTCCTAGACTGCTTTTTAGATTTTTTTTTTTTTAAATAGAATTGTTGGGTTTGGTTACACACTATGGAAAGGAAAAAAAAGACCCCATTTGTGGGCAAAACATTGTTAAGATCGTTTACTGCATTAAAGTCTTATTAGATTAATATTAAAAAAAATTTTTTTTTCAAACGTTTTAGAACAATGCTGTGTAGTATTAACATAGCCCCATACTAAATGCATATTGCTGGGGTTTCTAATCCTGGGGGCATTATGTCAAGTGAGCTGCCTACCTGGGGACCAAGAAACAATTTATTCTTGGCCAGCCTTAATCTCTTAATGGTTATTTGCTGAAGGGATTCTTGCTATACTGAAGGAAAAAGCATGATGAATGAGGGCTGGACTCCATGTAAATGTTTTCTTAATTGTGGTTTTCTTTAGCAATCAATGTTCCAGTGTTGGAGTGAAAATCTGCTCAAGAAGGAAAACAGATTTCTCCCTGGGTCCTACACAGGAAGGCTTTTTCTTCTTCCTTTTTCTCTTTTTAATTTGGTTGGATTGATACATGGAAGGGATATAACATGGGGTTCATACTTGGAAAACTGCTAATAATCTACATAAGAGCCTTGTCTTTTACCCAAAGCAGCCATTTTACTGACTCCAGGTTAAACAAATAAATGTGGCCTCTTGGGACATTTTTGATAATGGAAAACCTACTGGCCAAATCCTGGTTCAGCTACCAAGTTGCTGTGTGATCTTGAACAAGTGGCCTAACCTCTCTGATCTCACTTTGTGTGTCTGCAAAATGAAGGAGTCTCAGCCTTTACACCACCTAGAAATCTCTCACTAGAAATCTTTCAATAGAAATACAATGTGAACCACATAATGTAATTTAAAATGTTTTGGTCATAGTTTAAAAAAAAAGTTGAACATTATTTTTAATAAAACATTTTATTTAACTTAATATATCTAAGATGTTATCATTTCAACATGTAATCAATATAAAAATTTAGGAGATATTTCACATTTTTTACAGCAGAGTTTTGATATCTGGTATGCATTTCACACTTGCAGAATAGCTCGGGAAGGACTAGCCACGTTTCAAGTGCTCAATAATAAGATGGGGCCAGTGGCTAACTGTACTGGACAACACAGCTATAGACATTGATTTTGAAAGATTTTGCTTACCCAAGGATGGTTACTAGGAATAACTATTTTATTCTCACATTTATAACTCCAGCCAAAAGCAAAGCAACCTCATGCTTCCATAGCTTGATTCACCTTACCATACTGTCCTCAAATATCAGAATTACCATGGGACATTGGGAAGACTAAGATTGGCTTGTGGATCCACGTTCATTACTCTTTTCAGACTCTTAGAGGCCTGGGAGCCATAATCGAACTAGATAATACTGTAGGGTCTCTTTCAGCTCTATTATTCAGTAATTTCAGCATCTGATCACTGGAAACAGAATCAATTATGCAGGCACTTATCAGTTATGTAGATATTCAGGGTTTTAAATAGGGAGTGGGTCAACTGCCCTGGAGAGTACGAGAGGGGACTGGCATCTGCTCTCTTGATACATACAAGCCACTTCCCTCTAAGGTCAGAGTGCTCCTGAAAGCTCTCATTAACCCCAATGCTGCAAAAAAGAGGCAAGAGGCATGGGCGTATACAGAGAATTATTGTACATTCGAGGTGTAAGAGTCTAGAAATCATCTGGTTCAATACTCTCCATGCATCTCTCTTGTCCAGGTGACTTGCCCAAGATGGCATATCTGTTTGGGGATGGAACTACTGTCCTGCCTCTTGATGCAGTGCTCTTTTCACTTACAAACCCTGCCCAATAAAAACACAACAAACAACTCTGAAGTCTCTCTTTGAGAAATGAACTAAGGCTTTCTCAAAAGGCATCCTATTTGTATGTTTAAAAATATCAGAAATCCTATTATTGACCCACAATGAGGGTGTGAGCATTGAATCTACAAATACTTTGTTTTTATTTTGGAACCGTATCGATGAAATGTGCTATTTTCATTTATGAAATAAATGAAGTTCTGAACAGCAGTCTATATACATGTAAGTCTTTAATTAGGGAAAAGTGGGAAAACAAATTAAGTTGTACTTGATAGATTTTGTAGGAGAGAAAATAGTGCAAAACGTGGGATTCAGGTATAAAAACTAATAAAAATGGAAACTTAGCATGAAAAGATGACAAACGAACATCAAACCACACTCTCCAGACGAAGTAGGTCTGTGATGGTCGATGCATAAGGCTGGAATGATCCCAAGAGTAAGTACTGGAAATGCAGGTACATTTTTAAAAACAAGAATCCTAGCCCATCTTCTGAATCCTGGAACAGCTTCCATCTTATTCCTCCAAATCCTCCTTTCCCCCCTGGATATATGTGGTCATTTTTTGTAGCCGATGACTAAATTATGCAATCAAACCTGCTAAATCAAGTGCCAAAATTAGATGCCAAGCACAGAAGGCATGTTGTTGGCAGTATCCTTCATCTGGTTCTCGAATTCCCGGCTAACTCCAATGTCCAGAGTTACTCAAGAGTTTAAGTTAGAGGATTCTAAAGAGCGTGAGCAATGTGACTAAAAAAAGATGCGAAGACTGACACCAACCAAATGCAAGGCTGCCTGCCACAGGAGGAGCCAAAAAATCAACTCCATGGCTTAGTGACATACTTCTGCTCTACAAGGGAAGATGCACGAAGCTTAATGTATCACATCTTTCCAAAAAGGAAGATATGGTAAAGAAAAAATAATATTAGCACTGTCATTATTCTTACGAATTATAATGGTAGAGGTGGTATGGGTCTAAGTGGCAGGCACAGAGCAATGAACAACAGAGAGAGAAATCTCCATGCTTAGGGAGCTTATATTCTAGTCATGAAAAACAGACAAATAGATAAACAAGTGAAATGTTTGCTATGTCAAATGGTGATAAGTGTTATGGAGAGAAAAAATGTCATGGAGAGGGTTTGCTGGTCGGGAGGTGAGGGCTACCATGACGGCCTCACAGTTAAGCAGACATCTGAAGGAGGGGAGGGTGTGGGCCATGGGAATAAACTGGGAGAAGAACATCCCAGAAGAAAGAGGAGAAAATGCGCAGGCCCTGAAGTAAGACATGCCTGGTCTATCCTTTCATCATGTTTTGCCAGACCTGTCATTACAAGGCTCCTAAAAGGCCTCTCTCTTTCACACTCCTTCCCTCTTCTCATCCTCTCTCCTCTTATCCCTACAGCAGCTAGAATGACCCTTTAAAAATCAGACTATGCCAGACCTCTGCTGAAAATTCTCAATGGCAAATTGAAAGCCAAACACTTTACAATGGTCTACAGGGTCTTCCCAAATACTCCTGCTCTCACCTCTCCGTTCCTGACCCAACTGTTCCTCACCTGCCATATATCACTTCCGACAAACTTGCTTCCTCGTGGTTCCTTTAAATACCCCAAAACGCATTCCCTCCACCAGGCCTTTACTGCCCTCTGTACTTGGAATACATTTAACCCAGGCAGCCCCGTGGCTCACTTCCCCACTTATCTGTTAAGTGCTATCTCTCAATGGTATGGAACATACCTGGCACACATCACGTACTCAATATTTGTGCTGAAAGAATGAGTCTCACCATCTCCTCTCTCCTCCACTACACCATGGAGTCGAGCAGTACAGGGGAGAACCACACAGACAGGCAGACATGTATGAACACTGACTCACTGCCTCCCACCGGGAGGCCAGCCCCCCAACTTGCCAAGGCACCTGGCTCAGTCAGCCGCTCTCCCATTTCTCTGGCTCAGTCAGCCACTCTCCCATTTCCTTCACTGCCACGTCCTCTATCTGTGGCTTATCACGAAAAACAAACAAACAAAACGGAATTTTTGTGGGGAATTCCCATCAATATTAAGCCTGCCCACATAGAACTATCGTATATGTACGTATGGCTTTCTTCTAGTTTCAGTGGAATGAATCTATTTCCCTATTGAAAACTAAAGAATATCTCCATTTTTATATTGGATCTTGTTCTTCCCCCTTTCTGAAAGACCCAGTTTCATAAATCACTTTTATTTCTCCTATATTTTCAACTCCCAACTATTATCAGCAACTTTTCATGGCCAAATACCTTCTGTTAAACAAATAAACAAAACGAAAACCTCCCTTTATCTACTGTCACCATCCAGCTCCTCTCAATCTCTCTCTTCCAATCCATAGTCAATTAAAAAGACACTGACAATCACTTTCTTCCACATTTCGACCCACAGCAATCAGGTTTCCATTGGCCTCTCTCCATCTCAAAAATTATTTTGCCTCTGTCACCAATGACTTCCTTACTTGTAAAGGCCAAGGACATCCTCGGTCCTCATCTTAATCTGACTTCTGCGCAGCCTTTGGTAGTGTGGGATCAACCTTTCCTTCTGAAATCTTTCCTACGCATCTCAGTGATTTCCCTCCACCTCTCTGGGCTCTTTATTGGCTCTTCCTTTTTACCTTTTCTGCTTCTGTCCCTTATCTTTCTCATCTGATCCATCAGTAAACATTACTCATTTAATCCATTTAATATCACTAGAGTATTTCCCATTCACTCCATTCAATGATGCTGCCTTAATTTGGACTTGTATTTTTTTTTTCACCTGGATCATTGCAATGGCTTTTTACCTCGGCCTATCCTCTGTGTTGCTGCCTATGAAAGCTCTTAAACATAAATCTAATCATTTTTCTCCCTTATTTAAATTCCCTGAATAGCACCTTTACAATTTTCAGGGCAAAATCTAAATTCCCTAGCATGGCATATCCTAGGCCACTCAAAAACCAGCTCCTACGTCCTTCTTCAGCCAGTCAATAGAATTGTAGTTATTGTTTTACATGTATATATGCCTCCCGTATTTTTCTTATCTTCTGAGAATTTTTCAAAAAGATATTTAGGGAGAAATAGCACATAAGCGAGAAAAGCTACCCCCTTCTGAACTCATTACTGTGAATATGGACATAATGGATTGATCCCAAGACCCTCCCAGTGATCCTCAAATCCCTCTGTCTTTACATTGCATTAGTGAATATTCCACAGAGTCCATTTAAAAAAGAAAAATGAAATATACAAATTCGTTATCATAAGTGGTCAATGGGAGAAATACAAATGTACACATATAATACTGTCATGAATAAAAAGAATAAAACATACTGTCTCTAAGTACATTTAAGATAAGTTTTAGCTGTCATGCCAGGTTGAAAACTTCTCTCAAACAAAACTATAATTCTTTAGTCTCTTGAAAGCACTGAGAGTATATAAATTG
Organism: Pteropus alecto; assembly: GCF_000325575.1. Lineage (NCBI taxonomy): Eukaryota > Metazoa > Chordata > Mammalia > Chiroptera > Pteropodidae > Pteropus > Pteropus alecto. Next base: position 219,780 of record NW_006436288.1, on the reverse strand, counting down.
ATAAACCATCTGTTATTACCACTGACCCAAGAAGACATGAGCAGATCTGCAAAGTGAAAAGAGGGTGCTTGGTAAAGATTTTTCAAGCGAGCCAAGGAGTACAACTTGATTTCAGCAAATAATTTGACAGTCTATCTTCACATTTTCTCATGGGCTAAATTGAAATGTGGTGCCATTGCACCATATTTGCAAAAATGATGATGTATCGTTCATGGAATATATAGCATATGACACATAAAAAGAGTTATATGAAATAAACTTGTATTCGTTAATTATAAGGATCAGTTTGTGCCTACCTGGAAGGCAGTCTGTAGTGATATGCCACAGGCTCTTTCACTGATCCTGTCTCATTCAATCTTTTCTCCTTCCAAATAATTACCATAAAGGCAAATAGGGAAAATTCATCTAAACTGGATGACATAAGTAGAAAAGAAGATATTCTAGAGAGGGATGAAGACATAAGGTCAAAATTACCTCTGCTAATTTAAATGAAGTTTAATAGGATTAAATGTAAAGGCATATTTAAAAACAAACAAACAAACAAACAAAAACGGCCCAAAAAAGCATAAAGGAGGAGAAGAACTGTGACTTTGGCAATAGTCCAAGTAAAAATGATCAACATGAGTATAACACAGATATTAAAATGCCAATATAACCTTATGTCACATTGATAATTGTCTATGTATTCATCCAACAATTAGTTTGCACCTATTGGAAGAAAAATAATGATATAGAAAGTAATAGTCTCATTCTCCTTAGCCCAGTCAGTGTGCAGACCACATTTTCACACAAACATTAATACAATTGGGAGAAGAGTGGCAGAAGGGAGCTCAAGAAGAAGACCAGAATGGTAAATTACTCAGGAGGATTTATCTCAAGTGAGAAGAGGTTTAACATGGAAAAGAGAAGACTGAAGGACAAGATAATTATTTTCAAATGTATGATTAATAATAATGAGGATAGTAGGCATTTATTAAGGATCTACTATGGGCTAGGCACAGTGTAAGGGACTCTGTTATACTTTAATTCCTGCAAAGCAGGTATGACTTCTCTCATTTTGCCAATGAGGAAACAGCATTTCAAAAAAGATTATATAACAGAAACACCCATAGATACAGAAAACACACTGATGATTGCCAGATGGGAGGGGGATTGGAAGGCTGGATGAAAAAGGTAAAGGGATTAAGCAGTACAAATTGGTGGCTACAAAAGAGTTACGGGGATGTAAAGTACAGCATAGGGAATATAGTCAATAACATCGTAATAACTATGTATGGTGTCAGGTGGGTACTAGACTAATTGGGGGATCACTTCATAAATTATATAAATGTCTAACCACTGTGCTGTACACCTGAAACTAATATAAAATAATATTGAATGTCGACTGCTATTGAAATAAAATAAAAATGAAAAAAAAAAAAAAAGATTATATAACTTGCCTAAAATTCACCTAGCTGGTAAAGGGCAAAAGTGAGACTCAAATCGATACATGTTTCCAAAGTTTTGTCTGTCTCTAGAATTAATGTGGGAGAACCATGTTCCATCTGGTCCCAAAGGACAAAACTAGAACTAAGGAACAATGTGAGAGTGAGGAGAATTTCAGAAAAGGCTTATCATATGTGGAACTATCCAAGAATGGGATGAAAAGGGGCAGCGACGTACTCCTCACTGAATATATTCAAGCAGAGGTTGAATGTTTTGTCGTAAAGACATCCATGACTTGGGTGACAGGTTGAGAAATATCACCTCTGAAGTCCTTTACAGGTCTTAGACTCATTGATATGTATCAGAAATTATTAAAAGCATTTTTTTAAAAAAAGCAAATAAACACTTCTAAATAGGCACTGTACATGTTAGAAAGCCAAGCCTACCATTTTCTCGAAGAAAGGTTTTGCCATGGTTTCATGGTATAGACAAGCTTCTTAGCGTGCAGGCTAACAGAATTTGGAAACAAAAACTCAATTGAGATTTGCATAATTTTCTGAAGCATGAAAGTGGAGCAAAGCTGACAAAGATGACAATCCACTGATGTTCTGTGTGCTGACCTGGGGAATGCAAATGTGGAGACACTTAGCTTTGCCATGAATAAAGTTTCCACAGGACATAAAAACAAGATGAGATAAACCGCCATACAATAATTTACAACCTTATGCTAGATATCTACATTTCTGTCTGCTCAGCATCCACACATGCCTTCTGTTTGGAGGAATCCCAAGATTGGCAGGGATTTCTTACCTGTTCCCTAGAACATAACCTGGGCCAATCAGAGGCACCTGCCCCAGTTTTTGAATCTCAAGGGGGTGACCAATTCCTCAGGGATGGTGAGGTATTCATGGCAGTGGCATCAGCCTCGTAAATTCATGCGTCCATTGGCAGTCATGCCACGATGGCATCTAAGAGGACTGTCCCTTGCTTGGCTGAGCTCTTGGTTGCCAATCTTGCCTTGGTTTCTGTTTTGTTTTTTTTTTCCCCCTAATTGAGCCATTGAGCTATCGCATATCTTTCCGAAAAAACTTTTTCTGATTAAGTCAAATGTAACTTTTTTGTTGCTATTTGCACATAAGAACCTACACGCTTTTACCAGTGTTATATCACAGAATGAGTTTGGCTGCATATTTGCTCTTGTCCCAATGTAGTAAAAAAAAAAAAAATCTATCTATCTATCTATCTATCTATCAACAGATAGATACAGATATATATGCTACTGGACCTGAAAAACACTTCTGATAAAAACCAAGATATTTGTTCTGCTGGGGTCCCAGTGACAAAGAAAATTCCAACTTAAAAAAATTAAGCTACACCTATTAAACTAGAGGAGATAACAATTACAGCTCCATTAACTAACTGTACAATAAATTATGACTCATTCATTCAGGACTTATTTATTGAAAGCCTTCTCTGTGCCAGGAAGGGAGAAAAGGAATGATTTCTAATTAAACCTTTTGTTTTTTAACATCGACGTAAGTAAAAGCAGAGAAGGCTGAAGGTAGAATATATGGACTGTTATAGGCACGGAAAAAAATATTATGGACAAAACCTTTTTAGAAGTCATGTTGTTTATTTGATATTGCATAACACTTTATTTCATACAGACTTTATCTACTCATTTAATTATCCAGCATAGTAGGCAAACACAAAAAGGAATAATCCGGTCACTTCTCGGCAATTCTCTTTACACTTTTTACCTCCATGAAGGAGTCTCGTAATGTACTAAAGTGTAACAGTGGGAACTGCTCTATCAATCAATCTTTGAGTAAAAACTTGGCTATCTGGAAAACCTTAGAAATGAACCATTCTAAAGATCCAAGTTTTCAGGGTATCATACTAAGCACCAAAGGTTATTTCAGTATTTTAACATCTCTGGGAAAATTTTTCTACATTATATTACATATTTTCTTTTTGGCAGAAAAGGAAAAAAAAATGCAGGCAGCCAGATGTTTGCATCACTTGAACTATGTCATCTCCATCCTGGAAATGTTTCTGTCTTGATTCCCTAGGTAGAAAAGTAAGTGGGCCTTAAAGGTGTGGAAGCTATTTTTAGTACCTGACTTCTTTTTTGAGAAATTCATTCCCTTCTTGATGTGAATGATTACTGAGATTTTCAACTACAGTTTTAGATCAGAAATGAGCACATCACAGGAAAAGTCAAAAGAATTTCAAGTTTTGAAGATGGGAACTCAGCAAATTTGGTATCGCGTTCTGGGGAAGGGCTGTGTGCTTTCTGCCAAATATATTTGCCGCAGTGATCTTCCAAGAACCATAAAAAGTACAAGCTATAAAACAGAGAATCATTTCTCAAATGATAAAAGGTTGAGTTTTAGAGGGAGACTTATTCAGGCAGGCATGCACACGTAAACATAGAGATGCATGTGTGCATACATACAGAGAAGTCAGTAGGCCCAATTTTCATGTTTGCTTGAAACCCAAATCTATGAAAATATCGAGAAAAGTAATGAATCCAGTTCTGAACTATTCAGGGCCCAGATATAGGAAGGACAAAAGCCACACTAATATCTACTTCTAACATAAATCTGGTTTTGGTTGTTGGGAAGATAAAATAACCACCAGCTCATGTCTGACAGTTTGACAATATTCAAGACGCTACAATAAGGGGACAGCCCTAAGGCAGTAGTGCTTGAATGATCACTTTTATAAAAGAACAACGTGTCTGAATCTCTAAGACCTTTTACCTGAAATCACCCACATACAGGGCTCCGACCTCAAAGAAAGAACTTGGCTTTCACACTATGCAATTCAAGCCAAGTGTACACAATTGGGCTGGTTTAATGATGTTTGAAAGAACAGCGATTTTTAGAAAGGAAAAACAAGAGCTTGTTGGCCCATCAGAAGAGTTCTCTTTCTCTTCTTCTAACCATGTGTCAAGCAGTTTCAGGCAGAGTTCAGAATGATTTGCATCCACAAGGAGAAGGCAGCAGATGGAAGCACAGGCATCACTCAGTGCCTCAGTCTGGTTCTGGTCCAATTCAGCACACATACATGGAGAGTTGGGCAGTGTGCTGGGTCCCAGGAATCCAAGATGGTAAAGACAAAATGCTGCCTTCCAGGAACTCATGATGAGCGCTAAAAAGATTTCATTTTCTGGAAAAAGGTATTTCTTTTTGGAGAACCCGTCCTCAAGTGACTTACAACAGACAGGGTCATACTAAAAACAGGTGTGTATCAGCCTTGGCTTTGCGGCTGAGCACAGTAGGCTGCCCAGGACCACAGCATCATTTACTGAGTAGCCACCATTCATTACTTTGCTCGATGTGTTCATGTGCCAGACACTCTACTAGGCACTTGGTAAACAATAACACATGTAAGCTCACAATAATGATATACAATAGGCTTGTTACCCTCTCTTTTAGGGATGAGGAAAATGAGACCCTGTGGCATTCAGGTCTGTAGGACTCCAAAGCTTGTGCATTTTCTACTACTGGGCATGGCCTGCCCCGAGAACAAGAGTTCCAGTCCACTTTGATGAGATTCACCCACTCATCCATACTTCAGAACCATCTTTGGTGAGCTGAACCCTGTGCTGTGTTCTGGGGCAACGAAGTGGTGTTCGATGTGACACAGTCCCAGCCCTAATGGAACTTGTGGTTCAGTGGTGAGGGCCATCAGGGAACCCATGTTGTAAAAAGGGAAGTTGAGAGCATGTTGGAAACAAATTGGGGGTGCTGACAAGGCCTGGTGTAAGTGACTGAAACTGAGGCCCAAAAGGACGAATTGGAATTATATTGAATTTATCTTGCTAAGTTAGGGCTGCATGGTGGAGCAGAGGGAAGGACTCATTATCGAGATGCCTGTTGCAGTCAGAAAGATGAGAGAGAATGTGATCCATACAGGAATTTGAAAAAGGCCCAATATGGCTGGAGAACAGACAGCAAAGAGGCGAGTGTACAAAATGAAGCTGCAGAGGTGAGTGGTTCCCAGAGCCTGCGGGACCATGCAGGCTACTGCATTTGTGCTACATTTAATAGGAAGGTCCTGAGGGGTTTTAAGGGGGTTGGGGGCACAATAGGAAAAGGCTTGCATTTTAACACAATATATCTAGGTGCAAAGTGGCCAACTGGGGATAGATGTAACCACTATTTCGTAGGCCCCCACAGACAAAAATAATCCTAGATAATGCTAGAAAAAATTACAGTAACGGAAGAGAAAAAAAAAATCTATCCATAATCCTTTCATCTAGGGATAACCACAATTACTATTTTCTTGCATTTCCTTCTGGTTTATTTTCATGAACTAAAAAAAAATAGCATTATTTTGAGGAGAGAGATTTGCATCTTGCCTTTTCAATTATATTAGATGAGCATTTCAAAAAGCATGATTTTTAGTTGCTGAATAATATTCCAGCATAATGAGCTGCCCTAATGTATTTAACTGATTCTTGTTGTTGGCTTCTGCTGTTTTGCATATCCATGTGTAAGAATCTTTGTCAGCATCTGAGATTGTTTCCTAGTGATAGATTTTTAGAAAAGAAATCACTGAGCTAATGAATAAAACTGTTTTAAGGTTCTTCATCCATAATACCAAAATGTTTTTATAAAGATTATGCTTACTGAATTACATTTTCGTTCTCAGATCACTGCTGGTGTTTTATTTTATTTTATTTTATTTTTATTTCACTTACACATGAATGCCTCTTGTGTAAGCTGCTGAAACTTTAGAGTGACCAGCTGTGTCAGGTACAAATAAATGTGCCATCTCCCTACAACTCCGAGATCTGAACTAAGAAATAACTTAAAAAAAAAAAATCTGCCAATTAAGATAAACAACAACAACAACAAAACGGTATTTTATTATTGCTAGTATATACTGGTATTTATTCTTTGGCCCATTATTTAATTTTAATGCTTAATCAAAGGTAGACAGTGTCTTTTGCATGCATCTGGTAGGTTGGGTGTCTCCCCTCTAGATTTTAAATTCCGTGAACTGACAGAGAAAATGTCTATTCTTGTTTGCCATGGTTTCCACAGTGCCTAGCATCTACCTGGCACGTGATAGGTGGCCACACTTCGAGCCAAAATGAAAGCCAGACAGTCTGCTGACTAGGAAGAACGTCTCTCAACCTGAGACATGAAACTGCCCAGAATCTTCCTAACTCAACCACCTTCCTCATTTAACTCTTTCTCATTAAAAGAAAAAAAACAAAGTGAACTAACAAAACCTCTCTCCTTTTTCTCCCCTTTCCGAGATCTGCCAATTTCTTCTTCTGTTGGCCTTGCAGTTGGGACCTGCGCCCCCACAGGTGTCCTCAAGCCCTCTGGGTTCCAGGCCTGCCCTCACCCGTGTGACAGCATCTGTCCATCCCTGCTCTCTTCTAGCAGCGCCAGGAGGTGAAAGAGGGCACATACTAGCATACATTGCGCCCCCAGAAACACTGCTCCCACAGCAGCGATGGGGAAAGGTGCTCCAGAGAACCCTTATGTCGACAAGATTTCCTTCTGTACCTAGGACTTTGAGAATCTGAGAGTCCGGGTTTTTTTGTTTGTTTGTTTTTTGGTTTACCTATTTGTATTTTGAAGGGAATGAAATAAGCTCTCCTTATAAGTACGTATGCTGTTTTCCTCAACTGCTCTCCTTTTTCTACTAGAATCTTATTTCTGAAAGCCCTACCAGCCAGAGCATCAAAAAAGTGCTTCAAATATCAGGTTAGCTGGACTGACCCATGTATAATATCTCCTCTAAAAGGGCTCATAACTATCAATTATCTCTCCATTACAAGCAGAATCAAAAAGATAAACTAGCAGATAACAATAAATTAATGTCTATTTACATTCGAATGTAGACAATGCTAACGTTTTGGAGCTGAAACTGCTCAATAATAAAACCATGCTCTAAAATTCTAACTCTCCATCTTGTCCATTCTGATATCATGTCAAGAACTTCCCGTTTTCAACTGAAACAGTCTCGAGCATAGTTAATCCTCAGGCAAAAGGATCTTTTATATATATATATGTTTTAGCTCTTGCTGAACTAAACAAAAATTTCTTTTATGTCAACGAAGCAAACTTAAAACAAAGAAGTACAAAGGGAATGAGATAAGATCAAGATTTTTCAAACTTAAATCCCGATCGTGGACTTTCCTTAAAGCAATTTTAGAAGCAGAGTTATGATGTGGGCAATCTAAAAACCTTCCAACATTATGATTCTAAAATAAACATTTTAGATTTTTGTTGGTTAAAGATAGATCAGAGAGAATCACAAGAGAAGCTTAAATGGAGCACTACCATTATTGGTAGTTCCTTTTAATCTTGCAAAGTGTGGTGAAGAAATATTCTGACTCCGTGGTAGAAAGGAGCTGCCGTTTTTGCTTTAGTCAACATCAAGTTCATAACTGCCTTTTACAGGAAATATGCAATCAGTTACTTCCTTGACTTACAGTAGCCCTAGGAATAAATTCCTTAAAAAAGAAGTTTACCTTTGGGGGAAAAATGGGTTCCCATTAAATGTATACAACAGAAACTATCAGGCAAATCACCCATCGCCCAATCACCTTGAGCTCTGGACTACAAAGAATCTCACTTCAGAGCGTACCGAAGCCCAGCCCTGGGCGCGCACCTGACCATGGAACACTATCTTCACTATTCTGACACCTTTGGTCGTTGGGTTATAAAATTCCCCAGGGAAGAGGCTCATGAACTAACCAAATTACATAATTATTCTTCAGAATTCATAAAAGTTCTTTTGTGGTTTAAGATAAATGAGTGACTACTGATTCTTTCTTCAAACTAATAATCTTTTGTAACTAAGGCTCCAGAAAAATAAACTCTTTTGTTGGCTGCCCAGCCTCCAGATTTTGGTTGTTACATTCAGAGACTGACGTTTAATAGAGATGAATCCAGCCTTCTCCTTTTCAGGTGTTTAAGTTTTCATATACATTATCACAACATCATTATACCTTTGATGGTAGTGAGAATGGCACACTACATTATATTTAATTGGCAACCTGTTTTACTGCCAATGTATTGTGTATACTAGGGGCTTTCAGTTTACTCAGAAGACAGACTATTTGAACTGGGGGGAGTTTGAGAATCTGGGAAGAAAGGAGTTGTGGGTAGCGTCAGAGCTGAGTCTGCCTTCCTGACTCCAAGTCGAGTCTTGTTCTACTGTAACACAGTTCTTCACCGTGAAATCCTGTTTAAATCCTCTGTGAGTTTAGTTGACATTCAAGAGAACACTGTGCGTTCTCTGAAGAGTCTTGGTTTACTCAGAGGGACCTAAGTGGTTAAATAGGATATGTTGTTGGTTATATGAACTGAGACTTCATGGCCAGAACTCTGTAAGGAGAGGGAACATGCATCCATAGTCCTCAGTTTCTTCCCCTCTATTTACTGTGAGAATCCACTTTCTCATGGGAACCTAAAGCTCTGAATGCAGAGCTGTCACTGGCGCCATGTTGATCTGTTACCATGGAGATCACTCTGGTAACATACAAACCTGCCATCCTCAAGACACACAGTATCTCATTCTGACTCTCAAAAGGATTGCTCTACCTCTGACTCTCATCAGTTTAAAGTTCATCTCTGCTAGGATTTAGCTCTAAAGTGTTTGGAGATTGACTTTGAAATGCCATTAAAAATATAAATACTTGGAGACAAGGAAGGAGGTAAGGAGAACATGTCACGAGAACATGTCGCAATTTTAAAGCAACAAAGTCCATATAGCAATTACTATTTGGGTTAGAGTTATGAACTCGATTATTACTTTACTTGACACAAAACCAAGAGGAAAATTGGAATGAGGACACCACTAGAATCACTACCTAACACTTATTGATCATGCGCAATGCACTGTTTATACAGTAACTAGCTCATTACTGTGAGTTGTGCAATGTTAAAGCATTACTCAGTGTTAATCCTATAAAGTCTGCCACATTTCCAGAAACTAGAGTTCCTATATCTGGCAGGTCAATAGCAGTGCTGTCACAATCAGTCTCTAAAGGGAGAAACAAATGGACTTGATGTTGGTCATCAGTTAAAGTATGTCAGAATCACTCCGGGTCTTAGGCAAGTGCACTGGATCATCCAGGAGGGTGCAACATAGCCATTAGTTATTCCTTATTCCCAGAAGTCAAAACGCTTTCTTTCGCTAGAGTCAAAAAAGCTATTTTTGTGCATGAGAACTTGATACCTTTCTAGGAGGTCTATAGTAATTTCCCCTAAATCTTAAAGTTATTAGAGGGCAGCCAGAAGGAGGAGGGGCTATGGCCTATCCTCAGGCTGACAGTGGCTAGATATGACCTACCCTGTTAAGAATTCTCAGGAGTCATGGAAAGGAAGCGGAAACTGCCATGTTTATGTTCGGAAGCCTCAGGCTTCAGGATGGGCCTAGGCCACACAGACATAAAGTTCTCTGGGCTCCTTTCACATGGCCAGAGGCAACTCAATCATCCAACAAGTGTGAGGTAGACAAAGGAGATGGAGCTTCCTTTCTCTGCACACTCAGAGTTAAACGTGGGCCACCGCCTTGTCACTTGGGGTCTTAGTGTCACAGCGAAACTGTTAGGCATGTAGGAAGACACTGTCAACTCCCAACATCTGAGGGCTACCGTTCTACTTAGGGATCTCAAGACTCAGTGGGTTTTTTTCACCTGTGTCTGAAGAGCAGGGGGTATTGAAAAGAAGAGAGAACTCAAACTTGATAATAAGCAACTTCCTTTTTTTTTTTTAAATTTAAACGGAAAGGATATTGAATTTCATCCACCTGTCAGTCATCTCGCTCCTTTTAACACCTCTTCAGGTCCTGCAATTTGTGTTAATATCTTCCTCCTAATGTATTCTCCCCTGGCAATGCTGCCTGAGAGTGCCAGGTAAGAAAGACACCCAAGGAGTCACAGGACTGAGACACAGGTTAAGTGTACACCAGTTCTTATTCCAAACCCTCCTCCACCTCCCTTCCTCTTGTTTCCAACCAAAATAAATAATAAATCAATCAATCTCTTCCATACCCCCTCACTTCCTCACCAGAGGAGCAAAAGAGTATGTTAAAGTTTACTTTGGTCATAGCATTTCAACAGTACTTTCTCTCTCTCTCTTTTTTTTTTGTTTTTGTTTGTTTGTTTGTTTGTTTGTTTGTTTTGTTAACACTATAAGCCCAAATAGGGAATATAAAGAAATGAAGAACAGGATTTTTTTAAAAGATCCCACTGGCTGTTAGAGGTCAATGAAAGATTAAAATGAGAAACTACATTTCTCTGCAGGGAAAACAACACCATTTATCCCCTTACTAGGATCTCAAAACGACGCCTCCATAGTGTTTTGCTACGTATGCCAAAGAAAACCTTAGTACTGTGAGCCTCTCATAATTAGGTATCTTCTAAACCATATTTTTTTCTCAGATTTTTTCTTAGCTGTTATCTGTGTTTTAAACATAAGTGAATTTTTAAAAATATCTGGCCTTTATTGAAAAATAGTTTTGAACATCTATATTCTTTGGAGAAGAAATATAAGATTAACGATGGGAACGAGGAGGATAAATTAATTCTGGAGCTATTTAGATATAGTCAAATAAGTGGGGAAAATAACTTTGGACTTAATAGGACACATAATAAGCTTACTTGTACAGGGGAAAGTTAATAAAATCAAACATAGAATCAAGAAAAAAAATGTACTTTCTGTGGAGAATAAAACATGTCCCTGTCAGTTTTAGATATTTATCTCCTCTAATTACCATTCTATTGAGCATAGTAGGTGCTCAGTAAATACCGGTTTTGTGAATATAAGATTATCTGAGTTTTTGCTTTTCAGACTGAGTTCCTACTTGACTTACCTTTGTATTCCTAGCACTAAGCACAGTGGTTCGTCAATGATTCTTATTGAATAGAATGAGATTTGAATTTTCTCCATAACATGCCCAGGCAGCCACAAAAGATATTTCCAAAGAACTTCATATGGAAAAGTCCTTCTTCTTACCTATCTGAAACATGGCTGCCAGATTTCTGTCCTAATTTGCAAGGTGTGGCCAGAACTCGCCAGTGGGGTTCTAAGTCAAGTAAGCCCTAAGATGAACCAGAACAGGCTCTCTTCTAGAGGCAAGGAGCAGGGTTATGTCTGTTCATTTTATCACCCAGGTATGTTATTTTCCACAATGGAAAGCTGTAGGCTTTTCTGCCATTACAAGCATGCAGACCATGAGGTTAGTTTTGTTTCTTTTCAGGGATCTGGTAGAGATTCAGCTTCTCCTCTAAGCACTGAGGTCAATTTAATAACCATTGATAACACAGGTGGGATGCACCGAAGGCATCATGAACACAGATTCTAGAGCAGATATACCAGGGTACAGATTCTGGCTCTATCACAAACCAGTTCTGTGGCCTTAAGCAAATTACTGAACATTTCAAAGCCCGAGTTTCTGTACCTATAAAGCAAAGATAATATCATCTGCCTCCCAGACTTGTAACACATAGTACACACTCAATAACTGTCAGCTGTTTTTACTCAGTGCTTGGGATGTCACCATTTTATAATTATGATCTTATATAAATAAATGGTATCTAATTTTTCTAGTCCCTTGGCTTTCTCAAATCAGAAACGGGTGCTAAGACTTTTTTTAAGGCAAAATTAGTAACAGCCCTTTACTCATACAAATTGAAAACAAAAGGAGAATAATGTGGCTGTCCTAAAATTACATGTCAGCACATAATAAAACCTTACTGAGAGGACCAGTCAACACTGTGGCCTCTATCCTGGATGCCTACTTGGACAAGGATCTCCATAAGGGGAATGGCTCTAAAAGAACAGCCATCTAGAAATATCTTAAGCATCTCCTGGAGAAGCTGGGAGAAGGTAACCAAAGCCCCGAGGCAAGTTGTCTTGAGGAAACTGCCATGTTTATCTCATGATTCTAGTTATTTTCAAGTCAGCATTCGCTCACAAACACCCCAAACCAAACTGCTGTAGCTGACATATCTGGCAAGCACCAATCTTTCCTGTTTACATATGATATACTAATATAAAATATCGAGCTTTTTGATGCAAGTTTCTTAATCAGACAGGCTGTTATACAGTGAATATTTCTCCCTTGCTCCTTAGAATAAATCCTAAAAAACAACAAAAGGTAGGGATTGTATAATGTTAGAGTTGGACAGAACTTATTTAAGTCATAGAGCTTGATATCCCCCAGTTTTACAAATGAGCAGATGAGACTCATGCAAGTTAAATAGTTCTCCCCAAGCCACAGAGCTACTAAGTGACAGCCAGGATTGAACCTTGGCCTCCAAACTCCAAGTCCAAGATTCTTTCTGCTCTGTCATGTGGCTGCTGTAAAACATCGCTTTGTTTATTTTCCACCACAGAGCTCAAGCATATGGCACGCACAGAAAACCTCTAATAAATATTTGCCAAGTTGATCTACAAATTCTACAATTCTGCTGTTTTAATCTACTAGTGTCTACTAGTGTATTTCCATCCCAAAAGATCCCAGTAGTGGCTAATTAACAAGTACGATTTAGCAAAGGCTTTAGAGAAATTTACAAAGTGTTTCTGAAGTCGTAATGGAATTCTTCACAATGTGAATGGAAAAGGTATTGCTGTACCCCTTTTAGAGATAAGGAAGCTGAGGGTGAGATGTTAAAGGACTTGTCCAAGGTTATACTGCTAGTTGTCTATTGCCAGAACTGGCACTTGAACTGAAACATCTGATTCTAACCTGTGTTATTTCTACTTCATTAACCTAACCCTGATTAAATATTGACCCCAGATGTTACTGCCATCATCCTTTCTCCTACTGTTTCTTTAAAAAAAAAAAAAAAAATTTAATTCATAAGGTCATCTTCATAATAATTTTTAAAAAACAACTTTGAACTGCAGAAAATAATATGCTCAGGTATCTGAGCATCCTCCACCCAACACAGGCCCTTATCTCCCTCAACAAAGCAAAGACTTCAGAGCTGGCTCCCAACACCAGAATGGCACTTATATTTATTGCCTATAAGATTTTAAAGGCCAGCCAGAGGAAATGGCTGCATTATTATTATTATTATTATTATTTTACCCCATTGCTGAAGATATCTTCAATCATTGCTTTGTGTCAAAGGGGGAAGGAAAGAGGTCATTTCTGAGAGTGTTGGCAGCATGGGGCTGTAACATAACCCATAAGGCCTCTGTGTAGGTCATGGATAGGTGAAGCCACAGAGAAAGGCAGCAAGAGAGATGCTCCAACCCTTGCCGGCTGCTCCAGAGAGCTGTTAAAGATAGAGGTGGTGGCAGCTAATGGCGGAGGTGGGAGGAAGGGAGATGGAGGCTGTGAAGGAAGGTGCGGGGGGACGGATATAATCCAGCATACAGAAACCTGTCAGGATGGGATTTATTTTTGTTCTGTGAGGGTGTATAATAGGGCTTTGCCTGTACTCTCAATAGCTGTTTTGAAGTGAACCCGGCTGGTATGTCTTTAATTTGTCATTTCATTATGAAACTGTTTCCCTTCCAAGAAGCCTTCAAGTCAGGAAGCTCTGTCTGCCCACACAGGAAATTCCTTTGCTTCAACTTCCCCAAAAAGGAAATTTCCCTCAGAAGTGAGCCCAGCATATGCCTCTGAACAGAGCTGTTTCAAGAAACTCTGGCAGCTGAGTCCTGAAAACACCCCTGGTTTTCTGCTGCTGCTGGGATGTCAGAACAGAAAGTTGGGCTCTCACCCCGGGGTGGGACCCACTGACCCTGGCCCACCTCTTCCTCCCTCTTCCCCATTCTCCTGTGCCCTCGCCCCACCTCGCATCCTCTTGAACTTGAACTCTCTGAGAGGGAATCAGTACCTGCAACTTTAATCAAGCAATAAGCCTATCCGTAGGCTTATGTAGATCGCACACAAACACACACTCACAAACAGGCACCCCACCACAAAGCACTTCAACACAAAGCACGAATTCCTATTCCCCCTCGGTCTCCCTCCACACACTTGAGACTTCTGGTAGAAAGACTGAAGTATTTCAAATGAAGACGGTGCACGAAAATAAAATAGCCAATTATAGTTCCTAAAGCATGTGCATTATCAAATTACTTTTTATCAAGGATGGTGAATTTTTTCTAAACAAACTTCTCCAGTGAGGATTTTAAGTAAAACATAGAAGGGGAAAATATCTCCAACCACAGCCTTATAAAAATTAATCTCTCAGACATATTGTGAATGACTAAGCGGGTGAGAGCCCAAAGCAGCTGTGCCGAAGTGAATAATGTATATTATATTTTATGAAGCTTCTTAGCAGAGAGGCATTAGCAGGAAAGTGCCAGACTCATGGTTAAGTTTTTAATTTTCCATTTCAAATCACTTCATTAGAAAGGAAAGTCATGAAAAGGAAACAATGTAGAGACCTAAAGCACAAAAAGAGGGAGTGGCACTGAGCTTCGAACTGTATAGCAAGAGGTGGACAATGGGAGACGGGTGAGGAGCTAAGACGGCCCGGGACTGTCGCGCTGCAATTAAACTGCACTAGAATGGCAGAGCGATAGGATCTGATCTTCTTACACTGTTCATGTACCAGGACTCGGTGACAGATATCACTGACCAGGAAACAGAGCGATATTTAAGGGACTGGCGAGAATCCTATAGCGCCCTGAAATCTGAATATATGAACTCTGAGGTTTGGGGTTGTGGTCGATTTCTTCTGTGGAGTGGATTTATAATTTCATTTTAATGAGTTATTCTATTTTTCTAAAATGTATGAGGTTTTTAACTGCAGATGGATCCCAGAGGGGGACCCAACATTATTTTTCATGTTCATAAAGAGAATGGTCTAGAGAATAGGGCTTTGGCTTATGCTGGGAGGAAAGGTAGAGATTCTGATGGGCCTGTCTGCCACCTACAAGCTCTGTGGGTTTGGCCAAGTTCCTTAACTTCTTTAAGTCTGACTTTGCATCATTAAAGTGAGGATAATAAAACTCAGTTCATTGGACTGTTGTGAGGATTAAATGATATAATACATGTGAAAAGTGTCTACCATTAAGTACTCAATAAATGGAAGTTAGTACCCCATATAGAGAGCTGTGAAGGATGTTTCTCCCCAATTCCACACACCCACTCCTCATATAAACCACTCACCCCTGGCTGGCTCCTTTAGGTTGCCCACAAGTCAAGATTTTCCTGACCACTTCAACTTAAGACCTGGATTACCAGGTCCCCTATATATCTGCATAGTCTTAACATTATGATCAAACATTTAGTCACCCCAGAGAATGGTTGAAAGGCTTAAGAACTCAGGTTCGCAACCCCCACAATTCACTAGTCCTCTCTAGGAAACACAGAAGACTTGCACATTCTCAAGTTGCCAGTGTGCTAGAGGAGGCCCAGCTTCGTTTGGCCAGTACTGATGCTAGCGATGTCTGGAGACCAACAGCCAGGCACATTAAGTATAAGATTAGTCATCTTTTTCCCAGAGGTCCAGGTTCACAATGTTTTGTCTAAATCAGGGGGCCCGGATTTTCCATCTAATTTTATGTCTGTCTCCTCTGTGGAGAAAACCAGCTGCAAGCAAAATTATAAAGTTTATTTCTAACTCTACTTCCTCCCTTGACCTTCCATGCTGACCATGGTTCTTCTATTTCAAAAAACTCAAGAGATTTGATAAATTAACTAACTTTCATTAAGGTATCAGGGACCTGAGGTATTCATTGTCTTTATCCAAGGTACTAGCTGCTACCATAATTCTTTACTCTTAAAAGTAGAGATAGGTAGAAACAATGCCTGGTCCAAAAGGAATGTATGTTAACAGTGGAATTTCAGGTACTACAGTAGTTCATCATGGGAGATATTTAAGTTCGGGGCAGTTTTAAATCACTGCAACCGAGTGAGCACATGCCCTGCTGAAATGTAACACTGGCCCTGTTCACTGACAATTATAAGCCTTCTGTCCTGGATCCAGAGTAGTACTATCTGGACAATAAAACTTCAGAAGCCAGACACTTTCTGAATCTTAATATTCTTTCCGCAAACAAAGAAGTACCAGACGTGAGATTGCTACACACTGGATGTACAATGCCAACGATACAATACCCAGTTGTATTTCTTCAAGTTCTTTCCCTGGATCACTCTGGGTGGTAGGAATCCTCACAGGAGTTCCGTGAAGCAGCTATCTGGTGTTCTAGCTATGAGACAATCCAACCAAACACACACACACACACACACACACACTCTCTCTCTCTCTCTCTCTCTCTCTCTCTCTCTCTCTCTCTCTCTCTCTCTCACCTGGATTCATCTGAAGTAAAATTTTTCTTTGCCTAAGAATCAAAAGAAAAAGAATTTCCTTTTACAAGGGCCACACAAATCTTCTATCTGTTGAGATTTCTGAAGGTCTCTGAGTTCCTCTCAGCATGATCAGAGAATTAAAGTGTAGTTTAAAAGGACGTTTCTAACCCATGACTCGCAAGTGAGAAATATCTGTCTTAGGGAACTTCTACTTTTGTGTTCCTAAAAGACCTTTAAATAAAACCCCAAACATCTGGGTAAACATTGGAATCGTAGCCAAATTCTAAGGTCAGTGAGAGCCCCACACAAAATGATGGAGTCGTAAGTAGGGGAACCAGAACTGTTGGTGCAGGGCGGGGATTTCGCGAGGCGGCTTCTCCAGCACCTTGTACAGGAAGTGAAAGGAGTAAGTGTGGGAGCTCAGTTCCGTGAGAACGACAGTGCGGAAGGAATCGGAATGAAAAAGAAAGGAAAGTTTTCTCCCGCTTCTGTTCACGCCTAGTAGGAAAATAGGCCCAAGACAGACGAACCTTCCAACCCTTCAGAATAACAGGTTGTGAACTGGCACTGCCTTAGGGCTACTTCCTGAAGTAAGGCATAAAAGGAGGAAGGAGAAAGAGTAATTTTGTTTCCTCAAGAGGGTTGGAACCAAATCCTTTGCTCATATTTGTTTCTCTATAAAGAGCTCCTGATGTTGGTGATGCAAGAGATGCTTCAGGAGGCACAATAAAACCCCTCCTCACCTTTGTTCACCAATTACTGCTGCTTTGGGCAATTCTTTTCTCTCTAATCCTCAGCCCTCTTTTCACAGCCCATGGCAATGAGGAGATGATTCAGTAACTAGTTCGGGACCTCTATTTAGAAATAGTTTCTTGGGCATGAGTTTTGATGCCCAAGGGATGGTATAAGTGTCACAGATTCTCTCCGCTGGCTGGGGCAGATGGAAATGTACTTTAAAGCTCGGCATCAAAGCCTTTACTTTAGAAGCTGAAAGCCTTCATTCTCTTGCCAACTGTGCTTTTTTTCCCCCATAATTAATTAATGCAATATTAACTGTGCATGTGCTATGGGGCTGGCTGAAGGAGTATAGTATGGCCTATCTATGCAGATCAGTCGGCTCTATAACCCCCAAAGCCCAGTGGACACCATCTAGAGAGGGAGCAAAATACACACTGTCATTTTACAGGTTACAGGAAAGGCCAACGTGTCTAAAGTTGTGGAGGGCATTCTCACAGATCATACAGTTGGGTCAAGTAGGTACTTACCAGAAGCCACACCTATGCGTAATGCAGTCAGGCCAGAAGAGGGGCTATGAGAACAGGGAAGCAGGCCTGAGATTTGGCTGTCCGGGCGTGGGAACCAGCATAAGGCACAAGCGGCCATGACTGCCTTCAGAAGGCCTGTAAGTCTTAGGAGCTGGCATCGTACTTGACCTCAATCATGGGCAGCACAGGGAAGTGTCCAACAGTGTCGGGCATTGAATTTCCATATTTCCTTGCAGAAGGGCATCCTCACAAAACAATCACAGCTAGAGGACCACTTTCTGCATCACTGAAATACCACCATCTGCACTAAAATTTGATACTGAGTGCTCGAAATCAAGTGAATGATCATGATCCTTAGTATTTATAGATAAGGCTCCACTGCTAACAACCCTTGGATTTCTCTTCTTAGAGAAGAACAAATGGTTGAGCTGCAAAGAAGCTGAAGAATCATATATGTTCAGGCTACTTGGCTTTACGGATGAGAAAACGACAGCCCAGGGAGAATGAATGAATAGTTTGGGGTGACCTATTAGTAATCATGCTAGGCCAATGCTCAGAGGATGGACCCCAAGACAAGCACACTCCTTGCTGTGTCGTCCTATTGAAATAGTTTCCCAGCACATATGCCAAGTGGGTAAACTAAGGTACCAAAATATCAGACAATCTTTCTAAAGCAGGTCAGATTAACAAAAAGTATTAGGAAGTGAAATGCTTTAATTTGTGAACCCAGTAATACAATCTCCATTGTAGCACAACACCTTTCTTACTGTATAATAATAATCTGGGAGGTTGATCATCTCTTTTAAAAAGATGGAAAATTGCGGGCAATAGGAACCTCGTTTTACTTCATTTAATTTTGTTTGTAACACTTCAGAATTTACATGGATACCTGAAAATACATTGCAGATAAGTCTACAAAGAGAACTGAGTTTGAAAATGTACCTACCTCTAAAAGTTCAAAAGATAATTTAGTTTGTCTCTGATTTTATTTATCCCTTTTGCCTTTCTTGTCCATGGTTTATACAAATTTTGCTTAAATTAAAAAAAAAAAAAATCAACCTGTTAGCTTGGCTTCCTCCTTTTAATCAACGGTTA
>NW_006436288.1:165298-199998 GCF_000325575.1 Pteropus alecto | reverse complement strand
TCTCTCTCTCTCCCTCTCTCTCTCTCTCTCTCGCTCACCTGGATTCATCTGAAGTAAAATTTTTCTTTGCCTAAGAATCAAAAGAAAAAGAATTTCCTTTTACAAGGGCCACACAAATCTTCTATCTGTTGAGATTTCTGAAGGTCTCTGAGTTCCTCTCAGCATGATCAGAGAATTAAAGTGTAGTTTAAAAGGACGTTTCTAACCCATGACTCGCAAGTGAGAAATATCTGTCTTAGGGAACTTCTACTTTTGTGTTCCTAAAAGACCTTTAAATAAAACCCCAAACATCTGGGTAAACATTGGAATCGTAGCCAAATTCTAAGGTCAGTGAGAGCCCCACACAAAATGATGGAGTCGTAAGTAGGGGAACCAGAACTGTTGGTGCAGGGCGGGGATTTTGCGAGGCGGCTTCTCCAGCACCTTGTACAGGAAGTGAAAGGAGTAAGTGTGGGAGCTCAGTTCCGTGAGAACGACAGTGCGGAAGGAATCGGAATGAAAAAGAAAGGAAAGTTTTCTCCCGCTTCTGTTCACGCCTAGTAGGAAAATAGGCCCAAGACAGACGAACCTTCCAACCCTTCAGAATAACAGGTTGTGAACTGGCACTGCCTTAGGGCTACTTCCTGAAGTAAGGCATAAAAGGAGGAAGGAGAAAGAGTAATTTTGTTTCCTCAAGAGGGTTGGAACCAAATCCTTTGCTCATATTTGTTTCTCTATAAAGAGCTCCTGATGTTGGTGATGCAAGAGAGGCTTCAGGAGGCACAATAAAACCCCTCCTCACCTTTGTTCACCAATTACTGCTGCTTTGGGCAATTCTTTTCTCTCTAATCCTCAGCCCTCTTTTCACAGCCCATGGCAATGAGGAGATGATTCAGTAACTAGTTCGGGACCTCTATTTAGAAATAGTTTCTTGGGCATGAGTTTTGATGCCCAAGGGATGGTATAAGTGTCACAGATTCTCTCCGCTGGCTGGGGCAGATGGAAATGTACTTTAAAGCTCGGCATCAAAGCCTTTACTTTAGAAGCTGAAAGCCTTCATTCTCTTGCCAACTGTGCTTTTTTTCCCCCATAATTAATTAATGCAATATTAACTGTGCATGTGCTATGGGGCTGGCTGAAGGAGTATAGTATGGCCTATCTATGCAGATCAGTCGGCTCTATAACCCCCAAAGCCCAGTGGACACCATCTAGAGAGGGAGCAAAATACACACTGTCATTTTACAGGTTACAGGAAAGGCCAACGTGTCTAAGGTTGTGGAGGGCATTCTCACAGATCATACAGTTGGGTCAAGTAGGTACTTACCAGAAGCCACACCTATGCGTAATGCAGTCAGGCCAGAAGAGGGGCTATGAGAACAGGGAAGCAGGCCTGAGATTTGGCTGTCCGGGCGTGGGAACCAGCATAAGGCACAAGCGGCCATGACTGCCTTCAGAAGGCCTGTAAGTCTTAGGAGCTGGCATCGTACTTGACCTCAATCATGGGCAGCACAGGGAAGTGTCCAACAGTGTCGGGCATTGAATTTCCATATTTCCTTGCAGAAGGGCATCCTCACAAAACAATCACAGCTAGAGGACCACTTTCTGCATCACTGAAATACCACCATCTGCACTAAAATTTGATACTGAGTGCTCGAAATCAAGTGAATGATCATGATCCTTAGTATTTATAGATAAGGCTCCACTGCTAACAACCCTTGGATTTCTCTTCTTAGAGAAGAACAAATGGTTGAGCTGCAAAGAAGCTGAAGAATCATATATGTTCAGGCTACTTGGCTTTACGGATGAGAAAACGACAGCCCAGGGAGAATGAATGAATAGTTTGGGGTGACCTATTAGTAATCATGCTAGGCCAATGCTCAGAGGATGGACCCCAAGACAAGCACACTCCTTGCTGTGTCGTCCTATTGAAATAGTTTCCCAGCACATATGCCAAGTGGGTAAACTAAGGTACCAAAATATCAGACAATCTTTCTAAAGCAGGTCAGATTAACAAAAAGTATTAGGAAGTGAAATGCTTTAATTTGTGAACCCAGTAATACAATCTCCATTGTAGCACAACACCTTTCTTACTGTATAATAATAATCTGGGAGGTTGATCATCTCTTTTAAAAAGATGGAAAATTGCGGGCAATAGGAACCTCGTTTTACTTCATTTAATTTTGTTTGTAACACTTCAGAATTTACATGGATACCTGAAAATACATTGCAGATAAGTCTACAAAGAGAAATGAGTTTGAAAATGTACCTACCTCTAAAAGTTCAAAAGATAATTTAGTTTGTCTCTGATTTTATTTATCCCTTTTGCCTTTCTTGTCCATGGTTTATACAAATTTTGCTTTAAATTAAAAAAAAAAAAATCAACCTGTTAGCTTGGCTTTCTCCTTCTAATCAACGGCTAAAAGGAAATAATGTTGTTCCTAATACTTTTAAGAAGCCACATAATGAAGAGGAAAAAAAAGACTGGATTTTGGAATTAGATCTGGATTCAAATTGTGGCTCCTTCGCTTTCTCTCTCTGTGCCTCTGGCAAGTGATTTACCACTCTGAGCCTCAAATATAAAACAGATCTATAATATCCACCTTGCAGTGTTAACCATTATTCAGAATAATATGTATAAAGTTCCTGGCATTAAAAAGTGCTCAATAAATAGTAGTGACAATGATTACTTATACATTATTGTAACAATAATTCTCTAAAGTGGCATCTTATACACAGGTGGCCTCAGAATGGCTCCTAAGGAGGAGCACAGCTCCTATAAACTGGGAGGTGGAGTATGACGACAAAAAGAAACATATTTTCAGAGAGAGGCAAGCCATTCCTGGAAAACAAATTGGTAATGAAATCTTAACACTGCTACTTCTAAAGTGGAGCTACATAAACTGTCTGATACCCCATAAGATAGTGTTATTCCACACCCTGCAATACTGACCTAGGCACTTTTTTTTTTAATGATTGTGACATCTTTCCTTACAAATCTTTGTCCTCCTCAGTGAATCACTTTAGTTCATGTTCCACCCCCAGAGTAGAGAATTCAGCCCCAGCTGAAGGAGCGAAATAAAGCATTCCCTGCACAGGCCTGCACAGCCCTGCACAGCCCTGCATGGGTTAGACTCTTCCTTCCAGGCATCCAATCTGTATCCACCACACATCCACAGCTCTTTATCCAGTATCTATATCTGCAATCTGCATTTCTATTACTGAAATCTTAGAGCCCCATTTGAGGCTATTTCTATCCATGATCTAGAGAAAACAGAAATAGAGACTAATTTCAAAACAATGGGGTTTAGTCCACCTACCCAAGATGGAAGCAGTAAATATAAAGGGAGGGTGATGAACCGTTCTTGGGAATTTACAGTTAGCATGTGGCCAGACATGGGATAGTTGAAATCTCTCAAATTTAGCTCCATCTTGCTTTAGAACAGAGAAAAATACCCCAAAAACATACATGGATGGTTCAGACAGCTGAACCAGAACTCTCCTATTGCCGAGAGTGAAATTAGTAACATCTGGAGGTCCTCAGTAACACTTACTTCTGGAAAAGCACAAAGTGGTCAACATCATTGTTGTCAAAAACTCTAAGAATCTGAACTGCCGATGAGGTTTAACTCAGGCATGAAGAAAATAGGAGAAAACATCTATTATTTAATATCATATTTGTATAGACTCTGCCCAATCAGTGCTTTGAGATAATGCAGAAGAGGTGGGGAATAACTGAGAAATAACTTTTATTTTAAAGTTATTTATTTTATTACGATGTTATTTTCCAGTTATTCCCCACTTCTAACAACATCATACTGAATCTTTATCATCCTGCCAGCAGGATTATGTAGGTACATATGAGGCCAACCATGGAATTGATGGACAGGTACCTTTCGTTTTGTAAAACCCTAATATGCCAAGAGAAAGACCTCAGAGGTACTGAGAGCTGGGAAAATCCAAGGGGAGATCGTCGAGGAGACGGAAGAAATCAAAATGTCTTTTCTTATTTCCTGTTGTTCAAGTTTCTACTCAGAGCTGACAGGTTCTTGTCGGCTTTCATTTTTAAATGGCTCTCACTTAGTCTGTCATAAACTTTTAATATTGGGTCTAGAGTAGAGCTGGGCATCTCTGGACTCACATAAATAACTCACGGCACCAGGTAGGGACAACCCATTGCCAACAGCTTCCAAATGTCTCCTTCAGAATTCTAAGGACATTGAGGGGCCTCCCTTCCCCACCCCCATAGGACCAGAGCCTCATTGTCATAGAGTTTATGCCGGAGGAACTGCCTTAAATGTGTACGGAGAGCATGGCATGAAATGCGAAGTGAAAGAAAAGGTCAATAGACCTCTGGTTATATATTTAAAAAAAAAAAAAAGACATCTAAAAATAGCTGCATTTATTGAAGCTGCTTCCTTATCAGGAAGCATGGAGCTAGGAATTAACGTCTGCCTGCATCGGAAATTCTTTCAGACAGCAAACCCAAAAAGGAAATTTCCCTTCCAAAGCATCCTGGCTGGTCTGCTGTGGGCTGTTTTTTCTCTTCGAGCTGTTTGAATCTGAAGCAGCTACCCTGGGACCTGGTACAGCCTCATGGGCTGCTGGAAAAAGAGAAAGCCTTCAAGCATTTGAATGTAAAAAGTGAAGGCACTCAAAGGAAGGTTTAAGGAGAACAGAATATAAAATGCCAGTGGCTGGCCATCCTTGTGAGAAGTCATTAATGCTTTGTCAAGATCCTGAGAATTAAATCTGCTTCCCTTTGTCCTTGCCTCAATTCTGCTGGTGATGTCATGACACGTCACAGGCAGCTGTGTGAGGTTAGGCCATTTTTGAAACACTGATAATGGCAGACAATAGGGAAGGGATTACTAAGTCTTAGAAGGGTGGAGAAGGCTAAGGAAGGAGGCTTACAGATCAGGCAAGGGCAGCAAAAACAAAAAAAAACAAAAACAGTTACAGACAGAGGTGTAGATGTGGTAGTGAAAAGGCCCTGTGCTGGCGTGCCCTAGGGCTTCTAGAAATCATAGGGAGAGGAAAGCTGATGTTCACAGTGGCTTAGAAAAATCAGTCTCAATACTGTTTAGACAGAACTCTAGGCCCTTTCTTTAATGAAACAGACAAGGACATATATGCTTCTTTTGGCCCTTGAAAATGGGAAAGCCACCTCCTAAAGAGGCTATTTGACAGATTGGGAAACTGAAATCGAGCTCTAGTGTGTTACGGGCCACAGTCTATAATGTGCTGTGCTCGGTGTTATATATATACTTGCTCTGATACTTGTGAGAAACCCTCATCAGTTGATGTATTAGAAATTTGAGTCTTAGCGAGGTTAAATCATAATAGAAGTGGCTCTGAAATCAAGGCTACTTGGGTCTGTCCGAACCTAAGTCCTTCCTATTACCACGCTTTTCCATTCAGAAAGAACGAAAGGAAAATGGCACTTGTTCTCAGGAGGTCATCTTTGGTGAAATGCCAAGGAATGGGGGTACTTGGTGGAGCCCCACTCCCAGGCTGGCCCTCTGAGGCCTCTGTGGCTGGCTCGGTCCCTTCGGTTGCAAAGATAAACTGAACTTCATCCTGAGCTCACAAGAGAGTAAAGAAGAGTCGAAATAGGTGAGCAAAACCAGAACGAATTATCCATAGTAACAGACTTACTTTCCTGATGAAAGCCAGCCTGTTGGAGGTTCAGCACAAATTACTAGTCAAGTACATCACTTCAGCCACAGCTACTCCCATCCCTGTACCCCACGGCCCAGACTCCGATAAGCATCAGTGCCTCCACTTTCAAGTCCCTGAGACTTTGCCATTATGTGTCCTCCTAAGAAGGGTAAATGGTGACTTCCAAAATAGCAATCACATTAGATTCTTCATGTGCTGAGTGAATCTAAACATTCAGTGGACCAATCTGAGCCACAGCCAGCTCATCAATAAACTAGAATTAGTAACACCTACTTCAAGGACTATTACATGATTAAATGAGACAGTGTATATGAACACATTTTTGTTACTTAAAACAACATAAAATACTATGATTGTATTGAATTCCCATTTTTGCCTCTTCTTTGGAAACAAAAATAACGTGAAAGCATATAAAATTGTTTGTTGCTCCAGCTAATTAGAAACAAGCAACACTCAATCTCTTTTCGCTATCCTGGTTCTAATATAGCTTTGCTTGTCACATGACTGACTTAAACTCAGTTACTCTGCTGAGAATGCAAAATCGCCAAGTGGGTGAGCGGCAAGGTAACATTTCCAGAGGAAGGCATTAAATTAAATTATTAAACACGCACAAGTAGGAGTAGTAATGTAAGAATTTTGAAAGATTCACAAAGAAAGGAAGTCGAGCCAAGGGACTATTTCTGGTGTTCTGACTCGAGAAAACTCCAGGCAGCTACTATGGCTATTTATTAACCCTCAACCTCATAAACCATAACCCTATTAAATATGATGAATGAGTCTTAGGTTCCGATTTTTACATACCAATTCCCAGGGATTTGAGTTCAAACTGGCACTGCAGAATGCAAAGTCTTTGGGCAAATGGTGATTATATCATCAGATGCAATTGTATCGACTAAATATGATGGAAAAGGGAATTTAGAATAAAGAAAAGACATTTACTTATTTAAATTCTGCCTCATCAATCTGAAACGTACTACTGTCATCATAAGGGGCGCCCTGAATCACTGTGTGAGGTCAAGTGTTTCCCAGGGCTGGCCCCACCTCATGCGGCACCTTCTGCTGTGCCCTCAGCACTCACAACTCCATGAATTTAGAAAAAGGTGGTCTCTGGGCAGACGAGTTAGAAAAAGTCTCTCCTTCATGGGATGAGAGTGTGAAGGCCCCCAGTGAGAATTAGAAAAAGGCATTTCTTGCTCTAAGCAATAGCCCTTCTCTGCTTAGAGAATTAAGAGTAATCCTGTTGAGGAATTCTGGGGGTCTTCGGTCCTTTTTAGTGTTTTCAAGGTACGATGAAAGGTTTATGTTCCCTTTAAAGAATGGAACTTTTTGTTTTTATCTACCTGCTAAAACTGTTGTATTTCAGCTCTTCTATCCTCCAGCAGTACTCTTTATGGAAGAATAAAAAAAAAAAAAGCCATTTTTAGCTTCTCAATAAACACACTGTGTTTGCTCTCCTGATGAAACAGGGAAGTTCCAGGAGCCGTAGGATGCCGAAAGGCACTGGCCTACACATTTGGGCAGTAAGGAAGCCAGACCAAGACGGCATGGCGCTGGCCCTTCTCTCCTTGGCTCTCCTGTTTTCCTATGCGCCTGGACTGCCCCTGCCTGTCCCTTTCAAGTCCTCTATAATCACCACTTAACACTCTGCTCCATTTATCACTCGGACTTTCTACTTCTCAATAGCTTGCTAATTTGTCACGCTGTATCCTCAGTTTGGCCATAGCTGTGAGTCTGCAGAACAAAATGATGAGAAACCCTCAATAAGAGAATCTTAAATACTATGATCCCTGCCTTCCTCCAACCAGGAAGGAATATATTTTAAGAAGGAAAGGAGAAAAATAAAGAGTTACGAGAGAGAGAGAGTTTATCTGGAGATCAATGAGGATAACTGGTGAAAAGAAGCCGCTCTGAGGCACACCAGTCTGGTGAGTATCTCTTTAAAACAAGCCGCTAAAAATGCTTTCGACCTAGTAATACCATAAAAGTCCTGCTGCTGTCTTGGCTTCCAGATTCTTCCCCGTACTTTCCATGAGCATTCCACTGGGAACTGTCTGGAATCCCAGATTAAAACAGCAACAACCCAACTCCCTTGTTAGAATATTTATTTTCTTTTAGGTTTGGAAACCCAGCTGGGATGCATCTTCAAGTATACAGCACAGCCTCAACCACCCTACCAGCTACATGAGACGTTTCTCAAACAGCTTGATGGGCAGCTGAGTCCAGGAACAGGAGCGGGAAGAGGGCATTTCAGCCTCATGTGGAAAGCCCCAGCTGCGGACAAACAGCAAGAGCCTGGGAACCTCCACTTTTAGAGGATTCATTCCAGATGTTGGAACTAATGGTGTCACAACAGGGCTCATGCAGATTACCAAGGAAGTCTCCAAAGTCAGAATGCCAGAGAGTAGGCATTCAGGCAAAATCATCACCCTGAACTGAATGCATAACCTAACAACTGATTATATTCTAAGGTCAGCAATAATATGACATAGTCCTATATCTGATAATTATGTATGTGAGGATCCACCCATCCATCCATCCACCCACCCACCTACCTACTTAAAGTGGAGAAAGCCACTGAATCACTTCGAACAGATTCTTAGAGTCTCTGTTCTAATGAGCGGTTAGAACAGATTCTAGCCATAAACCAATGCTATGGCCACATTAGTGAATAATGGCTAAGTGTCAACCCTGAATTCATCTATCCATCCAAAAAGTATTTATTGAACACATGTAGTGGCATATTAGATGAGAGCCTAAGTGTGTGACCTTGATAAGATGCTTGAATTCTCTAAGCTCTAAATTCCTTACTTGTGGCATGGTAATAAAAAAAATATCGACCATATAAGTATTGCTATGAGAATTAAATAAGAATTTACATGAAGGACTTCACACAGTGCCTGGCGTACAGGGTAATCTCACAATAGGTATTAGCTATTATGATTGTGTGCTGGCACACAGTAGGGTCTGGCAAAATAGTGGTAAGCAGCACAGCTGTGGCTCTATGAGGAATCTGTCTACTCTCGCCAAAATTGAAGTGTTGGTATGAAAGGAACAGTTCCAAGTAGGGAGAATGATTCTTTAGGTGAGAATCATATTTTGAAGTTAAGAGGGCTGTTAGATGTTCTCTTGTCCAATCATAACATTGTATGGTAGGAAAACTGAGTATTGTAGTGACTGACTCACAGTCAAGCAGCTGGTTTAACAGCAGAACTGGTTAAGAATTAAGGCCTCCTGACTGCCAGTTTGATGTGTATGTTAGTTTTACCATGATAACTTCCTATAGAGAGGCAGTTCTATGGTAAAGGAGCTGAAATATGCAAAGCCATCTGGAGCCAAACCAGGAATTAGGGCCTCTTAATTAGGGAGGATGTGTCAAAGCATGAGAATAAAAAGCTCGGAAAAAACAGCAGCCCATTTGAGACAAATGTTCATAATTTTTTTTCTCTATGTACTAGGCAAGGAGTTTGGCCTGCTTTTTTCATTTCTATATCCCCGGCATCCAGAAGAGT
This sequence comes from Pteropus alecto, assembly GCF_000325575.1. NCBI lineage: Eukaryota > Metazoa > Chordata > Mammalia > Chiroptera > Pteropodidae > Pteropus > Pteropus alecto. The sequence goes on along the minus strand of NW_006436288.1, from coordinate 190,831 downwards.
GTCTGGCACAGCATGGGTAACGAACTACTTGTTCAATGAATAAATGAATGAGGTTAGGTAGTAGGAGTGTTTTGTCTGAGTGTGTTCCCTCCTGAGGTGGCTATACAAGTCATGGGACAGCTTCTGGAGGGAAAGATGCTATGACCTGGCTGTAGTTTCTTTTGCAATCTGGTCTGCTCCAATGGTGCCACAATACTCTAGTTTACTAAGGACGACAGTGCCTGCAGCCATGACCTTGGCGCCAATACAGTCCCCATTTCACCTTTAAAAGCTCATTGAGCAGAAGATGCTACGTAGAGTGGAACTGGACCCTTTACCTCCTTGCCCAAGTGAAGCTGGAATGTGCTGACCATAATATGTAGCAATTCTGTAAATACTGATGGAGACAGCAAGTTGGAAGATGGGTCTCCAAAAGCCTCGCAACCCTTCCTACTGTGGGAGAGAAGGGATAAGGCAGCAATGTCCCGCCAGTACCTCCCAGCATCATGGTCATCTGACTCCCTGAATTATCACAGAAAGAGTAAAGCGACACCTGCGTCCTCTGTCTCCTATTGTTCTCCACTTTCAGCAAGCAACCTTCTGGCTTGTGAGGAAGGATGGAGCAAGAGAATAATAACCTGGGGAGCATTCCCATGCCAGAAAGAGATGGCAAACACAACTGTGCCACTATTTAAGTTATTAGGATTTAACTAGGGAAGGGCCAAGGTGACCCCCAGCATCCTCCATAATCTGGACTTGTGCCCTCGGGATAATATTCAAGCCAGAGAACCTGGCATTTTCTTGGACATCGTGATCAGGGCGGGAATCAGGTGATTCATTCTCCCCAGCTGCCCCCATCACATTGTATCATCTGGGCTGGGTGGCAGCACAGGAAAGAAAGACAAAAAAGGAAATGACAGGTGTCGGCTGCTTTGGAAGCTGGCCCCAGCAGCGCAAGTGTGTTGGCCCTGCTGCCCTGCCAAGTCGCAGTCGAAGATTCAGACAGGGGAGGTGGGAGGGGCAAGGGCAGAGATGATTTGGGAGGGAAAGGTGGAAATATTACAAACGGACTGTGGAGGCAATGCAGGCATGAGAAGCCAGAGAGAGGGGAGCAGAAGAAAGGAGGGGGAGAGAAAGGCCATATCTAGGCGCATAAAAAGAAACAAACAAAAAAAGCATCCGGCATGGAAAACGAGGGAGGAAGAGACAGGAAGAGCACACAGCTTAAAAATTAGCAAAGCGGGGAGTGAGACTGACTCAGAAGCTGGGACGAATTTAAGGTCTAAAAAAATATTAAAGGGGAATCAGTGTGAATCTAGAAAGAAAGACAAACTGTCCCAACAAATTCACCTTGCTTCTTAGAAGATTTAGTTGACTCTGCCATATATTGTCCAATTCCAGATTTTTAGGAAACATGTCAGAGAGCCGAAATGAATCCACGGAGAAACAAGGGACAGGAATCTCAAGGTTTTCAAAGCCATTCTGAGCAGGGGGGCGAACGACTGCAAAGGAGCTTTGGAAGTCACCGAAAATTCACAATCTCAGAGCTCGTCCCTCTCCAGCTTGAAGCCCTGGCCCCAGGCCCCTTGGCCCCCTGGTCCCCGCACGGTCAGTCATTCTGACCTTGCGGTCCCTCCGTCCGTCTGTCCGTCTGTCGGTCTGTCTTTCCCCGTCCCCGGCGCGCGCGGACACTCACGCAGGTGCGCGGGCAGGCGGATCGAGTCTTCCTCCATCCTGAGCGCTCGGGGCACTGGAACATGAAGTGGCGTCGAGGAAGGGTAACTGGGCACCGGGCTCTCGGGAGGTGTATATGAAATTCGCTCCTGCTGTTAAAAACAAGGGCAGGAAGAGGGGAGGGGGGGAAAGACAATGAACACTTGGAACTGAGGTGTGAAATCAGGGAGTGGGGTGGGGGCCAAAGGGAAGGGCACATCTGAGCCGGGCCCAGCCAGGCTTCACGGCAATCCCACCGGCTCCCTCTCCAGATACTATACGGTCGTCTTTCAGATCCCTAGCATTTGGGATTCATGACAAAAACTCTGGAAAGGTATAAAATAGGGCTTCTCCTTTTCTTTTTCTTCTCTCTCTGCACTGGTGGTTTGTTCAAGTAAAGAGGAAAAACAGGAAGGGGAAACAGAACAGTTATGTCCAAGAGAATGGCTTTAAAGACTCTCAAAAATGAGTTTCTTCCAAGTCATATAATTAATGTCACCAATACTCGAAAACCATGTTTCCTCTTCTCTGGCAATATCCCCGGCTTCTAATCCAAGTATGATCCTATAGTCAGATCCAACAAGAGGTGAGCTCAAAGTGATGGATTATAAATTCGAGATTTAGTTAGTAAATCTATGAGCAAGATTTTTCCACTATCCAGCTATCACATTATACAACCACCAAAACTATCCAAGAATTATTTTTTTCCTTTACAGTAAGGAATCATCTGAACATCAATAGGTATCTCCTTGTCTCTTCATTCTCCATCTCAGAATCAATATTTCCTTTCCTTCTGAAGTATTTCAAAGCTCATTCATAGAATCATCTGCATTTAAGAAAAGTACTGTTTAACTGAAGATACTTATTCAACTGACAAGGAAAGGGGGAGGGGGGCCTCAGCAGATCTACTGTTTAAATTCAAACAGGCTTGTGTTTGTTAGATCAATTAAAACAACTCGATGGGATGGGGAGGATTATTATTTGTTTGAAGTTAAAACATGGCAAATAATGGCAAGAAACCAACTACTGTGTTCAGCCAGATGCTTGCAATTTGCATCTGACATCTACATAAGCACTAGTTTGACTTGCAGTCCATACCTACTAAACATAACTTCCGTTAGTTTCTGTGGTTTAACTAGGCAAAGTAAAGTGGGACACACAAGGTCCAAAAATAGGTTGGGGGAAAAAGATCAGTAAGATGCCATTATGAAAACAGAAATCAGGACCAAAAGAAAAATCACAGGTTAAAATAAAGAGAAGGGGGTGTTTATGTTTCGGAAAGATAGTTCTCTAACATTTTATGTTTCATCAAATGTGCAAAGGGAAGCAGGGGAGTCCCCCAGCCCTATAACCAAATTAAAGGTTTTCTTCTGCTCACAGCCTGGAAAGTTTGGTGGTTGTGGTAGGAAGTTTTGATTTTAAATGAATATATACATATTTTCGTAATTTCCGAATGGAATCGCTATACCTTCCCTGAGGCATCCTCAACCAAGAATTAGGGCATTTGAAATATTTCTGTTTAAATATACATCCTAAAGTTTCCTGGTGAATTTTTAAATTAAGGGCAGTCACACACATCCTAAATTTCATTTCTGTATTAATCAAGATGTCCTGAGAAAGGTCACCTAGAGGCGAAACTTGCAACTTCACTTTTCTTGAACTTTACCAAATATCACACATATTTTGAGCAACTCTAACATAAGGATGAGTTATATTTTTGGCATTTGGTTTGGGGTTTTGGGGGTGAAAGAGGTAAAGACAAACACACGTGTGGGAAACTTACAAAATTTGTTTAGGGTTTTTTTTTTTTTTGGAAGTGAAATAGGCTTTTAAAGCATTTTATAAATAGTCTGTTTTTCTAGTATAACCAATTCTCTGTAAGCTTCAACCCTTGAATAAGCCCCCAGTCCCAATATATATCTAGATATCTTATCTACAGTTAACTTCACTCCCAGAAATAGCTTTCTGTTTTGTTAGAGTTTTTTTGCAGAAGTGAAACTGTTGATGAAGAAAACATTGTGCAGCCAGTTTTCAAATGGCATGGCGTGAGTGCGAGGGAAAAAAAAGAAGATGGCATTTTGTAATACGGTGATGACTTTCTCTTTAAAGCATGGAGAAACTCCCAAGATCCTGTAACTATTCCACATGAGTGACAGGCCACCTCATCCCAGCCTTCCTACCCCTCGCCAACTCCACTGAGGACAAGCTGGCAGAAACCCAGTCCTCAAAGTAGATGTTATTTTATCTGGGGAAAAATCTATGTCCGGCTTACTTATAAAAGACAAGCTAAGTACTACCTTTAAAATGTGTATACTCTGACTTGCTAAGTTACCATTGTGCTGTACCTTCATTTCACCGTACTTTCTCCGGAGGCAGCCCCAAGTGTGTCTGCACTTCTTCATGGTTCCCTGTCCTTACTGCTACACTGAAATGCCACCCTTCAGTGCTTGCCCTGGGATTTTATGCCACCTCCCCACCCATTGGAAACAATTCTAGTTGGAGACAACTGTGCTATCTGATGAGGAAACTTATGAAAAGAAGGCCAGAGACTGAGTGAGTGTGGACGCTGAACTCCTCTCATTCTCGGTGACGGCTTCCACTCAGCGAGACTGTGACACCATAAGCTTTGGATGGGAAGCTCTTTTGAAAAGGTTCAATGGAGAGACTTATCAGTAACAGAAGAGAGGGTACCTTGATCAAGAGGGGGAAAAGTAAAAGTAAAATGTACTTCTAGGGCTTCCAGCGTTTGCTAGCAGCCATTACACACTATCGTGACCCTCGGCCCAGCGGCCAGCAGCGCACTCAGAACCCTAGGGAGGATGTAGCTCAGTGCCTGGGCTCTTTTCCGAGGAGAACAAAACACACACCTGGGAACCCCACACCACAGACTCATCTCCTTTTGTCTTTTTATTAGTCTCTAGGGTGACTCACATGGTCCGCATTTTTCAATCTATTTCTATAACCATGCACTTAACATCCACAGTGGCACATTCAGCAGATTATCAGCAATTAGAAAAATGAAACAAATCCCACCATCTCAGATGGAGACATCTAGACAGAGAGGCTTAAGGAGACAAATATCCAATTTCTCGAATAAAGGAAACCTCTTTATTCTCACTACTGCTTCTCTGCTCTGACCCAACCAAAGAGAAGGGAAGCACCCGCTTAGAGCTCATTCACCTCTGAAACAAACAGTCAGATGAAAACCAAAGGTGCTTCATTTTAACATTAGAGAGGGGATAACAATTTTCCCAAGAGGATCATAACCACTACCTTAATTAAATTAAAATGCTACAGACAGTGATATGAATGCATTCGAGTGTTGTAGAGGGATAAACTGCCAGCGGAGGTCAATGATGTGACTAAAATTGCAGTGATGTGGGAACATTACTGTTTAGATGCTAAAAAAATAAAACAGGCTGCTCTGCTCTCAAATCTGCAGACACAACCTATCAAACCAACCAGAAGATCAAAAGAGAAGCATCGCCATTTCTAAGGCCAATTGTAATACCTATGAAAAGAGGGGTGGGGGGTGGGTGGGAAGAGCAGTAGGAAGCTCTGAACTGAGAAAATAAGGCTAAAAATAGTTTTAGACAAGGGATGAAATGTAAATTTTACTAACCATTATAGAAAGCTTTTTTTTTTTTTTTTAAATTTACGTGGAATATGGAGTGGTGTGGCTGCAAGCACAGCTACTGAAACCAGGATGTGTTCAGCTCCCCCTCCTCAGTTCTGCCCCCAACCACGAAGGACCAATGAAGGGTACCCATCTCATGCTGCTCATTTTTAAACCAAGTGCTTAGGAACCTGTGACTATCACACGAATCAAGCTTATACATTTTGGGCTAAGTAGAAAAATGGCATTTCTCCCCACCTCCCACCCCTGCTTGCATATTACAGAAGAGTCAAAAAATGAATATTATTATTACTAAAAAATGTCTTTCCTATTCAAAAAATAGAGAGCATCTATAAATCATGGGGATCCCCCTAGTGCATTTATGCACTTGTTTTTTTACACCATTAACTCTTTGAAAAGGCTGAAAAGTTGAGAAACTTAGAGCCTATTCCTAATGAAATATTAACTTTCTGGAAATAAAGATAAAGCTTTTCTGGAATTGAGAAAAACAGAAATAAAGTTTGGTTTACTTGTAAAAAGATGGTGTACAGGTAATTTCAAAGATTCCTTACTACAAAGCTGAGATGTCCTTATATTAGGATCTTTTTCCAAAAGTAGTCCCCATTCCCAATATAAATGCCAAGAATGCCCCAGTGATGGTTTCGGAAGCCTATGTATAGTACTGAGGTGGAAGAGTGTCATAGAAACAGAGCAGTGAATGATGACCATGGCCATTTCCTGGTATACTCTGGTAAAAATGCCACAGGTACCCTTTGCATCCTGCAGCATTTTGGTGCGCCGTCTCTGCACTGAAAATCGGCAGCCCAGACAAGATGAAAACAGCAGGCACCAGAGATACAGTGGACACAAGAGTAATATTCAGTATTTTGAGGGAAGGACTCTTTTCTACCTGCAGGTTTTTAGGAAAGCGGATGCTTGTACTGTAGTTGTTTTCTGTAGCTTGAACAGAAGAAATCTTTCCTATGGGAAGCCATTTATTGAGATTTGCTAAACTTAAGTCTCGAATACACAATTATTTAAGTACATTCTTCTGGCTGCAAAATGATTCAAGGTGGTGACTGGCTTTCTTTAAATAAGCTTTCATTAACAAGAGAAAACGACATATCACCAAAAAAATCAACAAGATCGAAATTTGAGAGGCACAGTTTTCTACATTTTTGGCATGGTAATCTGTGTAGGAATACAAATAGATATACACAGGAACCTAAATTAACACACTCTTGAATGTCAATTCTTTTACTTGAACAACTACACTGAATATTTTGTTTACCCCCAAATATAGCGAGATCAACTTAAAGAACTTGAGAAAAAAATGCAAACGTTGGTCTTCCTTTTAAAATATACATTATACACGGAGCCACAGACCATGACATTTTTGGCATGCCCCTAGAAAGAACAGATTACATTGGGATGTGGAATACACACACCTTAGGATGTAGGTGTTCAACTATGAATTTTGAAGTAGAAAACCAGATCCATCAAATCAGAGCAGTGAAGTTGCACTGCTATCTTTCCATCCCTTCGAGGCTCCAGAAGATGTCTACACCCGTGGCCTAGGTCAGCTCTCCTCTTAGTGCCCAGCTCCTCTCATGAGAGAAACACCCTTCTGGGTACTGACTGAGTCATTAGAGTTTTGCAACTAAACTGGTCTTTTGCTTTAAACATGCCTGAAATAATTTCAGGATAAAAAAAACAATGGGAGTACTCCGTGAAAATTAGGGTAGGTGGGAACTATACTCCTGGTCTCTGGAGCTTCCTCCCTTGGTCACCCAGATGCCTGTTCAGCCGTGGCGGATGGGGGTGGCGTGGTGCAACAAATCCCACTCACACTGATGTCGGGGATCTACTAGGAGCTCAGCTTCACCGGTAAGAGGAGTGCTTTTGCTTCGGACATTGAAGAAGTGTTTAGGACCTAAAATATGCAGGTTCATGCATATTTAGAACTGAAATAGTCCCTTTCTTTACCTTCTAGCCTATCACATCCTAAAATCAGAAGACAATGTATTGTGTATGTCAAACAGATAAAATTAAGTCAAAGCATCTTATCCCTCCCTTTACCCAGAACTATGCTATCTACGCACAGTAAGGTGACTAAAAAGAAGCGTTAGCAATAGACCCTGCAATCAAGCATTGCTGTAGAAAGTCATTCAGGTTTTTTCCTCCCTATGATAGTTATGAAATATTTTAGGATTCATCAAGCATCTACTAGGAGCCAAGGCCTGTACTAGGCATTATGAATTCTGCTACCATAAGTCCCAGAATTTCCAAGATGGCACCAATATTAAAAATTCTGGGTCATTTTCCCCAGAAATACATATGGGTACTCATGCATAATAGTTATACCCCTCAGAACATACGTTCCAATCTTAGTTGGAAAATATAGTCACTGTAGGAAGGGCAGCTAGCATGAAGAGAGCCCTTGGAATGTGCCTCCCAAGAAGACTTTATTTCAGACTCACAATAACCCTGTAAGGAAGGCATCATTATCTCCATTCCACATGAGCAACCTGATCTGAAGATCACAGGAGTTCAGCAATCTGTTCAAGTCACCAGCTTGGGAAAGGGAATAGTTGGCATAAAGAAGAGAAATAAGAAATTACATTTAAGTGGCACTGGCCAGTCCACGATGGCTTCACAACTTCTGGGGAATATCCCGAGAGATAAATTCAAGCTTGTAAGGATGATAGCAGCTTTGGAATGTTTCATTGCTTTGTGTCCTCGCTTCTCACAGAAGTTTAGTGCAGTTCCTATGGGTCAGTCAACAGAGCTGCCTAAGCCAAGCTGCTGACTTTCTTAATCCTGTTTCTTATCCTATGAGGAGCATAGATGGAAGGAGTTGATGCATTTAGCTGAAGGAAAGGGACCAGATAAATACGATGTATGAAAGAATTCCTCCAGGCATGACCTCTGAACAGGCACAGCCATTGGTATCATCTAGGGACGTGTATTACCTGTGGACACAATCAGCAGGGCCAATAGGGCATTTATAGATTGCCGGTACATATGATGACTTCACCTTATAGAAATCACATCTTAGGTAATTTTTGAGTAAAAATACATTACTTTTGTCTCTAACATTTCCTTAAACAACAAAATACAATTCCCTTACTCAACTCCTTTCCCTTTATCCAAGAGCAGCAAATCTAAATATACAGGTGAGACAAACAGGAGCAGTAAGGAAAAAAGGCCCTGTCAACATTTATTCGGAGCCTGCGGTGTGCAGATTGCTATACAGAGAAGGAGCTGAGTTGGCCTCCAGAAATCACGGTGGCCACAGTCCAACAAGGCTTCTCCAATGGCCTGAAGATGCGGACTCCCATTCTCTCAAATGACGAATGGATGGAGGATCTAAAGACATTCGTGGCCTGTGGGGAAAGAAAGCTTTAAAGGATGCTCATGGGAAGGACCGGTGTAAGGAAGGGTTAATGCTGACCTATAACCTTTCAGAGGGCGGGGCCAGCAACAGAGACCTATGGACTAGAAATATGTGTGTGGCTTATTGTTCCCCCGAAAGCCAATTTTAAGCTGAGACTAGGTGACTCTAAGAGGGGTCCCTGCCCCAAGAAGGAGCTCAGGTGGAACTTGAAGGTGCCTTATAACTCTAAAATGCTGCTTCTATATGATCGCACATCTCCTGGCAAGTCAAAGGTTATTAACTACAGTATGGGTGGAACAGATCCAAATAAAACATAAACACCACAATCTCCTTTTCCATAGCCCCCTGAGTTCCCTCCCAGGATCCTAGGGAATCCTACTGCTTAGAAAAAGCACTGGTGTCTAGAACTAAGAGCAACCACTTTAAAGACAAGTCCCCAAAGCAAAAAACAAACAAACAAACAAAAACCACAAAAACAAAAAACAAAACTCAAATAGATTTCTTTATTGTTCTAATTTTTATAGTTTAATTAAAATCCTCTCCAACCTTGAGATGCTGATTTTTTTCTGAATTTCTTAAATATTTCTGACATGAATTAGTAAGTATAGAATCTCAAGCTATGACTCCTTTTCATGCCAGGTTGTGGCTTCCAGGGATGTTTTTTTGCTTGAAGGGTGCTCAGCTTATTTGGCTGGAACCCAGTTCTGATGCAAACAAGGTCACAAGCTTCAGACCTGGGTGGGACAATTAAAAGCACGCCCCTCCACGTCCCAGCTTACACGAGTTACTACCATGATGTAGATGATTGATTTCGCTCAAAGTGGAGAGTAGGTAAACTCAGCAACATACATCACCACTCCTGAAAACCCCAGGAAAGTACATGTCCTACTGAGAGTGGTTACTTCAGTATAAGAAAGCTGGTTATATGGAACCAGCAGGCGTTACTTCTGGGAGAAATGAAGTCTTGCTGCTGGATTTATCCAGAAATGCCCCTAAGCTTTTGATCAACCTTTTGAAAGAGAGTCAACTAAATCCTTTCTTCCTAACTAATTCTAATAACAGAAGAAACAGGTATTTAAATTAACAGCAGCTTATATCCTGGGCTCAACGAAGAGCCAAGTTCGGCTTTTTATTAGCTGCTTTCTCCTTCATTAATGCTATTTCCCTTAATGGTTCGGCTATTACAATTAGCCAGTCTGCAGTGTCCCTGCCTGGGGCTAACGAGCAATGAACTGAGAGAGTTGCTACTTAGTTGTATCAAGGACGCCATCAGAGAGGCTTCTCAATTTCTCTCACCAAAGGAGAGATACCTTCCAGGCATATTCTACCTGCCTTGTGACTGCTCTCCTACAGCACTTACAGTGCCCCTGGGGTGGGAGCTCCTCAGGGCATCATGGGACCTTAAAACCTGGACAGCAGAAAGGATGAGGGTCAGGCTTCTGCAGAGCCCAGAGGCATAAGGAGCCCAAAGCGTTGCTTCAAGCCTTTGTATCAATCATTAATTCCTCCCTCCTTTGCCACTTCCCTTCTCCTGCCTCATAAACCCTTTCTCCCCTCCCCAAGCAACTTTCTTCTGTGACATAACTCTGGGCTTTGCTCCTTATCATCTTTCTTGAATAGCTGTATCTGGAAGTCTTGTAAAAGGAAGAGAGATAAAGAGGAGCAAAGCCCAGAGTGAGGCAACTCAGACCTCCTCAAAAACTAAAAAGATTTTTTGCCCTCTGATTTATCTTTAAGAGTTGTCTACAGCTTAATAAGAAGTTGTCTACAAAGCCTAATAAGAAGGTTTTAAAGACTTGATACCAGAGCAAGATTTACATTCTAATTCAAATGAGGGTAATCCATAGAAATGCTGAATAAAGCTGAATAAAGTCTCTAAAATGGCAGCCTCAAAGGAGCTGATTGCATGACGTCCTACAAGGTCCTGACTGCATGCAGCCTATTTCCAATGAACCAGGAGACGCGATTAAGGAAGAAAGCTGGGTTACAACCACTACCACAGCAAAGCGAACAAATTTCCCTGCCCTACATACATCAGATAAGTCTTCCGTTGCCTCAGGCTGAGAAATAAATATAAATTTAAAAAGCCTTGTAAACTATACCTAGAGTAACAAGTGCAAATTAGATCTGGAAAAGATTTATATCTCTGGAAAATGTTTACTACCAAAATAATTTTCAATAAAACCATGTAAGAACACTGCGCTTAAAAACAATGTAAGGGAAATAAGTCGGCATCTCCTCAGTGTTGCTATCTGAGAAACTGGCATAACAACACCCAACCTTTACAGTCACATAACATTTTAAAGATAAATGATATGAAGCTTATAAAATATTATGAGTTTCTTGAAACAAAAGCTCTCTGTAAATGCAAGACATTGTTATGATGAGGAATTCGAGAAGTCACAAATAAAGTATTACTTTTTATGGCTGTTTTAATAATTAAACTTGTCTTTCTATGGTAGAATGGGAAATTAACTTAATTGAAATGAAGACTGAAGATGACAATGACCTCAATATATGACTGAGTAATTAGGGCCAAATTTATCTTTTTTCCCCCCAACCTCTATTACTCTAAAAAGTAACATATAAACAACATTGAACACCGATGAACAGTGTCTACATTTCCTCTTCTGGAAAAACTTTTCCAGAAGTAATCATCTTGGCAAGTAATTTCTACCACTACTTGTCAAAAAATCACAGAAATTCCCTGATTCTTAGATACAGGATTCCTTATAGGAGCTCAGAAAAGGCATCTTCCCCCTCACTGCAGTCACAGTTCAAAAGATTTGGGAGTTTCGTTTTTGACAAATGATCACTGAAAATGGGTTCCGCTGACGAGGTGAATATTACCATGAAAAATGCCTCAGGCATCAGCACCATTCTAAAAATTTAATGACAGGAATGAGAATGAAATATGTGTGTGTGCATGATAACAACGATTAACAGAATATTAAGCAGCTTGAAATAATGTGTTGCATTCTTGTAGCCCTGTTGTTAAGACTAATTAATAGTTTATTTTATGCAAGATCGTGTGCCTTCATTAAAACTACTAGTGATCAGTAATACATGAAAATATGCTTGAATTTCCACATACTTCAGGATGTGAAGATCAGCTAACAATTTAGAAAACACACATTTTAAACCAGGAATTCTGAATCGTCACCGGACTCATCTAGAGAAGCTTTAAGAAAAAAAGAATCTCAGTGTCCAAATAAATCAGCCAGGCATCAATAATTTGTAAAGCTTCCCATGTGATTCTAATATGCAGAGGGGTAAGGCTGAGAATCAGTCTTAAATCAAGACATAAAAAGAGTATGTCAAGAAAATACATGTTAAATGATTATCTTTCACAACAGGTTTTTAGAAACCTTATTAACCAATTTGCTAATTGTCCTTCCCTCCTGAGTAAATTGCTATTGTTCTGCCTTTAATCATAAAATGGAGATTATTGGTATAATATAGGAAGTTCTTGAATGATGACTACCTGACCTATATATGAACAACTGCCCCAGACAGGTGTGCCTGCAGTGGTTCCTCTTCTCTCCCAACTGCCTCTGGAGTTCCTCCTCTACGCACCCCAGGAAGGCTGCTCAGCTTCACCATCTGGAGATCCTCCTGGAGCTCGCGTTCTCAGCACTGGCTGCACTTGAGGTGTACAGCAATAGCAAGACAAGGTTAATGAAGAAACAAGAAGGAAAGAAAACCCATTCTACTTCTGGCCTTGCCCTCCCTTCCCCCTCTCCTACCCAGAAGTTTCTGTCTGTCTTCATGTGCTCAAGTCCCAGACTCCCTTCCTGCTCAAGAATGAATCCACATGAAAACTGAAGAGCCTCTTCGCTAGGTGCAGTAATCTCTGGGTGAATCCCATGATGCCAGCAGAGCTGCATTTGTGCCATTCTGAAGTGGCAAGTGGGACATGGTTTTTTCCCCCAAAGTAACCTTGATACTAGTGATCAGGTCTCTGTTTTTGGTACAATGAACTATCAACTGATTATAATTTGAAAAAACACCTTGAACTCTAAGCAGCTGACTTCTTAATAAAATCTTATAACCCTAAACTAGTAGATGGAAAGAGCCTGCTAATGCTCTTCACTTGTAAGACAGTTTATAGGCCTTCAATTAAGGCCTATAAATTAAATGCTGCCAAATCCTCTTAACACTCCTAGAATTATGTCAACAAAACTAGCACAAAACCTACTTGACAGATGTAAGAATTAAGGCTGAAGGGTTATAAAATTCTTGAATGAATAACCTAACTTCTCTTGGATGGAGCTAGCAGTCTTAACCCAATGTTGTCCTCTTTCTCCAGTTACTTTCTGCCTATAATGTTTTTTAAACTCTTAGTTTTCATAAAGTTTGTGTATAAAGTAGCTCTGAAGGGGAGGGATAGCTTACTTACCTCGCTGATTGACGTATTCATTCCTTGATAAAAACATTCTCAAAAAAAAAAAAAAAAAAAAAAGCCAGTGGAACTTAAAGTACTCAAGTTCTCTTTATAAAACAAAATTTTCAACAGTTTCCAAGCATTTTGACATTATTATTATTTTCTCTCTTCTTTTAAGCAAAATAACAGTTCTAAAACAGTGATAGAATTGTGACACAAATATGGCTTTATCATCCGAAATTCATTCAGGTGTTGAAACTACGAGAGTGGATAGTAATTCTCTTCACATCTTCAGAAAGCTGTGAAGGCATGCTACGGCATCGTCAGTTGAGCCTTACCAATGGTTTCAACAACAGCTCTAACATGGAGACCCCAAAAATAAATGTCTAGTTTTCAGAAGCTAATCTTGAGTGTTACCACCAGATTATAGGACAAATACTGATAAGATGAAAACCTCCGCATGACTCTGAACATCCTAAGACCTCAATAACAATCCCATTCATTTCAAACCACTGTCAAGAAACGCTTTCTAGTTCAATAAAGGCGTTTCGAAAATTTCTTATAGTTAATTATAAGTTTTTAACTCTATTACCCTGACTGATTTAAGCAGTTCCTTCCCCATCCATGGACTCAGCAGTAGGTACCCATTCAGAGCTTCCCTACCTGCCTCTCCTCTAGCTCCAAGCCAAGTCTCCCAAGTTCATGCTCACCTGACCTCCTCAGCAGACCTTGCCCTTGAGTTTGGATCTAAGTCTCATCTTCACAGTTCCTTGTTTCCAGGTCAATGGTTTGCTGGAGCTTGGACTTTGATCTTCCTGTGTTCACATCCACAGTCAGGGGCCTACCTTACCTTCACCTGCATCTCAGACCCCCCAAACCAAACTGGAGCCCTAGGTCCTCCCACTCACCCAGTAAGGAAGATTGTCATTAGCAGAAAATTCCGCCAGAGCAGGGACCCTTCCTGTCTTGTTCACTACCATATCCCTTGCACACTGAGTGGTGCCTGTTGGCTCACAGTAGGTACTCCTTAAGTAGTCACTGAATGACTGAATGAAGAAGCCTCATTAGACAATCTCAGAGCATTTTCTAATGCCAACATAAACTCATCTTTAGTCCTGTGTTTTCCCCTAGGGCTAGCGAGTGACTTATTGACAAAGTTTTAAGTCCAACTGTCTACATAAAAATCTTGCTGCAGGCTGCCAGCACCACCTCATCTCCTACTTCTCTCCAAGAGACACGTTCACTTCCCGATTATCCATTTATTTTTAGGCCTTATTCCACATGGTTCCAAGTTACCGGGCATACCTTACTTACTATGATCTTATCCCATCAACTCTGCTGCCTTTCAAGATAGATGCTCTATAATGGGCTTATTATACTTATCCCAAAGATGCCATCATTCCTCAAAAGTACTTTAGAAACACCTCTTTTAGGACTTTCTGAGCCAGTTATAGATAATGGTTTATTGCTATTTCTCGTATGTGACCAAAAAAACCTTACTTACAGACTTGACGCCAAATTATTTCGGCTATTTCCAAAATTTAAATCCCACGTCAAGGAACAAAGTTGTTCATTAATTATCTATGTGATGTTTCTCTCCCAGCTAGACTTAAAAAAGTGGTGACACGCACTGTGTTTGCATTGTTGACTGCACTCCCCCCATGTGCCTGATACGCTGTAGATACACCACTAATAATTGGCGAGTGAATTAAAGAATGATCTGAAGACCTTTCAAAAAGATTTTTCTTTGGTTCAACAAATACCTGCCTGACACTGCTAGGTGCTGAGAATATGGAGATGTGTAAAGAAAAAAAAAAATCTTCCTTAAGGAGTTTAAAGTCTAGAGGGGGTAAAAAAAACTTAAAGGGAAAGGAAAATGAAGTATTATTTATTGTCAACTCTTATGTAAAACAGGCACATACAGTACTTCATTTAAATGTCCCAGCTATCAAATAAGCATGACATTTCAATCCTCATTTTAAAAACTAAGAAACTGGGATTCAGCAATGTTACATTAACTTGCATAATGTTAATAAGTGACAAGCTAGTCTCTGAACCCAGAGCCTAGGGACAGCAAAACCCAGGTCCTTCCTTCCAACGACACCAAGCAAGGTGTATACAATTCAGGTAAGTGTTTTGTCTTGTGACTACTTTTGAAACTCTGAAGGAAGCAAGACTTACATGGCTATTTGAGTGCTGGTACGGGTATACTTTCTGTTAGCCTTATCCCATACTACTCTAGAAATCACGTTAGGTAACACACCAACTCTCTTCTCACTAAGAAGTACTCCAAAGACCAGCTCCCTTGCCCTCACTCCCACGTCAAGAAGCAAGGCTTATTTAATCACAAATCCATGACACCCATTCTGATATTAGGGTGAAGGTTGGTAGACCTTTAAATGCCTACAGAGGGGGTGAGTGGATTAAGCTGCAAATAAACACTGGTACACATGGAATTGGAAGGAAGAACGAGGCCTTTGGGATGTAGGCCATAAATTACCAAGACATTTTGCCCACCCTTACTAAGGAGGAAATGAAGAATGGAGCCTTTCAAGTTTCATTCCAGTGACATTTTAAAGAGACAAGTTTCATATTATGACAAAAAAAAATTTAGAATCTCGGAGCCATGATTTCCTTTCCTTTAGACTGCTTTATTCGGTTCCACATCTATTGTAGAGCAGTGCAGAGTGGTGGTTAAGAGCTCTGCTTGGAGGCACGAGGCTTGTTTTGACTCTTGGTTCTAGCACTTAACTGTGTGACTTTGTACAAGTTACTTAAACTCCCCAAGCCTCAGTCTCTTCATCTGTAAAATGGGATAGTAACACTGGTTCTGCCTGAAAAGGTTGTAAGGATTAATGGAGATAATACGCTAGAACTTAGCATAGTGCTGGCACATAAAAGTATAACAAGTATCAGGGACAAGTTCATGTGCCAGGGTGTGGCAAATCTTAAGGACATACAGATAGATACAGTCATTTTTGAGGTGGCTTGGTAGTTACATCTGTGGTAGGCACAAGATATCACATGATTACATACAGAACTCTGGTAAAAGACACGAGGCTCGTGTAAAACTACGATCTATTATAGAGTTTAAGTCACTTTCAAGAAGCTTTGCAAATCATGTTTTTAGCAGGGGAAAAAAAGGGAAAATGAAAATCAAAGGACTCAATTCCTATAAAGATGCTACAATAAGAGAAACAGACACTGCCAGGTCTGCATGTCCTGGCATGATGAGACTATCCATCTACCTGGATTGAGTAGGTACTTAAGCAGAGACATTTCAAGGTAATTTCTGTTACATGAACACCCACGCTCTGCCCAAAGGGAAAACCTGCATTTGCTTCTTCTGATTCACATGTTAGTGACTACAGGAGACCAGGTGGTCTGCTGAGCAAAGGTTTTCCCACTGTCTGCTACAACAGTCAGTACAGTGGGCCAGCTCTCAGCGCCAGCTTCATGTGGACTTACAAATCAACTCTTCAATACCACTGAGTGTGGGGATGGTGCTGTGGAAGGTGCCT
Organism: Pteropus alecto; assembly: GCF_000325575.1. Taxonomy (NCBI): domain Eukaryota; kingdom Metazoa; phylum Chordata; class Mammalia; order Chiroptera; family Pteropodidae; genus Pteropus; species Pteropus alecto. The sequence continues at coordinate 174,221 of NW_006436288.1, read as the reverse complement.
ACCTTGCTCTAATAACGAGCACGTTTTATTTCTTGCATCGAGGTAACTGGTTCTTTGCTAACGACACCTCTTTTTTCCAGATGGTTCCATCAATATTCGGGGGCAGTGTGGCCGAGAATGAGTTGTCAGGGCAGAGCGTGGTACAATTATTCAATCAGTACCCACTCACTGTGTATTTACTCTCCTCTACTTATATGCTTTTCTGTAAGCTCCAAAATTAAACCGAGGGAAAAAATTAAAACAAGGTGGGTGATATTTTAGGGAGCGCTGTACAGGCGGAAGGGCTAAAGGAAAATGAAGAGGTGAGTAAAATATATTCAGCACCTTATATGTGCCGGATACTTAAGCCATGATATCTTTCTGTTTTGTAAATGAAAAAAATCCAAGTCTCGGCAAGCTTAAAGAACTTGTTTTCCAATGTCTTATAATAAATGGTGCTAGACTTTGAATTAAGGTATGTCGGATTCCAAAGCCATTATTCTTCTGCATTTTCTCCCCAAAATGAGGAGTAAGGATCTTTGGCAAAATGAAAGTGGTACTGTGGAATCATGGAAGATAGTAAAAAAAATAGGTTTTGAAAATTCTAGCATTTCGCAAGATGACTGGAAACCTGGAGTTGGGCAATTTAAATAGCAGAGAGGACATTCTGACATGCAGGGTAATGTGTTTAGGCCCAGGGTCAAGGTGTCCTAAGAGCAAGGATCATTCTAGGTCCTCTACAGGCAGAAAAAGTTGTCTGCGTGTCAGGGATACCTGGAGAACCGTGGAAGCTGCCCACTCCTTCTCTGACTCTGACAAAGCAGCACATTCAAAGAACACAGTGTAAGATGGCAAAAACAGATGAGGTGGGACAACAAGGGTGAAAATACCCTAAGTATGTGGAAAGACTGAAGGAAACTGTCCTCCTTCTGAGCAGAGCTTGGCGATGGAATCCATTTCTTCTTTGACTTCTCTTGTTTCCTACTTCCTGCTTCTTTCCCATAGTAAGTGTGAACAGAAAAGGGCCCTAGAAATCAAAACCAGTACTCATTTTTCAGACGAAAAATCTGAGACCAACAGAAGTGTCTGAAATCACACTTCTTGTTTCAGAAATCAGGTAGTTATCAGTTCTTGTTTTCGTTTTCTACCACATACTGTAGTAGACACAGGGTAGATCACACACACACACACACACACACACACACACACACACACACACAGAAATTTTACTTTGTAAGCACAAAGATATCCCTACTTATCTCGACTTCTCCAAACCCCAGGACTGTGTACTTTGAATCTTCTTCTACTGAACTGCATTAAAGATTTGCCCTGTACCATTCACAAACTATTGCCTCGGTCATGTCTAAGGTACCTGGTCAGGTTGCAGGTAAGGGCTGTGGGGTGGGAGGGAAGATTTTTCTTTATTCAGGGCTCCCTGCACTGGTCGCCTTCTTGGTGACAACCAGCCATCCTGATTTTCCTGAGACAGGGGTAGGGGTGGGTGGGAGGGTGGGGGTTGTTCCGGGGTGAGGGATTTCAGTGCCAAAACTTGCAAAGTCCCAGGAAAACCAGGACAAGTTGGTCCCTCTATTGCCTTCAGTAGGGTCACAGTATCAACTGAGCTAAAAGACCCAGACAGATAAAATGCATTTAGCTGGAAGTTTTAGCCAGCCTAACACTAGCTAAATGGTAGTTAACATTTCAAGTTTTTAAGAAAAGAAGCAGGATGAAGATTAATGACCATAATGGGCTTTGAGCCCTTGGGGAGGAAGGTATTCTCAAAGTAGGAAGTGTTAAGTCCATAAAAGAAACAATATGAGAATGCAGTGGGGCTTTTTCATACCTAACAAGTATGACTAAACCTCTAAACACTTCCTGTTCTGTCCCATGTTTTGCTGAAATTCGTTTTTCCTTATCAGCCAAGAAGGTAAGGGGAAAAAAAACTGTTCTCTCTTCTCTTCTTAAGAATAACAGAGGGGAATTTTAAAACCTCCAAAGGTTTAGCAAGCTCTTGCTTTCACATAGAAATATTATGAGAAAACAAACAGCTCTCATTTTTCTCCTTAAGCATTCTAAATTCTAGCTACATATAATTTTGAGTAAGTATAAAACCATCTGATTAGGAAAGATAAATACTTGTACCCATTCAGCCATCTAGTTATATCTTGAACAAAATTGTTGTTGTTGTTGTTGTTGTTAAACAGTGTGGTAGGTGATGACATACAACACTAAATAAGGAGACTATGTTTTTATTTCATATGTCGCAGCATCCTAAAGATCAAAAATTGCCTTTTTAGATGTAGTCATGAGTCTTCCTATTGCAGTAGAGAAAGAGAACCACTTCTAACATAAAACTCTACAATTAAATAATTTCTTCCCATTCAAAAAGAGCAGTGCCACAAAAAGCAGTCTCACTTCCACCATTTCTGGGTCACCAAATACACTGGAGGCACTTGGCCTACAATGGGATAGAAAGGATGTGAGCCAAGGAGGGGGTTACACCAGGGCACAAGTCAATGGGTTCCCTGACTCACGAGAACAGCTTCAAGCCGCCCTGTATCCATATTGGGGAAAAGCCTTCTCCCCGCTTCTCTGATCTCTTGGAAGCATGACTTGAACAATATAAAGTAATATTTTAGGGAAGGGCAAATGGCAGCCGACTGAGGGGCCCAAGAACCATGGAAAAGGCTTTTTCTCCTTCCATCTCTACTCTAATGGGTTGACTGTTGTACCCTCCAAAACAAAAGAGGCCAATTAAAACCAAGCTCACAAATCCGCCCCCGTTCTTCCGTGCATAAAGCTGCCGACACCATTCTCTTCATCTGTAGGATGAAGTCTAGAGAACTGAAATGGCAGGGTGACGGGACAGCAGAGCAGGAACAAGTGTCAGATGTCTGCCCAGCAACATGGCCAGCTCAGGTAACAATGCCACCTCACCAGAGTCCACGGTCATTGAACTCAGCTCGCCCCCTGGGATGCGATGAACCTTCCGTCCTTGATTAGACCTCTGGGTCCTGCCTGCACGAGGGCCTTCTGGGTGCTCTCTGGGCCTCAGTGACTGGCACCTTTGTGCACACTACAATTGGCTTCTTTGAGCCCAGCAATCCCAGACCAGGAGCCTTGTTGCACTTCCTCTGTTTACACAAGACTTGTCGAGCAGGTTATGCTGCTTTTCTGCCACTTTTCTTCCCAAACACTTCTAAAATGCGAAGACATCGGGAAGCTAATAAAGAATAGGGTTTTCTCACCACAACCCCAAAGATGTACAAAGGCTTTCACAGGGCCTAGGCTTTGTGGAAGGCCTGCTGCTGTTCTTTTAAATGGTAGAGTGTGTTTTTAAAGGTTGTAAGGGAAGAGTTGTCAAAAAGTAAGGTCGAAGTCAAATACACTGTGTCGCTGTCATTGAGAGTGGCCTCTTTCCAGAGACAGTAAAATGCGCCCCTCAAAGCTGGCAGCAAGTCCCATGGTTGTATCAATAACAATTTTCACTTACCCAGAAAAATCCCCCTAGTAGCACACAGATGTTCATACCCTTCCCTCTCTATTTTGCAGATCTAGAAAAAGTGGTAGAAAGAAATTAAATACCTTCGTGAAGCAGCAAAAAAACCTAGGGATAGAACCCAGGACAGCTAGCTTCCTGCTTTAACCCACATATCCAGCACACCACAGGAAAAGTTATTTTTTCACTACAAAAGAGGAGACCTTCAACTTTAAGCATAAAAGGTTAAAAAAAAAAAAATCTTAAAAGACACCAGTTATTTTGTGGAGAGAAGAATCAATAAAATAGTAGCCCAGGGCATAGTTCTTTCCAGAGGTCAAGATGGGTATCTAACCAAGGTCAAGAGTGTATGAAACCCAGACTTCCAAGGGCTACTATCTTCCCCACGGTATGAGTCAGTCACACTGAGATTGCCTCACGGTTAAGGAGGGAATCATCAAACCGCCAGCAGTAACACCAAATAGGACTGGGATCCCAGCTACTTCTGTCACATCTCCTTTGCCATTCATGGTAGGTGACCCAGGGAGCGACTCTTTCAGATTCTGGGAAAGTCCATTTATTAGGCATGAACCCACACCTACCCGTCCACAGCCCAGCCCCGACCTGTTCCAAGATGGTTGCCCAACAGCTCTAAGGACCTTCAGAAAGATTCTTCAGTTACAGGTACAAGGCCTTTGAACAGGTCTCGAGCCTAACGCTTCCACCCACAGGAGTATTCTCACAAGTACACCCAGAAGATCAGATAAAATCCTGAAAACATGGGCAAAGTTCAACAGAGAGCTGCCCCTTCTAGGCCACAAACTAGCACACCTGGCCATTTGGCAACTATTACTTCCTTTAGCAGATCTTACCTGCCTGAGCAGGAAGCAGTGATAAGGCCAAAGCGAGTTCATGTTGACTGCTATGGTTTCAAACTCATACTTGAGCAGAACTCAGTTTAGAAACAGAACCTTAAACCATTGCAGATCAAATCAATGCTTTGAAATCTATAAAGCCCTACATACTATATTATATATTATTATTTTGATATTCGATAATGCTAAAAGTAGAAGTTGTAAAATAAACATCAATAACAATGGTAGAACAACTATGTAAGCATATAGCTAAAGACCTGAAGAAGTCAGGTACAGGTAGTTGGTTACTATGTAAAAAGGCTCAATTAAAAAAATCTTTTAAAGGGCTTTAAACATTTAATAAACAAATAAATTTAAACGGTATCCTTTAATTATAAATGTCTATGACCCAATTTGAGAATAAAACTAGTGTCATAAATCTTAACTTTGAAGAGGATCTCCAGGTGGCCTCAAGACCTGCCCCATCTCCTCCATCACCTACCGCAAAGTAAATGAATCTAATTTTTTAAGGTGTAGACTCTTCTCTTGTGAGACATACTAGTGCTCGCTAGGGTATAATCCATCCCTAACTTACTCCTCTGTGCTGAACAAATTCCAGCTGGAAAGAGGAAGGGACAGGCAGCAGAAGTCTTTAGGCGAGCCCTATTTACTGAATTGTAGACCATCAAGTCTTACAACTGGAAACAGAGCCAGTTTCTCCTGCCAGGGTCAGCTCCTGTGGAGTCATCAGAGGGGCACTTGGTCATAGCACCCTGCACGCACCTGCGGACCAACAAGCCCTTAAGCCGCTTCTGCACACATGCGATACAGCCTGCACAGAACGCGTGCTATAATGCTTTCTTCACTTTTTAGAACAATGTAAATCAAGTTCATTCCCACACTTTTATGCAAGCCTCTCAACTGGAAAACTAGCTCCAAGTATGCTTGAAGCTGTATTTTCTTAGCTCTTCTTCTTTTCTGAGTCTTTCTTTAGGATTAGTATTCCTCTCAAATGACTTCGCGAGTGACATGGATGAGGGAGATGAGAACAAAGTGATATAAAATGATCGAAGGAAACACGAACATCACACGGGGTACAGGAAGCTCCCAGGTACACTGCCACTAGGTGCGAGAGGGCCCTAGAAGATGGTTTTCATGTGGGGCTCATGTCACAAAAGCTAGTTCTGCGAGATGGGCAGTTGGTTTGTGCATGAGTATGAACAGCCTCCATAGCATACGGGATGCGGGCATGTCTGTGGTATATAAGGTCTCTTCTGTGTCGCTCTGTTGGAGAGTCGCACAAACTCCACATTCAACAGCTTGTTTTCTGGGGTGGTGTATAGCTATGTATGCAAAGGCAGGCTACTTCAGAGCTACAAGGCAGGCCACTGCATATTGGTGTTATTTTCCTTCTGCCCATCTACATATAATGTCTTTTCCCTGACCACAAGTTCAAATTTTGGCACTGACATTTACTAGTTGTGTCATTTTGCACAAGTGACCTGGCCCCTGAATTTGTTTCTCCTCATCTGTAAAATGGAGAAAGATGCCTATCGTGAAAGACTGTGCAGATTAAATGAAGGGGTGTGTGTGTGTGTGTGTGTGTGTCTGTCTAAGGCTCCTACTGCTATATGAAACACATAGGAGGTTTGTTTCTTTCTCTCACTAGCCTAAGTACTTACATACTTAATCCTGAACTGATTTGTACTTTTTAATTATTTCGAGTTTATATGTTATCTAGACTATGAGGAATCAGGTCATCTTAATTTTTTCTTTCTACTGTCTGAGCTGTGCACACATAGGTACCCAGTATCGTGGTCTAGGATATTGGACAAGTGCATCATTTCCTCCACGTTCAATAATCTCTGGTAATGTTTCCTCAGGAAGCCACTGTGAGTTCTGGATACAAGTGATCTCCCCTCTGTCCCTTCGGCCCCTCACGCCCCTTCTTCCATACACATACCTCTGCCATGTGGAACGCCCTGAAGAACTCCCATAAGCCAAGTTACCCACTCATCTGATCACTTCTTGAGTACATAAACATTTCCTAAGTACGTACTATGTGCCAACGAGAGGAACTGTGGATCCACACTTGGACACAGATATGGGAAGACATGACTCTTGCTTATCCTCGAGGCTACTGGAGAGAGTCAGATGAGAAGGCAAAACACGCAAAATAATACAGCGTATCAGATGCTAAGAGAAGAGTATATATCAATCCTATGGGACAAAGACGAAGAAATCTAAATTCAGCCTAAGCACACTATTCTGAAATTTTAAATACGTATTGCCTTTGAGGTCGACCTTTAATGCACTTAATTTTGTTGAAATAGTAGGTGAAAGGGAAACTCCATCCTGGTTTGTTACAAAATAGGTCAACTTATTTTGGAAAAAGTCAAAAGTCATTCCAAAGATACTCTCAGGATTGCCAAGTTCTTGTCAGTACCTTTTCTCATGTTAAGCCATGTACGTTGCAATACAAAAGAATTTTTTTGCAACTCATCTTGGAATTCTGAACAATCCATTCGCACACATATTCATGGCATGACATGTAATTATTTAGCACCAGATTAAGTGTTGAGTGAAAAATAAAGAAAGAAAGAAATATAAATCTGAGAAGCTCCCTGCTAATTCCTGGCAGAGAATGAATGGATTCTGAAGAAAAGACATTCGTTCCCTGACTCAAGGTGAACCTGATAGGGAAAATGGACAGAGAAGTGGGGTAGTGGCCAGTTCACGATAGAAGAGACCAATGGGAAGTGGGAGCACCCAAGGGCAGGAGGATAGGTCCTGTCTGTGTGGATATCGGAGCAGCTCCACTCAAAACTTTGGTGTCTTGAAATAAGGACGCACCCCCCACCCCAGCTTCACGCTAATGCAGAGCACCCAGTCAAATCCGTTTGGGAAGCCTGCAGGGGTCTAATGCGTGGACCACACAGCAAGACAAGCCCCATATCCACATATATATCTACTACAAACACCTTCGTGAACAGTCTAAACAATTTTCTAAGTAAACACTTCATTCCTAAGGCTTTCATTATCTTTTTGTCCCATCTTCCCCTCAGCTCTATTCTTGTAACCAACTCAACCCTTTACTGATACACAGAGCAGAAATAAAGGTTTCCTGAAGGCCAGGTCTTATCTATTTTTGTATCCCACTCCCCATGCCCGCTAGTACCAGGCAGAGTATCTGGCGCATAGTAGACCCTCAATCAATGTTTACATAATACTCAGTCATCGGGCCAACAGAGATAGAATGAGAAAATAGACCCTTGAAACATCACAGGGTATACGGATTCTCCCGTGTATAAAGTCATCCACGCCACATGATTGGCCCCAAACACTAAAGATCCACAAACATGCCTTGCATGGAAGAAAACATCCTTCTAAACCCTCAGAATGTACTCCCTCTCTAGGAGCTGCTTGGTAGTAAGAAGGCTGTTCATGGAAATCTTAAACCTTGACATAGCCCTGGCCGTATCAATTGTGCAAAACTAGCCCTATCAGGAAACCCAAGCTGCAAAAGGAACCGGAGACTCAGGCAGCTGACCTACTTGCAACGTAGTGAAACCGTTTAGTTGTGAGTTTAAACCAACTGCAACTGGTACCTGACAACTAACTTCCCTATAAGACCAAGAGCCAAGCGAGCTGACACACAGCATCCCTTGTGTTGGGGGTGGGGAGAGAAGACTATCTAAGCCTTTTGCTTCTCCCTGGAGCAGCTCCCCTTTGGGCCGTTTCACTGTTCATTAGCACCTCTACTGAAGATAAGCAGGGGAGAGGGAAGGTGAGGAAACTCAAACCAGTCGATGTTTTTCCTTGTTAGCAGTTCTGGTAGACTTGGTGGGAAAAGAATTGTTATTGGCTAAAATGAGACACTGGGACTATCTATGATTTTCAATTTTCCATGTTCTCCCTGCCCCTAATTATCACATATAGTCAAGCCAGCCTATCCTTATAATGATAGCTCAGTCTCCAAGTGAACAGAAGCATAATGTTCAAATTCTAGAATTTTTATAGAGATAACCTATGAGATCTTCTTCTCTTATATTAAAACTCTTAAAAATACCAAAGTCGTGGATAATTCTAATCACAGGCAAAAAGGCTCAAAAATGTGATCACATGAACCCCACCTTAATTTTAATAGTTGACTTTTCCTACTATTCCAACTTTCAGTGACCTGAATACATGCGTCTTTATTTACTTTTATTTACTCTCATAAGAAAAATAAAAAACCTACCATGAATTAGACACCTACTATATTCTAAGGTGCAAGACCTTCTGCTGAATATCTCATACAGATTATATTGCTTATTTCTAAAACATCTTGGCAAGAAATTTTTATCCTGATTTTATAAGGAAACAGGTCTAGAGAATTTAAGCCTGGAAATAGTCAGTACCGGAGCTAAGACTTGAACACAGAGCTGTCTTTCCGCCATCCCCACCCCCAAAACCTGTGCTCTGTCCACGCCACAGCTCAGCCTCACTGATAATATTTCTTACCTCCACCCAGAACTCTGTCTGTGACAGTGCTCTCAAGGATCGTCTGGGGGATGAGTGTACTAATTATTCTCTATGACTTTTAAAGGTTCAGGCTGTACCTGAACGTGCT
>NW_006436288.1:108095-165222 GCF_000325575.1 Pteropus alecto | reverse complement strand
CTTTGCCAAACCTATATAAACTGCCACTAGTCTTGCTCATAGTTTCTGATTAGTGGGAGACCAGACCTTTCCCGGTGGACAAAAGCCTGAGGCCACGGTGGGAGAGGAGGTCGTATGAGACGCCTTCACTTCCCGATGACTCAGGGCCAGCAAGTATGCCAGGAAGCCTATGCAGCAGAAGCCTCAGTGTCACCACACGACCACTTCCTACTTCAGTGAGGGAAGTAGTCGAACGTCTAGTGCGAAGGCGGAAGGAAGAAAGGGGGAAGTGACTCTGTTGACGGTCTTAATCCCATATTCCATTCCCCTGTTTCTTTTCCCTAGCCCCACCCTTGCTGAACTTTAGTGCCTGGATTTGCCTTTCTCCTCCCCAAGCCTCACTGGCCTGGCTACTCCCTGTAACTCTGCCCTAGCACCTTAACGCAGCCACAGCACCTCTCGGTATTGGGCAGAGATAAATTCACTTTATTCAGTGTCCTGTAAGATTACGAATGGGCCTGCTTCATCATTTGTCAGCCGGTCCTCTTCTTGCCATCCTTGGCGAGTGAAAGATGGGCTGATGTGACTGAATCAGTGCAGGAAACACTGCAAAAGCTTGTCCTTCAAGAAAGAAAATCTCTTCACTCTCCCATCCACAGCACTTAGTGTCTCCATCACATCACGGTCCTAGAAGTATCAGTATCTTCTATGGGTCTAAGGTTTGTTGGTATTTTTAAAATACGTTACATTGACCGAAGAGATTATAAACTAATTTGGGGCAAGGATCATACTTCTTCACCAAAGAACACCAATATAATGCTAGATGCCCAGGCAGTGCCTCCTAACTTGAGATGCAGGCCTCCTGCCTAGAACGAATGGATCCCAGACTCCAGAAACGTGGATCCCTGTGGCCCAGGCTTCAGTTTCCTCTCCCAATAGGGTTGCTCACAGCATGGCAGTTTAGCCAGTCCTGGGTAGCTTCAACATCCTTGATTTAATCTGGGCTGCTTCCAGTTTTGGAGATGCCAGAGAAACCACACTGACTGCCAGACTGGATGAAACACTAACCAGATACAATCTGCGCGGCCTCAACAACTTCAGAAGAGAGAAGCCCAGAGTCTGGGCAGTTCCTGTCTGAGTGACTCCTTCTGAGTCACAGGTCAGCGACCTGCCAAAGCACTGGGCTAGAGAGTCAGAGAGCCCTAAAAATTGACTACTGCTTATTCTAAAATACAATACTGAGCATACACCAGGCTGCGTTTACGACCTATGCAGCCACACGACAGGGGCGGGGGGCGAGGGGGCTGTGCTTGTTTGAGGTTGCCTGTGCTTATTTTAATACACTGCTATGGATATCCTGAAATTCTTCATCATTTTTGAAGAAGGGGTCTTACATTTTCATTTTGCACTGGGCCCCACAAATGATGTAGCAGATCCTGCTGAGCATGTTAACTCCAGTCAGAGTCACTTCAAAACATCTAGCAAGTCTGGGAAGCTGTGCCAACAGAAGCGGGGTGCAGTCAAGCAGGATGTGAGGCTTCTGACTGGCAGGGATGAGGGATGGAAGGCAAAGTATGAAGGATGACTGCTTTACAGAGAGGAGGGAGGTGGTCTGGTGACAGGGAGCACAGGGTGCCCGGTATGGGGCAACACCACCGGTGTGATAGAGCTTCTCAAATACACATACCAAGCGTGGCTCACTTTGGAGCACTACTTTTTAGAAACTCCCCAAATCTATCTCAGATCTCTGATTACGGGCCACATTTTTTCTCTCTCTGATTTATACCCAGTCTGACTTCCCCCTAGTGATTTATTGAAGCTTGTTTAAAAAGCTGGCATTCTATTTGTTTGTTCTTTCCTTTTCAGCCTGAGAGAAATTTGCATGAGATGGGGGCTGCTGAGACAGAGAACTCTACTTCAGGCTGTTAATTCTGTGTCGAAAGTCCAGACTTCATTGGCTACAGCCGGGTTACTGCAGTAAGTCACACAGGGTCAGAGCAATCAGGACAAGAGGTGGCAATATCAGGGCCACTCACAGTCTGGGTTCTGTCTGAATGCAAATTTCCCAGTGCTCAGCACCAACAGCAAACTACAGAATTGCCCCAAAGTATATTCTCTAAGAAGTGCCTTTGGGGAAAGCTTTCCCAAGTGTTTTCAAAAGGAGCCAGAAGACAAAGACATTTTTCCTTTGGATGCTTCAGTAGCTGTGATCACCGGCAGGCATGCGAGGTTGATACCCTCAGACCTGACAGCTAGAGATGGATGGATTCTCCTTACTCTTTGATACACACACACACACGACACGCACACACCTCACAGCATTAGAGTTTAATACTACTGGGGAAAGAAGCTGTATTCCTTTCAAAAGGATAGCTATTCTCTTTAGCATAAGTAAAAATAGTCTATAGTACCCGTCCTTGGTACTGGAGTCTCTTTCAGAACCATGAAATCAGCAGGTAGCAGGTATGTTTTATGGGCTATATGTCACTTAGCATTGCCTGCGCATCCTAATTGGTCATGAAATAAGGAAACTGAAGCAATTGCCATCAAAGCTGAAAATGTGGCACCCTTGGCTCCAGGTCTGTCCTCTCCTGGGAAGGCAGAGGACAAGCTGCTTGCCTGCTTCTTGGCAAAAGAAAATGGAGCTGAGCAAGCGTTGCTGTATTTAGAAGAGAACATTAATGTCCATGGCAGGAAGAGCAACGATGGGCTAAAGAAAGGCTTTCCTTGAGGCTCAAGAGAAGCCATCTACCCTGTGGGCACCAAGGCCAGAGTACTGGAACCACCTTCTGAAATACCTGCTCGGAGGAGAGCTTGACGCTTACCACACTGGCCCTTTCACTCTTGGAATCAAAACTCCATTTAATTATTTTACATCTAAGAGATAAGGAATCTGTACCTACTCATAAGCCTGGGATATGTGTCTGAGCAGTTTATGGACTGTGTATAACTGTTTTCAGGCCACTAAGGTGTTCTGAGAACTGGACACCATGAACATGGAGTTGAACCACAGCAAAAATCAATGAAGAAATAAGCGAAACCTAACATACCTGCTGAGATGGCTATTTCACTCACTGCATAAAAGAACAATTTCAGAATTTTAGAGCTGGAAGGGGAACGAGTGATCCTCTTGACTAGGTCCCTTATTTCACAAGTAGAGAAATGGAGATGTCTAAGCAAATCCAGCTGCTGGTCTGAATAGTGAGTCTTCCTGAGTCTCCTTAGACCATTTCTTGAATAGAGGATGAAAAAGAGAAAACATTTCTACTCTGCCCGCGTCCACAATTTCAGCCAAAAGTGGACCGGCGTCCACCAAATACTAGTGTGAATGCCAGTCTAGCAACTGAAGTCGTCTGGATGGATTCCACTCATTCAGGTCAACTCACCTGCATGCCATAAATCAGTCCCAATTCACCAGATCCCAACCAGGGCAAGGGATTCCAGCTAAATGGGCCCAAATAGTCCTATAGACAAGGGTAATAAGCAAGATGTTGCTTTCTTCAGCTTTCCAGTGTCGGACCCAGAGGGCTGAGCAAATTCCCTTTTCTGAAGATCGTTGGCTTGACCCAGTTGGGTCAAAGGTCACTGTTCTTCCCTGGGCTCTACTATTCATGTGAGGAAAGAATCACTGAATATTTATTGATTATTATAAGAAACGTAATAAAGAAATATGACAGAAATTCTCCGAGTTGTCTTACTTTTCCTCTATTCCCTCTTACAATTTAGATTATTTAAAGGAACTCAAAGCCTTTACTTCTAAAAGGTCACGCTGTGCCGTCGTGATCAAAGGTAGAGAGAAATCAGCTCTCGTAAATTCTCAATTTAAAATAATTGGAGAAAACAAAACTTTGTTCGAAAATAAGGAAAACAAATAGGACTTTTCTTTATAAGGTGGATTCACCATCAGCAGTGGGTGAGAGAGCTGAGTCAGGAGCCAACATGACCCAGCAGTTAAGAATGAGCTTAGATGGGTCAGAGGTGGGTTCAAATTCCAGCTCTGCCGCTTATTAGCTGCGTGATGTCGGGTGAGTTGCTTACCCTCGGAGTCTTGGTTTTCTCATCTTTAAAATGAAAACAACTAAGTAAAGTAATTCAGACAGAAAGAGACAAATACTGTAGAATCTCACTTACATGTGGAATCTTGGAAAACACCCAGTGGGGTTCCAGGGGAATAGGTGAAGGGTGTCAGAAAGTACAAACTTCCAGTTACAGGATAAATAAGTCTCGGGGATCCGATGCACAGCACAGTGACCATAAGTTAACAATATTGTTATTTGCAAGTTATTTTCAGATCTAAGAGAGTAGATCTGAAAAGTTCTCATCACAAGAAAAAGAACAGAGTTTGTAATTGTGTGGTGATGGATGTTAACTAAATTTATTGTGGTAATCACTCTATAATATGTACCTATATCAAATCATTAACTATGTTGTACATTTAAAACTAATCCAATATTATATGTCAATTGTATCTCAAAAATAAATAAATAAAATGAAAATAATATCACCCGCTTCATAGGATTGTTGTGAGGATTACAGGAGTTAATGTGCATATAAACCACCTGACACTCAATGTCTATCCAGTGAGCACGAGCCTCAGTCCTGGCTCTGATATTTCTATCTTGGTCTCATTCTTTTCATCTTCAAAATAAAATAGTCAAAATAAATAATCACTAGGATCTATCTTGACTGAAATCTCTAAGAAAAGGAGAGTGCCGAACTCTCCACTAATCCCATCTATCTGATGGCCAATGGGAAAGAAATAACTTGTATAATATTGTAGCATTTTCAAAGTGTATGCTCATCGTATTATCAAATATTATCACCCCAGGAATTCCTACTCCTTTACGTTAAATAGCCAAGACAATCTTCCACATTTGAAAAACTTCTCAAAACTTTCTCCACGTTTTATACTCTACTGGCACTGCCCAAGATCAGGGCCAGGTCATCTAAGTAGGATGTTATGTGCAATCACCTTGGAACTGGTTCTGATGCTTCCATCGTCTCCTTTCTCCATCACCTTCCGCAGCCATCAGCCATCTTTGCAAAACAGAACCAACTGTGCTCCAGCACCTTCACCACCCTCTAACCGCCTTTGCTACAGCGCAAACTCATGAGCAGGCCTCATCCGCCCTGTGTTCCAAACACACACTCCCAACTCAAATGTCTCTTGCTCTCTCCACCAGGAATTCTACTCTGATCCTCCAATTTGAAACAATCACTTACTCTCGACCTTCCACAGCACTCAGTCCACACGTCTCTTACAGCATTTGCCTCAAGTCATAAGTTACTGTCTTTACTGCTGAACTGTAGGTTGTGTCTCTACCACCTTTGGTTCTTAGCCTCTTGAGCCACGTTAAGGCATGCATGTAGTAGACAGTCCATAAAGTCTTACTGAATTATTACTTAATTGGTTAATTGGTTTCAGCCGGCCTCTAGTCAAATATATGCATGAAGAGAAGAAGCAGGGCTGGGCAGTTGGGCAATTCATTATCACAATATCTTTGATTAGTCAGCTATCACCTTGGAAAGCACAGCAAGCTGGAGGTAGGCCCATGAGATGCTGGACACCAGCCTGGTTAAGTTTTTATTGGGCACAGAGATCAAGAAGAACAGCCCTGCTTATAATTGTGCCCAGGGAACTTGGGTAGGGCAGAGCTGTCTTCTTTTGTCCTCCCTTCCCTCTCTTCCTCTGTCCTCTCTCCCTTATCACCTCCTTCTCCCTCTTATCTCCACCTTTAATTCCTCATTCACCCAGTAAATATTTAGTGAGTGCTTATTACGTGCTAGGTACTATTCTAGCACTAGAATACTGCAGAATGAAACCACTAGCTTACATTCTAATGCAGTGCACCTCAAACTTCAATGTCATTTGAATCATCTGGGATCTTGCCAAAATGGCAGAACTGGGCTCAGAGGGTGTGGGGTGGGGCCGAGCACCTGCATTTCTAATATGCTCCCAGGTGATGCTGACACTGCCAGTTCACATCCTCTGTAGTAAGGTTCTAGACTAGAGTTCTGTTTCTCAACCTTGGCTGCACACAGAAAAAAACCCAGAAAATTTTATAAAATACTGATGCCTGCGTCTCTTCCCCAGTATTTCTGATTTAATTGTCTAGAGTGCAGCACGGCGTAGGAATTCCTAAAAGCTCCCATGGTGATTGCAATGAACATCCAAGGTGGGGAACCACCGTCCCCCTGGGAGATGTAGAGAGAAAATAAATATTTATTTCAGATAAGTACTACGAAGAAAAATACAGCAAGGTAAGTACAACAGAAAGCTAGAAAGCATATTATTTTATATTAGGTTGTTGGGGAAGTCCTTCCAGGGAGGTGACATTCGAGCAGATATCTGAAAGATGTGAGGACTAAGCCCTGCAGTTATCTGAGGGAAGAGCTCCCTGTAGCAGAAACAGCATGTGCCAAGTCCCTGAGTTACGAGTGCGCTTGGTGTGACTGAGATCAGCAAAGGAGACTCACATACAAGAACATTCACTAAGAGAGTTTATTGAAGCAATGGTTCACAATCATAGGAAAATACTGAATCTGATCTTAATGAGAAGTCTAGGGACACAAGGCCCGAAGGAGTTCAAAATGAGTAATGTTTAAAATCTAAAAAGCACTCTAAGATGGACAAACATTTGGAAGCAAGGGAAATGCATGTAGCTACGTTAAGTCATTTAATCATCACAAGAATTGTATGATAAATATCATGTGCCCCCTTCTCAGGCAGAATGGGTGGGAGAAGGAGGGCACGTGTTAGAAGTAGGAAGGAAAGGGTAAAAGTGAGGGAAGAGAAGAAAACTTCAGGAGGCAAAGGAGGTAGAAAGAGAAAAGATGCGAGAAGCATAGAAGGACAGCTGCCTCCTTCCTACATGGCTTCAGCTCCTGACTATTCACAGCAGATGCTCCTGAAAACCCAGAGAGACGGTACAAGAGTTAATTTTACATGTCAACGTGGCAGGGCCATGGAACCCAGATATTTGGTCAAATACCAGTCTAGTTGTTGCTGTGAAGGTGTTTTTAGATGGGATTAACATTTAAATCAGTGGGTTTTGAGCAAAGCAGATTCTCTTTAATGTGGGTGGCTCTCATCCAATTAATCGGTTGAAGGCCTTAAGAGAAAGCAGTCCCCCAAGGAAGAGGGAAGTCTGCCTCCAGACTGACTTTGGACTTGAAATGCAACATTAACTTTTCCCTGGGTCTCTGGTCGACTAGACTGCCCTACAGATTTTGAATTTTCCTATCTCTACAACTGCATGAGCCAAATCTCCCCCGCCTCCCCCACTACACACACACACACACACACACACACACACACACACACACACACACACCTCTATTAGTTCTGTTTCTCTGGAGAACCCTGGCTGCTACAGATGGGCACAGCCAAGAATATCATCTCCATCTATGATGAGGCGGTACATCTCCGAGAGGTCGCACTTCAAGGAAGGGATAGGACTGAGGCTGGCCTCCGGGTCCTTTACTCCAGGTCCTTTACTGGAGCTGGCATTTCCTCGTAAGTCTCAGACCAGGTTAAAATGCTGAAAAGAATCTGACCACACGTAGAATGCTTTCAACAGCATTTTGATCCCTGAAAATGAACTGCATGGATGAAGGAAGGGATAAGGGCAAAAGCAAATAAAAGGAATGCACCTCACTCTGCCTATGGTTGATGAGCTCACTAGCGTTCAGACTTCTGGGATCGCTAAAAAGTGAGACAGGAGGATCCGGGCTGACTAGGGTTCAAACCTCTACCTGAGGATTGAACAAAATGCTTCGTTTTTATGAGACTGCCCGGATGGGCTGGAAAATAATGATGGAAAATTAACACAATCACAGATGCCATGCTAAAACTTCAGCACTAAAAAACACCAAAAAAGTCTGGAGTGTGCTGGAGCCTTGACAGAACAGGAGACAGAAAGCGGAAAAAACAGAGAAAAGTGATTCGGTGATACAATTCCACCCACGGGGCAAGGCTGGGAAATACCATACAATTCCTCTCCAAAAAATGTTGGTCAGAATACTTACTGGTTCAAAAATAATGAAGAAAGCAAGGAAATGACATAAATCACTACTTCAGATGAGTATTCCTCTATATTTTATTCATTTTTGAGAAACTAAGAATGTGCTCCTAAAAGGACCCAGAAACTATTGTTACCTTGCAGGACTGATGTTTTGAAAATGCTTTAGGAAGAAATGTTTGGAAAGCAGAGGGAGGAACGTGGAATTTCCATAGAAAATAATCACAGACACAAACATTCTCTTTCCTGCAGAAAAGGAATTTGGGGTCAGAAACAATCTCTTTACATACCAGTGTCCTACATGAGAGGACGAAAGAGAGGGAACCAGGATATATGAAGAAAAAGGAAAGATGGTATTATAAAAAGTAAGTTTCTATACTTAAATGGAATAACTTCTGCTCTCTCTGCAGTTAGGGTAGAGAAAACCAACCTTGCAGGTAGAGATATTCCTAAGACTCTCGGTATGTGAACAGCCTCTCAGTGTACTGCCATTACTAAAACAATAATTAATCTCCATGGAAAGATGGAACTCATTCCTTGAGAGTCAGTTTTAAAAACTGAGTGGTATGGGACTATTTCACTTCTTACCAGACAGGAAAAAGAGTTAACAACACTAAAGAAACAAGACTAATGGGCAGAGTTAATGTCGAAAACCTGGAGAAATACGGTTGGGAAAAGAAAAAGAGAAAGGAGAGGCAAGACTAACCCAAGTTCAGTTCTCTGGGGACACCCAGATATCCACAAGAATGGCCAAAGAACTTTCGTGCTCTGTGCCCAACTCTATCAGTGAGTAGTGGTTATTCCAAAGGGTGCTGTGATTACTTAACAACATTTGAATGGTCCTGGGAGGGAGAAGATGTGCCAAATACTTGCCATGGCTTGCTGAGGCCTTAGACATTCATTACCTGAGTCAAGTATGGAGTCAAGTATACACTGTAGCCTGGAAGACCCGTTTAAACACAAAGTAGGGGGTGGCTTTCTTGGTGTGACCTGAGAGGAAGTTCAAGACCCAACCTGCCACTAACCATCTAGTCTTAAGGCCTCTTGTAGAACTTTTCCTTGGACTCAGGAACTGTGGCCACCAGAGGCTTCTGTCAAAGAACCAGAGCTTTCCAGGAAGGGCCATAGCTCTCAGCTAGCAGAGCACAGGGCCCCAGGGCGATGGGTGTATTTTAATAATAGCCATATTTTACATCTGTAGAGCACATTTTAGTTTATAATGTGTTTAAAAAGCGTAAGGAATGGGGGATCTAAGGTCAGACTGCCTGGATCCAAACACTGTTTCTATGACTTTCTTTCCTTTTTCTCACTGCAAAGTGAGCATGATGACAGCAGCTACCACCTGGGATTTGTATTGTCATAACAAGGGATAAACAAGTAAAGCACCTCAATCAGTGCCTGGCACATGGCGACACGTAACAGTTTGATGACTCCCCCCAACCCTGGCGCAGATGAGGAGAAACAAGCTCAAAGGAGCTAAATGTCTTTCCTGGTGACGAGCAGGACCAGGGTTCTATACAGAAGGTATGGAAACACACAGATGTGACTGCACACATGTGTTGGGAAGAGATGGGTGTACAGGGAGAGGACGGGAGGTAGGTATCTGAGGGACCAGAGAAAACCACAGAACTCTGGAAGGGAAAAGAGTACTAAAAGGAGAAAAGAGTACTCTAAAAGGAGAGAATGTGCTTTGCTTCTATAGAAAAATCATCAAGGTTTCTCCTCCATAGCTCAGGCTACAGTCAGCTGAATGCTTTCCCAGCACCTGGTGAATATACTGTTGATCTGCTGATGTGAGAATACTCCGTAAATCAATTCTGTAAAGCTACCCACGTGGCATGCGGAGAAGTGTGATATGCTGTATTAGTCAGGGTTTTCCAGAGAAACACAACCAATAGGATGTGTGTGTATATATATGAAGAGATTTATTTTATGGAATTGGCTCATACATTTATGGAGGCTGGCAAGTCCAAACTTTGCAGAGTGGGCCAGCAGGCTGGAGATCCAAGCAAGAACTGATGGAACAGTTCAAGTCCAAAGGCCATTTGTTACAACATTCCCTCTTGCTCAGGTAAAATCAGTCTTTTGTTCTATCTAAGCCTTCGACTGATTGGATGAGGCTTACCCACATGAAGAGCAAACTGCTTTACTCAAAGTCTGCTGATTGAAATGTAAATCTCATCCATAAACACCTTCACAGAAGCTTCCAGAATAACATTTTAGTACTTATCTGGGCACCGTGGCCCAGCCAGGTTGACATAAAATTAACCGTCACATATGCCCTTGATGTTTTGCCTTCAGAGATCCCATGTCCCAGAAAATTATGAGATCGCCAAAGAAAATATGTAAGTTCTTCAAAAACTTTAAAAAAAAAAAAGGCAAGAGAATAAAACTGACAAAATGCAGGATGGTGGCTAACTCGTGTGGGGCAATGGGGTGGAAGGGGAGAGGAACTCACAGGCAGCAGTACTGGTGATGTTCCAGTTCTTAAGTTGGGTGGTGAATTCTTAGGTGTTCGTTTTATTGTTATGCTTTGTAACTCATGCATCTCCTTATGTATACGTCAAATATCATATATAACATAAAGGGGGTGGGGGAAATCAAGCTTTCAGGCCATGTAGTAAGACCACTACCTCAATACAGCCTCCCCTGACAACTCCTGAACAGAAATCTGCTTCTCTGATCTTGCTATCTATTCTACATGGAGGCCGATGCTGCTGGGAAGCTTTTCATGTGCTTGGGCCTTCCCTTCTCAAATGGATTTCAGTCCCTTATGTTCCAGGACAGTTCCTTACAACATCTTTTTATTCCCCCATGGAGTCTGGCTGAATGTCTGAGTAATTCAATAAAAACTCATGGATGGCTGAAAAACAAGGTGGGTGGGGGCAAGGATAACAAAAATAAACCAGCGGAGAGGCAGCGGTGCTAAGTGGCACTGGGTTTCAGCTTTATGGAAAGCGGTAACAGCTCCAAAAGTTGGCTTGAGAGATCAGAAGCCAGGCAGAGTCCCATGTACGATTTTTACAGGCCTGGAATGAAACTATGCCCGTTCCACAAATGGTACCTGTGTTAACAAGGATAACGAGGCCAGGCTTGTAGAGGGGATGTAGGCAAGACAGGTGAGAACACGGATTATTGTGATGTCTGGACTGTGAGCAGTCAGAGGGAAGCATTTCCCAGGGATGTGGCACCGCAGCCCCAAGTGTCCATAAGAAAACACAGTAAGGCACCATGGCACTTCTAGCCAAGTCCTCAAGAAAACTTCCAATCTTACACAAGCTTCTTGTCCAGTCCAGTCAATAGCTAGGAAGATAACAGGACGCTCCCCAAAAAAAGCCAACAGTGAGGAGTGCTCATATATCTTTAAATCCCTAGTCCACATTCTGTTCATTTTTCTCACCAGGACTTCTCCACCCTAAGCCTGAGATCCCCCTATTTGTCCATGATCCCCAGCTCTGACTTATTCCAGTTTTGGTTAAAGGAGATCGAGGCTGTATGTGGTGGAGAGCTTTGTCCTGGTTAAAACAAAGGTTAACCCGGGGAGAAAGTATACCTTTTCACGTATGTTTACCACAGACAGAAGGCTAACGGAATGCTGGATGAGGATAATTTCTCTACTCAACGAACTCTGGGGAATCAGGCTGGGAGAATGATAAACACAACTGCTGAGAGAAGAATGGATAGACTTCCATTCCAACAGCTTATAAATGGATTCTGTTAAAAGGTCATTTCATATGCTATAACATAGAAGGCGAGAAGGCTGAGATTCAAATCACCATAGCCATGTTTCTAGTTCAGCCTCATCAATTAACAGGTGAATGTGGCCTCTGAAGTGACAAGAGCAGCTCAGTGGCTTGTCAGGCCACTGTGAGAACTAGAAGCAGTTCTCCCCACTCCAAGGCCAGTGCTCTTTCTACCATGACGTGCTCTAGGGTAGATAATTTGGCCACTTGCCACATATATGAGTTTGCGTAAACTGGTTCTGCATCAAAGAAAGGTCCAGATTAGAATACATAAATCTACATGAAGGAGGTTAGAGAGCAGTAATGAGGGGAAAATAATTCTCTCCTTACACCAAGAGAAGGAACATCGTCAGGGGTGAAACCAAACTGAGCACATTTCACGGAACCACCACTAGGACCTACGTGGGTTCCAACAATTCCAAAATGTCTCACATTTTGAAGAAAATGTTCCTTCGCGGTGGCAGAATTCTCAACACCAGCCTGCTGTCTGGAATGAGAAGGAACGAGTGAGCGCATTAAACGCATCACTGGAAATGCAGTGCACAGAATAAAAAAGGCTGTGTCCAACTCACACTGAGGAATCCTGCAGTTCAGACGGGGCGTGATTCCCACAGCCGTGCTCTGAGCTAAGAAGACTGCTTCTGAAAGCGTAAGGCCACCAGCCACATCAACCCTGGTCGTGGACGAGGAGCCCACACGTCAGGGTTGCTTTACTGTTTCTGAGACTACCCATTTAAGAAGCGGAGAAGGAGAAAAATTTTTTTCTTGCTAACACTTTTTTTTCATCTCTAGCCTCTTTGATACTACTGTTCTTCTAGAATCTGAAATTGAGTACTTTTGTTTACTTTCTTATGAGTTCCCTGAGGTCTGATTGTTGATGTCTGTGCAAGTCAGTGATTAGCATTCTGACTTCAATTCCTTCTTCAGAGTCAGCCAAGGAGCCCAAGAAGTTGGCTACAACCACTCCCTGGGAACAATAGGCCCTTTCTACAAAATACAGGTTTGTCTTCCTTTTCAAATGCACAGGAGTTGGTCCTCTGGCGGAGAGGCCTACCTGACTATACAAAATGTTCACTGTGAAGCGGAGGGCTCCTCAAATAAGAGAAACCAAATGGCAGGTCATATGTCTGACGAAGTCATGATTTTACCCCCAATTCCATTTAATAGAACTCAAAAGGTAAATTATATGCCTCATCAGAAAGCAAATAGATACCACCATGGAAGCAATTGCTCTGGATGTACCCAGCTCTTAACAGTCCAGGCCTAGAAGAGAAGTTGGGCTTCAAGAAGCAAGCGTGACAGGGTGCTCCCCGACACTCCACCTGCCTATAAGAATCCCTTTAGTGCCCAGTTCACTTATGACTTACTCTCTTATCTGTCCCGTTCACAAAAGATAGTCCAGTTGGCCCTACTGTTTCTCTAGCACTTAAAGTTGGGGTCATTAGAAAACTCAGTGCCCATTTATATGAGGCCTGGTGACCAAGGTAAGGAGGCCTCTCCACCACAGAGGCTCAGAGAACACTGAATCACTATTGTACAGAGGAAAAAGAAATATTAGCTTCCAAAAGCTGAAGTTCACAGGTCTCCTACTCTTTTTCTCTCCATCAGGACTGCTTCACGAGAGATGATCCTGCACTTGAGCTTGCTTTCACAGTAAGAAGACGTGGAGTCTAGTCCCTGCTCTGCCCTTTACGAAACTGGGCAACTTAACCTCTTAGTGCGTCAGGTTCCCCACACGTGTATGAGGACAATAAGAAAGCCACCCTGCTTTTCTCACAGTTATTATCGGGATGGACTCAAATAACCAAAGCAAATATTTTAAAAGCTGCTTTACAAATATAAGGCACTGTTATTTTCATTCCTTTCACCAACATGGACGTGGGGCCGAGGACATCAAGAGCTCAGACACAGGCACATCAGTAGAAGGAACATTTGCTTCTTATCATCCCTGTCTCAAAGAGGGCTTGGCAGGAGACCTCCGAGCCATTGAAGTCCAGGCCCTCCAAAAGACTTGTAAAACCATGGAAACTCAGGAGGTGACCCCAAAAGGTAGGATCTCGCCACTACAATAAATCTCTGAAAACGATTCTGGTAAAGTCCATACATTTAAGGCTCTCACTTTCATTTCTCTGCACCTCCGTGGATATTAAAAGCACTTAAACACAGGCAGCTGGAAGCACGTACAGAGGTGGTGAGTTTGGGTGGTCTGATGGGGGTTAGCGCTGTCTTTATTATCCCTTCAACTTTCCCCTGGAATAGTCTTCTAGTTATGAGGGAACCCTGTGGTTCAAAAGCTTTTCCCTGGAAAGCTACATCAGCATGGGGCATTTTGGAAGATGAGATTATTTAGGTTTGGTAAAAACTTTGTTTTGGAAGAAGTGATTTTTTTTCCCCTTTTTTGTTTATTTTTTCTTTTTTGCCCTTTTGTTAATACGTTAATGTTTTTGAGTTAAGTATCCTAAGGTCTGGGACTTCGTGCCCTTAAGTCACACTACGACAGACCAGACTAGACTAAATCAAGATCTTTTTTGACTACTCAGGCCAAGAAGAGTTGAACAGTCTAGAGCACAGAGGCGATTTGCCACAAAATTGCTTTATTATCCCAGTGTAGATAACCTAATCTAAAGCTGCTCAAAAAAACATCTGAAGGCCAGGGCAGAGAATATAAATAAATAAAAGAATCCGATGCCACACACACACACACACACACACACACGCCCCACTACCACTAAAACCTCCAGATAATTTCCACACCAAGAAACCTTGTTAAGGAGCCTTTGGCTCTTTTAGAAAAAATTAACCAACTTTACCCAGTAGCAAATTATCGTGAATTGTTTCCCAAAGCTAGTGTGTCTGGCACTAGCCCATGTTGTCTCCTGTTTTTCACATGATACTATAGGACTTCCATTTTTAGCGCATTCTTACCTAATGTACTGGCAACGACAGGGAAAACAGGCCATGTGAATTCACTCTCCTTCTCCTTTCTCCCAATCTTACCCTCTCTTTCTTCTCCCTTCAACCCCAAGGCTAGCAACCCTTCCAGGTGGCCATTATCCACTGACTGGTCTTTGAGCACTCTTCTCCCCTTGACCTATTCTCATTCACTCACTCATTCATTCATTTATTCATCCAACCGTATTTCTGGAATACTTACTATGTGTCAACACTGTGGTTGATGCTAGAAATACAGTAAAGAACTAAGTGGCCCCAAAGACTTAAAAAATCATATCCATAAAGATATTTGTACACCGATGTTCATAGCAGCATTATTCACAGTGGCCAGGACACGGAAGCAACCAAAGTGTCCTACGATCGATGATTGGCTAAAGACGCTGTGGTTCATATATACAATGGAATATTACTCAGCCATAAGAAAAGATGAAATACTGCCATTTGTGACAACAAGGATGGAACTCGAGATAATCATGCTAAGCGAAATAAGCCAGACAGAATGAGTTGAAAATCACATGATATTGCTTATATGTGGTATATAAACCTAAAAGCAACAAAGGAACAGGACAAACAGAGATTCATGGACATGGACTATAGACTAGTGGTTACCAGAGGGTGGCGGGGAGGTAGAAGGAGTAAAAGGGGTTAAATAAAGGAGGTTAGGGGGAGGGTGAAGTGGGTAAAGGGGATCAAATATATGGTAGCTGAAGGAAACTGGACTTTGGGTGGTAAACACACAATAGAATATACAGATGTTAAGTTATAACGTATACCTGAAAATTATATAATTGTATTAACCATTGTTACCCCAATATACTTAATTAAAAAAGAAGAAGAAGAACTAAGCAGACACATCCCTGTTCTCATGGTGCCTACCTTGTAATGGCAAGACAGATAAAATAATGAGTGAACAAACAAAATATCTGCAACTTACAATACTTCTAAGAAAGAGGCAAACAAGAGTCTGAGATAAAAACTACAGAAGAAGGGCCTAAAAATAGTTTGGAATAACCAAGATAGCTTTCCTTTCCTTCATTTTCAAAACCTTAAAAACACACATTTATTTCAGGTGTTGACACATACTCACAGGGCAGTCAGCAACCTATCTCTTCCTAAAGTTTCCTTCCATTCTTAAAATGGAAAGGAATTCCACATTTGAGATCATTCAGCCCAGACTCCTTCAGCTCAGCCCTCTCAACCTCCAGGAAGGAGACTCCTCGTGTCCCAGGGCGTAGTTACAAGGCACTCTGCTAAGCTCTGTGGATCATTCAAAATACCTCCCACAACTTAGCATGCACTTCCTTTCACTTAGTGTTCTTGGGAAATTTTTTAAAAACTGATCAGTTATTTGCATAATGAAAATCTGGCCACTAGATTAAGGGTAGAGTGTGAGTTTTGAACTTCTTGCTACGTTCACATTGGCTGGACCATAAATATTCTTTTCATTTTTTTTTGTTGTTGTTGTTGTTGTTGTTGAAGGTAACTAAGTCAGCCTGTTTTAATCCCCAAATTTCTCTGACCTTTTCTTTTAAAACCCATGTTCTACATCTTAAATTATTTTTATTACACTTCTCTTGATCTTCTATATTTATACATAGTCTTTTAAAGTATGACTAAAACAGGAACTAATAAGGAACTGACTAATGCAAAGGTTAGCAAAAGGGTTATTTTCCTTGAAACTCATATTATTTTTAGTATATTTCAGCACTTTTTTCTCACCCAGCTTTTAGTCAACTAATGACGCTTGGGTATTTTCTTTCAATACTTGTACTAAGTAGTATTTTCCCTTTCTGCATGTAAATGATTGGGGCCCTCATTACGCATCACTTTTTAAGAGTACTGACTGAATTCATTTTTTCTAATTTTCCAGAGTAATGTCTGACATTTTACAATTAGACTATAAACTGCATATGGGCAGAGACTGTCTTTTCCTATTAAGCTTACTATCCAAGCTCTTCGTGAAAAGCCAAACTCCTTATGGTCCATTAGATGTACTCTGATGGCCATGCTGATGGTTTTTAAGGCCGACCCAACTTTGTTCTTCAAAGTTTAAGTTTATTCACTTGTATGAAAGTTTTGTTTGAGTTCTTTTGTTACCAAGTGATCAGACAGCGGGGGAAGGGGGGAGGATGTACTTCTAATACAGCTTGACTAATCTGTTCTAATTACAGTTATATTCCATCTATTCTATATTACATACAATCTTAACGGTCATATCTTTGTCTACATGTTAGATACCTTGACACTTAGCACACGAAAGACTATTAAAAACTATAAAAAAAAAAAGTACATTATTGAATGGGAAGCCTAAAGGTAGGAACATGTCCCATTGTCTTTTATAAATCAATTCCTTCTTGCCACTACGGTTACAATAAAGAAAGACATGACAGAAATTTTACAAAGACGGACTCTAAACTGGAGTAGAAATTACAAGAATTTCAGAACATAAAAAAGCGGGCTAGGTGGACATAGTCCGATGAACTCTTGTCAATATACCTGATGACACTGACTACGAGCAAACTCTTGTCTGTAGCAGCCTTGGTTCAGGCCCTCATCACCTGTTGCTTAAATGTTGCAACCACATTGCCTCCCCACTCCTACCTGCACACAGTGGTCTCCAGTCTCCATCACTCTTACTCTGATCCATCCACCACCCTGTCAACCCTGTCAACCTCCAGATCTAATTGGATCATTCTAATGGTGCAAGACCTACAAGTGACCTATTCCCCAAATTCCGCAGCACAGCATTCAAGCACCTTTCGCTTCCAACCATCTCCCCAACTCGCTCTGTTTTCTACATTCATAGCACTGCTCCTTGCTATTTTTCCAACGAACCATGTGTTTTCTTTCACTTGCCTGAGCTCAGGCTATTCATGTAATGCCATCCATTCTTTCTCTAGCTTGAACACCTAGTTATCCTTCAAGGACCATCTGAAATATGACCTCCTCTTTGAACTTTTCCTAAATTTCCCTCACAGTGCTTGGCAGACTGAGCAGATCCATTTTGGCCCCTCCTTTAGCACTTAGCACATGGTACTATAGTTAGCTGAGTATATGGCTGTCTCCTCCAAAAGACTGTGCAATCTTTGGTTATAGGCAGGGCCCTTGATACACAGTAGGTGCTCATTTGTTGCACTGACATTAAATGCTTCAGTTTTGCTACTCAGCTTCCCCAAAGCATATCAACTCAGAAAGACAGGACATATCCTTGGACGTTTCATCCCAGGAAAAGGCCAAGGATAGGTCTGGAAGAAAACTCTCCCTCTGGCTATAAAAACTAAAAACACTGAAACTCTTGAGTCCTAAAAGACAAGGGCTGACTTAAAAAAGAATGAAATTCTCATACAGGCTACAGCATGGATGAACCTCGAAACATTAGGCTAACTGAAATAAGTAGGTCACAAAAGGACAAATATTGTATAATTCCACGTATGTGAGGTCCTTAGAAGAGTGACATTCAGAGGGACAGAAAGAAGAATGGTTACCAAGGACTAGAGGGAAGGGAGAAGGGGGCGTCAATGTTTGATGAGCACAGAGTTTCAGTTAGGGATGGTGAAAAAGTACTGGAAATGGATAGTGGAGACAGATGTACAATGATGTGATTGTGCTTAGTGACACTGAATTGTACACATAAAAATGGTTAAATGGTCAATTTTATGTTATTTTAAATATATTTTAACCATATATTTTTAAGTAGAAAAAAGACAATAGCTGAGAGCCCCACAAAGATTAAAATAAAAAGAAAAGAAAAGAAAAGAAAAGAAACATTGAAGCACGAAGGACAGTGATATGGTGGCCTTGAATTTGTTCAACAACTCTCATCCCTAAAATGAAGGACCCGACCCCTTCAAAGCCTTACAATGGAAGTTTTAAACTAGAGGTTGGAATCTCTGCCTTCCACAGCAGAAACGAGTATATGGAATGTATTCAAATAACTTTTATTCTATCAACCAATATAGTGGTACTCTCTTTATTATGGGGGATATGTTCCAAGACTCCCAGTGGATGCCTAAATCTGTGGATAGTACCAAACCCTATATATACTAAATTTTTTCCTCTACATACATACCTATGATAAAGTTCGATTTATAAATTAGGCATAGTCAGAGATTGACAACAATAACTAATAATATAGAACAATTATAACAATATACTATAATAAAAGTTAAGTGACTGTGGTCTCTCTCTCTCTCTCTCTCTCTCTCTCTCTCTCTCTCTCTCTCTCTCTCTCTCTCTCTCTCTCTCTCTCTCTCTCTCTCTCTCTCTCTCTCTCTCTCTCTCTCAAAATATCTGGAATTTTCCATTTAATATTTTTGGACCACGGTTGATTGTAGATAACTGAAACCGTGGAAAGTGAAACCGTGGATAAGGGGAATATATTGAGCATCTCCAATGTCTCGGCCTCATGCTAGACACTGAAAGAAGATCAAAGATGATTAAAAACAGACTACAGCAGCCTAGGGAGAATGAGACATACCTAAAAAAAACTGTAGCACTGAGCTGACTTGGATTGAGGTTTATACAAAGAAATACAAATGTAGTATGGGAGAAAAAACAATAGTAAGTTCAAGTAAGATTTCCAACATGAGTTGAGGGAAGACAAATTCATAAACATGTAATGAAGGAAGTTGGACGGTGACCTTGGCCCACTTGCACCTTTGCATCCCCACTAATAAATGAATAGCGGGGACTTGGTATGCCTAAAGGTCCTTCCAGCTTGAGGACACCGTAAGGAGGATGGCCACAATACTTTCAGATGTTTGGCTGGACCTGACCCAGTATGGCATTTTTCTATCTGCTTGACATCTATCTGCAGCTGCTCCATTCTGCTGCTCGTGAAAAAACTCAACAATAAGAACAAAAAGAAAAACTTCTCTGTATTTTATTTCTCCTCTGTATTTGTAGATCTTAAAGTATCTTGCAGGATAATTCTCTAGGATTCCAGAAATATGGAAGAAACAAAATATGCACATACTACTAGATTATTTCATTCTAAAATTTTAGTTTCTAACACTCAAGTTAAATCTTGCACATCTCTCAACAAGATCCAACTACATAAATGGTTTTATAGGGTGGAAAGTAGACCTAGTCTCCTTCTTCCAGATTACTGGTATTTTATGGAATAATGAAATGCATAATGCTTAATTAAAACAAACATTTTAAAGAAATTAAAATGAACAAGCTGTATTCTATCAACTTTGAGGAGTTCGTAATTTTGATTTTTTTAGATGCATATGCAGCAAATGTCATTAAATCATGCAAATCCCACTAAATTCTGGTTTCCTTCAATTTGCCCCCTCCAGATTACTGGTATTTTATGGAATAATGAAATGCATAATGCTTAATTAAAACAAACATTTTAAAGAAATTAAAATGAACAAGCTGTATTCTATCAACTTTGAGGAGTTCGTAATTTTGATTTTTTTAGATGCATATGCAGCAAATGTCATTAAATCATGCAAATCCCACTAAATTCTGGTTTCCTTCAATTTGTCCGTCTTCAGAAAAATGAGAAAGTCTGGATCAAGTAGAAAAGAACACTGTCTTTCCATTTTATTAATGCACTTTTAGAAAAGCAACCTATTACAATTATCCTTTTGAAATACTATAATGATTTAAGTACCTGACAAAAGAGAGTAAGAATTCTGAGCATTATGTTCTAACGGCAAGATCTTCAGAGTTGGATGGTAGTGGCATCTGGAATCTGCCTGCCTGTGTTCAAACCTGGACACTTTCTGTATATAAACCTTGGGCACGTTCTACAACCTTTTTAATCCTCAATTTCCCCACCTGTTAATTTAGTAACAGTAATACCTAACTCAGAGCACCGTATTGAGAATTGAATGAGTATATAGTGACATAAAGCTCTTCACGTGGTACCTGATAGATAGCAAATATTTAGTAAATATTACTTTTTGTTATTAATCAACTTGTATTCTTATTCTAATGCAACCATTAGCTGCTTTGTAACCTTAGACATATTGTTTAGCTTTTTTGAAGCTTCTTGGTTCTCCCTACTACTATCTTAACCTTACAAGGGCAACAGGGAAAAACTGACGTCACATAAAGTAATCTGAGCTACAGGAAAACATTCAACTTCCTTGCTAGTTTTGAAGGGACATGCTGCCTTGTGTGGGGTGCCTGTGTTAGGAGGTCCACATGCTAAGGAGTCGATGGCAGTATCTGGCCAACAGCAAACAAGAAACTGAAACCCTCTGTCCTACCACCACAAGGTACGAATCTGCCAACGAAAGTGGATTCTGCCCCAGTCAAGCCTCAGATGAGACTACAGCTCTGGCTGACACATTAATTGCAGCCTTGTGAGACCCTAAGTGGGTAACCTATCTTAGCTATGTCCAAATTCCTGACCCGCAGAATTGTGAGATAGTAAATGCATGTTGTTATAAGCCATTAACTTTGTGGTAATTTGTTATGCAGCAATAGAAAGCTAATATTAATGTGGAGTTTGATAATGCAGGCAGACAAACATGGTACTGAATACACACACACACACACACACACAAACACACACACACACACAAGGATTCCTATCATTTAATAGCACTGCTGTTGTGATTTAGCTTTACTAGAACAGTAAACCAAGGAGAAATATTTAGGAGTGAATGGTAAAAAAAAAAATTATAGTTTTCTGTGGCATTTCATCAAACAAGTAACGACCAAAGATTTTGTTTTCAATTTATTTTCAAATTAGGTAAGTCAGCCTTTCTGGAAACCAAACTGGGCAAGAGATTTTGTCAAAGTCCAAACCCTCTCGCCAAATTGCATTACCTTATGGGCATGATGGGAAATCTCTCAGGACTTAGTTATGGGAAAGGCTCACAAATCAGAGGCCCAGACTGGACGGCCAACATACAACTTGGTTCATGTTAAATCAACTGACCCAAACCCGGAGATCGGAAAAGCCTTCTGTTCAGATGTGGCTTCTGAGTTCATTTTCTATCTAAATCCTATAATTTTCTAGTTCCTCTTACAAACAGACACTACATGTCATTTAGCTACTCGCCCAGTGCTCCTACTGTCACATTCCCTTCCATTTTGTCAGTATCTCCACTCAAACCTCCGCTCTTAAATTCTTATTCAGTTTGGGGCCTTTTTAAACACTTTCCACAGAATCAGGAAATTTAAAAAGTAAGATGGTTCCATGGAGGTCACGTAAGTCTCATTCTCTAATTTTACTGGAAAAAAAAACTGTGAGGCCCACAGAATTCAAATGCCTGGCTCAAGTTTAAAAGTTGAATCTTTTTACAACCTTTAAACTCTTTTCTGAGAACAGAGGAGAGGAGTATGTTTCTCTCTTGCCCGTCCCTTTCATCGTTTCCTGCATCTGCCTGCTCATACGCCTGCAGCCTTCACTAAGCACCCGCTTGCCAGGGAAGCATTTCTGTGAAGTCCCAACTATGAAAGGAAGAGATCTCAAGTAACAGCTTTTTTTTTTGCACAGGCTGGGGTGACATCCATCAGCCACCAAGTTTCTGCCAGGGCCGTCAATCGCCAGGATATTTCAGCCAAGTCATGGCAACAAAAATAAATTACTGGCCCTACCGCTTATGTGATGAGCTAAGGCACAATATAATCATATTATTCCATGCATTTTCACCAACTGCAGCTTGGGGAAAAAGACAGGAAGGAAATCTATTCATTTAAATTTAACAAATATTTACAGTGGTATTGCCTACAATTTCTCTATGATTTATTTATTTATCTACTTAACAAACACTGAATGTCAATTACGTGTTAGTCACATTGCTAGCAGTAATAAAAAGGTGATGTAAAAACAGTCAGTGCCCTCAGGGAGTTAACAGTCTAGTGAGGAAGTCAAATATTTAATAATCATTATAATAACAGGCAAGCTTTATTGAGCATTTACTATGTGCCTGGCTGGTTCTAAGTGTTTTACATGAATGAATTCCCTCAGTTCTCATTGCAACTCAGTGAGCTAGGCTCTATTTTTAATCCCTGTTTTACTCACAAGAAAACTAAGGTACCAAAAGGCTGAGTTACTTGCCCAAAGTTCATGCATTCATTGTTTCAACAAATATTTGCCTGTTGTGTTCTAGGCACTGCTCTGGGTGCTGGGGATACAGCAATGAGCAAAAAGACAAAAATCCTTGCTCCCACGGAGTTTACATAATAGTAGAAGGGAAAAAATTTTAAGCAAAAACAACTAGAATCTGACACTCTCTTGTCAAAGAAAGACAAATGCAGTACAGAAAAACAAAGCAGTGAAGGGTCGACAAAAGAGTTGCTTGCAGAAGGTTGAACAGCGGTGTTTTTTTTTTTAAACGGTGGCCTGTGAAGGCCTCAAGGATAAGGTGTCACTTGAACAGAGACCTGACGTGATCCCTGAGCACTCGAGTGCTGGCTGCAGAGCCCGTGTTCACTCTACTACTCTACTTACTGCCTCTCTCTCAGAACGCAGCGTAGAAAGAGCTAGGTAAGTGGGGCTTTCACTTTCCATCAACCTCTTCAAGAGAGCTTTGTTTTCTCTTCTGATTATAAGAGTAATATGTTCTCCTTTTTTGTAAAAAAAAAAAAAATAGGTTTAAAATTGGGTTTTATAGAAACTTCTCATGGAAGCTCAAGGTTCATCGGCTAAAAACGTCAGTGTGGTTCTCTAAGTCTGACCCTGCAAAGTGGAAGAGAGAAAGGGCATCGTATAAAGGAAATGGACTTGGACGAGAATTTCAGAAACTCGGTTCCAGTTCTAGCCCTGACTCTAACTCTAAAACGTGTCTCTGTAGACCTGTCGCCTCAATTCCTCAGGCCACAGGGGTCCTCACCCCTAAAATGAAGGAGTTAGACTCCAGACACTGCAAAGCTCTTTCTAGTGTTCCATGAGTCGATGATTGGGAAGAAGAAAGATAAAGCTAGTGAACACACTAAGGGCTGCTGACCACATGAGACCCTAAAGCTTCTGGCCAGGTCAGAGGGCAAAGGGAGCGGGGCTAAGGTTCCTTACGATCCTCAGGATGCCCCTTGGTCCCCAGCACTGGAAGAAGAGTGATAAGGAGAAGGTACCATGAGGACATAATGCCCTCTACCTGGCTACCAGTAATAGTAAGTACAGCATGAAGGCGAGAGCTGGCAACCCCTCAAAATCTGACTACATATCTTATGGAACCTACCAAATAGAACATAGTTGAGAAGAGATCGCTTTGGTGGGTATTGAGTCACATTGACTAAACTAGTCCTCCCTCTAGTTTTCACTATTAGTATTCTTTCCATTTCACCCCCTTGAAGTACAAAACTGGACAGGGCTGTAATACCACTTACTTCGACTGGGGTACCCAGGACCTGGTGAGAGAAGAGAGAACATAGGGCAAACACCAGTGTCTAGCAAGAAAAATTCTAACATCTGATCAAAGAATTCCAATTGCTTAAAAGCGATGGCCTTGTGGCTGTGGTTCCTTTCAACTCCTCCTTATTCTTCTCTCCAGCTTTCTCCATACTGTTCTCTCCCTGCCTGCCCACATCCTCTACTTCATTTTGGAACTCTCAAAATGCTAATTACATACGGTGGAGAAATCTCTATTTCAATTCCTTAGAGTCTGTTCATATGAGAGTAATTTTCTTAAAAGTCCGTTGAATTTGGGCTAGATTTGATAACATTATGAAAAGGAAGGACAATGTACCTTCTGTTCATGACAGATCAGTTTGACATCTATGAAAAGGCCAGAAAATTAAATGTTTCAAATGGGCCAGTCTTCATCTTTTTATAGATTCCAGGGAAATTCAGTATACAGAAGTTACAGATGACATACACTAAGAGTCATACACCATCTTTACATGACTATTCTCCCAGTTTACTTTTCTTAATCACATGATGAACTAAGGAAAGAAAGACACAGTAAAAAACTGACACATAATGAAGATCAAGCCAAATTCTCTCCTAGCTCCTTGAGGAGAGGGAAGATAGCATTTCCTTAGAGAAGGAAGGGAACATCTTATTCCATGTGCCAGCAGGGATATATCTCCTAAAGAGAGACGGGACAAACACACACAAAAGTATATGTGGATAAATGATTATGACTTTGCAGAGCTAAATACACAAAAGCAGAGAGAAGGCTGTAACAAACACAGAGACAACAACCAGATGGAAAAAGCGTTTTCACTGGAAACTTTCATAGGGGAGATTTTTTAAGCACCATTTTGAAAGCGATAGAGCCATGTTTATTTTAGTCAGAGGTGCCCACTCTGTATATGATCATCCTCCTATTTAACCTCTGCACTGAATGATATTAAACATGTATTAAACATGTCAGAAGACAGCCCATTTGGTCTCAAGATGACCAAGCTGGCTGACACAGCTTAAAAGATGAACTCGATCTTTTTATAAAAAGCAACATATGGGTCCAAAATTCAAATAACTCCATAAAAAGTTATTGTAAAAATTTTCACATGTATTACACCTCACATAACCCTCACAATAACCCAGCGTAGGAGCTAAGTATCAGTGGTTCATTTTTCAGCTGAGGAAACTGAGCCTCGGAGGTTAAGTAATATGCTAAAAGTCACAGATTTAAAATGTGGCAGAAGTAGAGTTCGAACACAGACAGGTCTATCAAACTTTAAAGGCCGTATTCTTAACCACTGTGCGAGGTAGGTACAACATTCCAAAAGAAATTCGATCTCTCATAAGGCATATCTAAAATAAACACTTCCAAAAAGTCATCCAAAATATAACACCATATTTTGCCATGGCACAGTAAATTGTGTTTCTCTACCACCATCCATTCCAATAAAAATTGTATTTGGTATAACTCCATCCGATCTTCCCAAGTGTGTGTGTTGTGTGTGCAGTGGCTGTATAATCTCTCTAGTTAGAGAGAGAATTGGCCACAGAGGACTAGCTGTTTTCTCTGGGAAGAGAGACGCCTGCTGTCCACCAGCCCCCTCTGGTACTCTTCCCCCCAAACATCGCTCCCTCTGCCAGCCATAGAGTCTCTGAGAACAGATGGCCAGGGATGGGTACAGGTGAGGCTTTCATCCCTGTAGCTCCTCCAGTGCTTCCTCACTAGAAGGCAAATATATGAAATCAGCTGTGAGCAGAGATACAGCAGAGAAAAAACACTGGGGCTAAAAGAGGCAGACTTTCCCCAGCATGAACTTTTGCTGCTCCTATAATGGAGTCACTTTGGTCTAGACGTTGGAGAGAAAAACACTACTCCATGACCACAGACCGTTCCTGAATCCTAACTTGGGTGAACTCTGCTGTCCAGGCTGACATTGACCAGAGGTAATTGAGATCTTCCCCTTACTCTGGGCACAGGGTCAGGTCTGCCTTCTGAGCCAAATGGATATGCCATGAAGGGGAAGGGTCAGGGTTGTCACTAAGGATCACAGACCCAGATGACTAGTAGCGGACAGAGGCTAGGAGTAAATGAAAAGGATTTTGTTCCAGTCTCACAAAAACACAAGCACATTTGATTTCTGCTTCCACTTAACTACAAGCAATGCATGTTCTAGTCAAAATCAACCACCTGCCAGGGCCTGAGGGTGCCATGATCTTCCATGCCTCTAACTTTTCTGAAAAAGTCCGCCCCATACCCCTCCCTTGTGAACTCTTACCCCTTCTCCAAATATCAGATCCAACACATTCTCTCCCTTCCACCCCTAGAAGTCTTCTCTCCCAGGGAAAGTTAAGCACCGTTGCTCTATTACCTAAGTGTTACAGCACATATCAGAATGCATTATAATTCTCAGCTTTCGCACATCCTTTCATCATTAGCTAGGAAGTTCTTTATGAGCAAGAACTATCTTTTATTAAGATGGTGCCTGCCTGGTTCATGGTGAGTGCTAGATAACATAATGCAAAGAACCAGCCCGATTAGACACGTGGTACACAAAAAAGTCTGGTCTCATAGGAAACCTGGTGTTACCATCACAGGGTTTAAAGTAAGAAGCAGCAAAGTCAACAAGCACTGACTACAAGGAAGTCAAGTTTAAAGAAAGTGCTCGCTGTGTGCCCAGAATTGTTCCAGCATTGGGTAGGACTAAAAGATGGTCGGAGGAAAAAGTAAAAATAAGAGAGGGTGTCTTATCTCATACTAAGTTTACATGCTCCTTCTTTACGCCAGCTGAAATAAAAAGCGCTGAGGATTTACCTTCACCGTGCTTCCCAGAAACATTCCTCAGGCTCAGAGTACTACTCCTGGTTTCCAAAACATGAAGTCATAACGCACAAAGTAATCTCTCGCACATGGACAACTGACTATATGTACAATATGTGTAGCAAACATGTTCGCAGTAGCCGAAAAACCTAGCACTAACTTATATGCCCATCAATGAGAGAATAAATGAATAAACAATGGAACACTATATAGCAGATGAAGCAAATGAACTACGATGACATGTAGCAATACAGATGAACGGTAGCAATAAAAATGTCAAGTAAAAAGTCCCTAAAGATTATAATATAGTCTGATACCCTTTTTATAAAGTTAGAAGAGACTAAAATTAAATATACATCTGTACAGATGCATACTGCTTATGTGCATATGTTTTATGTTTTATATAGAAGGGAAAGTATATTACGTATAAGTGAAAGAAAGTATATAGAAAGGAAAGTACGGGCACAATGCACATAGGACTAGATGCTGGTGACCTTGAATGGGGAAAGGGAGTGGGATAAGATGTAGGAGGATCATCATCCAGTCAGATGCAGGTTATTTTCAAGGTCCTAGCTTTTGTTTTGGGAAATGGGGTTGCGGTTGCCTTACTTTAAGTGAGTAAAACTATAAAGAAAATGTGCCACGAAGTAAAGATTATGATAATTCAATTCTTGGCATATAAAATCCAATATCAAAACAAAAAAATGAAGTTTTAAGAATGTGATAACATGGTGCCTGAATTTATGCGAAATGAACAGGTGTCTCACAGGGAGTAAGGAGGGCATAGAGAAGACAGTTCATGCCACATTCTGCCACTAATTGACTTCTATCAGCCATCCTCTGCCTAGATTACGGACTGAAAGGAAGCAAGAAATGTGCATCCACATGTCACTATGTCAATCCACAGAGCTCTCTTTTTCCTCTAGGCGTTTGCTGGAGGAACTAGAGCCCTAGAGAACACCAAATACACTTTGGTTACCCAAGCACCACAAAGCACTCATGGACCACATTAATCTCATCTTGGTATAGTCTGACCCTTTCAAATTGCATCATAAATTCATGCTTGTGACATTGAGTATGTAGAGCTTCTGGCAAGAACATCACTGCTTTTGTGCATGAAAATCAATCAGTTCTATCTTCTAGAAGTTATACAAAGCAGACGAAGCTCTCTCCGGATGGTTTGGACAGTATGCCCTAGAGAAAGTGTGCGGCAGATGTCTGAGAAACAGACAAAGGGGAGCGAGGGAGGGAGAATCTCCCCGTGGGAGACAAATGATTCTGGAGAGAATGCGCCCCAGGGGGAAATGTGGTAAGCCGGAACACTGAACCATGTCCAATGCCTACAAAAGACAGAGCAAAGAGCTCCTACTTCTCGAACACTCTCAATCCAAGCCCCTAACCTGAAATGTCAGGTGATGGCAGTTTATTTCTTCTTTTATGAAAAGCAGAGAGTGAAATATTGGAAGGAGAAAGGCAAATTTTCTCTGCTCACCTAAGCCTTCCCGTTAGCATAACTGTGGATATTTTTATGCCAGGATGACTGCAAACAATCAAGTTTTCTTCCTGGAGAAGACCTAGTCATGGTTTAAAATAAAATAAAACAAAAAAGTCAATGTACTGTGCTGTCTTTAATACTCAAAGCGTGACTAATGAGCAGAGGTAAAGTTTGAGCCCTCCTCTCCCCGCCCCCTCACCTGCAGTCTGGTCTCTAAGTTTTGAGCAGGCTCCTTCTCCTACTTATTTCGGCTTCTGCAGGGGGGTCTTTTAAAGCACAAAACTGTGTTATGGCACTCCCTCCCCTTACTTCTCTCTACCTCCATACTTTATTCTCCTTCCACAACCCCAGCAAACATCCCACGTTTTCCTGCCTCACTGAGTCCTGGGCCTTCTTCCCAGGAAATAATCTTGGTGCGATCTTGCCAAAACATTTCTTAATCACATATTTTCTTTGTCTAAGAAGAGTTATAGATGTAGTAAGTAACCTTTGTTCCCAGTCCTTCCCACATCTTTTGGAGCCCTGTGTCATTTAATATGAAGCTTGGTTTGCCCTTTTGAGCTACCAACACTTACACTTTATTGTAGAGCCTGTATTTAAACCTGAGATTCATCAGCATGGAGCAGAAAATTGTGGTCACTCCTCCTAACCATACTCTCTAAATATCTGCAGTCTTAACCAGGTGATCACAAAGGATTGTTCTAACTAGCCCCTGGGGACCTAGAGCAGAGCCTCTAGGGGCATCTGGGGCTGTAGTTTTTCTGGAATGGTGTCTACACACCACCCCGCTCCTCTGAGTTTCCAAGATTGCTCTGAAATGTGATTTTTGCATTCTTAGGTCCCAAATCCAGAGAAGAGTAAAGGGATCCCTGGGGTAAAATGGCACCACCTGGCTACCTTCTGCTGTCTAAAAAGGTAGGTTATACACCAGCACTTAGGCTCTGTGTAAGTTGTTGGGAAGACTACTGGACGGCGAGCTCATACCGCCTGATGACTGCAATTTTGTAGGTATTGATTCCTTGAGGCAAAGGGAGAAAGGGCTAATGGAAAATCAAACAAAACACTGGACAGCCGCAAGACTGAAGCAGAAATGATTAGAAAGCCCAAACCCAAACCGTGGTGGTTGCCCTGCAACACCTTCCACATTCCTCTGTGAGATCCAGCCTCCCAGGCTGTTATTTTCTCCGTAAGTTCATTCACTGGTTCTCCAACTACCTTCCTGATCACAAATGCCTTTAATCGGCACCGAATACATCCATGAAATCGCACCTTTCACTTTCTCCGTCTATATCGGCTGCCTTTGCCCAAAAGGTGCCCCCTTCATGCACGTTTTCCTTCAGGTAGGCAGCCCAGAATCTAATGAGGGCTCCACCATTTCCTTGGCAATGTAGCCCTAGGTCCATTAGCAAACCCTGCCTCAGTTTCCTGATCTGTAAAAGGGAAATAA
Organism: Pteropus alecto; assembly: GCF_000325575.1. Classification (NCBI taxonomy): domain Eukaryota; kingdom Metazoa; phylum Chordata; class Mammalia; order Chiroptera; family Pteropodidae; genus Pteropus; species Pteropus alecto. The sequence goes on along the minus strand of NW_006436288.1, from coordinate 135,454 downwards.
TAGAAATGCCTATCGCACATGGCTGACATGAAGATTAAATAAATGAATATCTGCAAAATACTAGAACAGTATCTAGTACATGGTAAGCTCTGAGCAAGTGGCTTTGTCATTATTTGGCTGCTGTCACTATTATCATTATTCCAGTTTGTAATGAACTCTCTCTCTCTTTTGAACTCCTTTAGAACACATTTGCATTTGGCATTGATTATATATTGCTTTTAGATACTACTTACCTTCTTATACAAAAGTCTTATTTCAATTAGGCTACAAGTTCCTTAAAGGCAAAGACTACAGCTCACGTACTTTTCTTTCCTTACAACACTTGAAAGTGTCTTAAATGCAGGAACACAATAAAGGGTTGCTATTAACAACAATACAATAATACTTATTAAACTCTACCGTGGCCAGAAGTGTGCTAAGTCCTTCACATGCATTAACTCACTTAATTTATTAATTTCTCACACTCTGATCTCGACTGAGTAGTGAGCATGCAGAAATGTGTCTAGCCTTTTTCTTATTAAAAAAAAGTTATTGCCAAACAAACTTAAATTTTAAGGAAGCAGATACTACACAGCATTGAGAATCCCAGCAGACTATGCAGTTAAGATGCAACCTCTGTACCACTCCAAAAATATCCCAGATCCTTCTGACAGTCAAGGTGTGCAGAATGGTCTCTGCAGGGCATCAAAGCTCATAAAAGAGAGAGAATAGTGAATTCCTGACAGATGTAAACAGTAACTTCCTGGTTCGCCTTTGACAGCTCCAGGCCCTGCAGAATGGTTTAGTAAATAAAGACAGACAATCTACCATAAACTCCCTATCCCACCTACTGGTATCCCACCTACTAGGTAGAAAAATATAAAAGTCAGTCCCTGACAAACACAAAGGCCTTGATGTATGGCAGATGAAGAGACAAAAGAGGAGGAGTAATAATTTCATAAACTGCAAAACTATCCACAGACGTTAATGTAGCTGATGGTTAAATCTAAAATACCGGAACCTTTTTCAGAAGTGATGGTGACAAACTTTGTAAATTAAATCAGAGATAACATTTTAAGCTGTTTTACAACACAATGGAATTTTACTCTGGGTTAAATTCAGTGAATAGGAACCGTGAAGATTTCCTTGTAAAAAGAAAATATGTGAATCAACAAGTATCACCACTGTGAACTAAATGAAATGTCCTCCAATGTTTAGTCTGACTGTGGTTGGCTTTGTTTGAAGAAAGGCTGACAGACTCTTTGTATGTATATGTAAAGACTGTTTCTTTCAAATTCTTCTAATGGCTGAGAAGAAGAAGGCTAGAATCATCCACCTTTGTTCAACCTGATGAACATAATACCCCATTTTATCTTTACTACAAAAAAATCAGGACAAGAATGCACTCTAATTTGCTTTACATTTTTTCAAATTTGATAAAGACTACCTTCTCTATGCATCCTTCCCCTCCTTCCTATCGTCCACATCTCTAGTCATATATACATGAAATATACGTGTGCGTTTGTGTGTATTGTTGGTTTCTATACATTAGTTTCCCACTTCCTGGTTTTTACCCAGAGAAGAAATGTTAAAAGTCACTAAAAAAATAAATAAAAGAAGTTGTCATTTTTATTTTACCCAGAAACAATCAGGAAGTGCCCAAAATCTAGAGAGAGAAACTGCCCTGCAGAAATTAGAGCTCTATTATTATAGAGATAAAGTTCTATGCTCTTAGGAGCTTGCATATTTCAAAAGGTCTTTAGGTAGCCTGAATTTTGAATTTTCAGTTTCATTTTTTCTGCAATATCTAGGGACAAGTATAACCGATAAACAAAGCCAAGAATTATCACAAAGTTCAGTATCAGCATGTTTTTGACAGTTCTTTCTATTTAACCTGCCAAAAAGTTAGACACAAAAATTACACATTCCAAATGACTATAAGTAAAGGCAGCATTAACAGTGAAAAAAGTCTGCTTGGTTACATGATGCACTCCCCCAGGCCCACAAAACTTAGAACACTGATAGATCTCTCCAACTGCCTGGGAAGCTGCCCCCATCCCTTCCTCGTCTTCATCCTGTCTCAGCTCCCATGACACCCACTCACCTGGAACAGCCCCACCTCAACTGGGTCATTCTCTTTCCTATTACCCATTCATTGTGTTTGTTTCAGAGCACTCATGGTTAGCAGAAATAATCTTGTTTTTATATTACTTATTTCTGTAGGTTTCCTCACACTCTACAGAATATTGGCTCACGGGTTCAAAACCTAATAGCCCTTACTTTTAAAGGCTGCATCCTCAATGCTGAAAACACTAGGTATATCTGAACTCTAGATATTAATTAGATAATATCAAGGAACTATTGTTAGCTTTTGTTAGGTGTGATAATGGCATTTTATTTAAGTCTATTAAAGACATACACTTAAGTATTTATAGATGAAATTGTATGAGGGATAGGGATTTATACGTCAAAATAATAGGGTCGGAAAGAACTGAGAAGTGTGGTAGGACATAGAACAAGAATGGTCATGTATTGATAACTGCTGAAGCTGAGCGGTAAATATATAGAGTTCATTATACTGCTCTCTTTATTTTTGCATATGTGTGGAAATTTTTCTAATGAAATCTTAAAACCTAAATAGAGAAATGAAACAGGTAATATTCCATATATTTAACTGAATATTTATTTGATCCTAGGGGTAAGAAAGCTTTTCTAAGTAATATATTAAAAAAAAGAATTTTTTTTTAAAAAGCTAAATAAAACTAGATGCTCATTCAGTTTATCAAATTAGCAATGATTCGAGTCATTCAACGGATGAGAAGACATCCATGATGTACCAATTTATCTACCATTAAGAAAAAAACCTGCTTTATCATTTATATTATTTTGTACTCTTTGAAAGAATTTTTAGATGTACATATGATGGTTACTTTCATCTTGTATAAATATTAAAAGAACAATAAGTGGAATTAATTGATCACATTGTTTCTAAAACTTCCTGTGTGCGTTTTTGACTCAGTTGTCAATGTCTGTGACAAATGACCACTCTTATCTTCCACCCATGTGGCAATGTCCATCTGCAGAATTATCCGTTAATTTTATAATTAGGAGGGTCAGGCTTTCGTCTTTGTGCACACACTCATACAGTAATTAAAGAAATACGTCTTCCAAAAAAGTGGCTAAGCAGGGAAGTTTAAGAGATAACTTTATGAAGTACATATTATTGTATGAAATTCCACAAGAAAACCAGCAACGTAAGAAAAAAGGAACAACAATTCTTTAGGGAATTTTTCACTGGGCGATCTGTTTCTGAGTTTACATTCGAATGACATTTCTTAGAAAACAAACTTTAAATTCAGATTCACAGCCTGCCCTCACCTGAGACACAGAGTTACGGAAAGTATAGCCAGACTTAGAAAGGAATCCTAAAGGAAAGCTGATGCTCTTTTCCTCTTTCCTAGTAGTCTTAACCTACATATGTGAGAAAGTAATACAGTCTAGTGGTTTATACAACATGGCTAAAATTGGATCAATGAATGAATGAATAAATTTCTCAAGAAAGAATAGGTAAACTCATTTATTAGAGTTCTTGTTACATTTTTAATCTACCTTAGTTGCACTGTAATCTAGATATCTTGCCTCTAATGGAGATATCAGTATGAAAAGTGTGGCTAAGTCCGTGTTATCTGTGAAATGTGAAATTAAAACAATCTTGCAGAAATTCAAACAAATTTTATGTTATGTCTAGTAAGAATTACTGAATCTAATTAGGCAGAATCTTTTAAAATTAAAACAATTAGCCTTGACGATCAAAGTATAAACAAAAATACCCCATGTAGATGTACTCATTGAACTGTGGCCTGAAGCCTATAGCCAGCGGTGAAAATGAGCATCATACAGTTAGGAACTTTCATTCCTAATTTCAGATTTACACCCTGATTTTCTGTATCATCCCATACAAGTCACTGGACTTTGTGGTATATGATATACAAAAACAAAAAATGCCAGGAACCCACCAGAAAGGGGCATAAAATTTGACTAACACATGTAAATAGCTAACTTTAACTATGTAAATGACTGTCTAAGGCCATAGAACCCAAATCTTTAGCACGTTATAAGAAAGAAAAGGTGGGGCTGTGTCTGCTAATCATTATATGAGCCAAACAAAACTTATCCTGAAAAACAAAGAAACTCAATGGACTTGATGGTGTCTCAGCCACTGTGGAACCCAGAAACATGTGGCTTACAGCTACCGTGGAGTCACACAGATCATTTTTATCCTCTATCCCTCCATGTGGCAAGTACGCCAGCCATATTAAAAAGAAATTAAGTCTGGACTCAATGGGATGCAGAGAAGAGAGCCTGGCCTAGCAGGCTTCCAGAGAAAAGGTCGGCTTTGTTCCTGTGCTGCCAGAAAGTGTGGACCAGACTTTGAAGGCCTTAAAGTCTCCTAACTCCCTATGTATGGTATTAAAGATGAAGTACATTTTCCTTGCCGACCTTGGGATTCAAAAGGAAAGGAGATTTCGAAAAGCAGAAAGCACGGAGCATCACAGAGGAGTAAAAAAACCTTTTAAAACAAGAAGTCTGAATTAAAAGGTCTGAGGTTCACTTGAAGGAGCAAACCACTCTTAGCATTTTTCTACTCAAGGGAGGCAGGCTAGAAAGATGGAGAGATGGGCAGGTGCTTTATGGCCAGGTCCTGACACGTGGTACAACTGTCTAAGAGACCACAGGAGTGCTCAAATTATAGCCGGGAGGAGAAGTAGATCATCAACACCATTGGGGAAATGCTCTAATTAGTTTCCAAGTTACTGCCGGAAGGCGAAATAAGGACAGTCCATCATTTTAACAAACACTTTGCTATCTGTTCTTCCCCTCACATGAGTCTTCAATGGACAGTGTTAATCCCTGGCTGCAAGAAAATCAATGTACTAAGGTCGAGTCAAATTCTACAAGAGATGCTTGTCCTAATGCAGTCTGTTTTAGTTGGACATGTAATATGGACCTTTTGGGATGAGGTCAGTTACAGCACGACCACTAAGGGACAAAGGGGTCCTCAACCAAAAAAAATACAAAGAAAGCAAAATACTCCACCATCATAAGTAGCTTAGAAGTTTTTTTAAAAATATAAACACTGATGATATTAAATAATATGCATAGGTCGATTTTACAATTTGGTTTCTAGCTTATTATTTATAGACCTCAAATAAACTGATTGCCCCAACCATTGTAGGGTTTCTATTCTAGCAGCTACCATCTGAAAAGGTCAGTGTAGTTCCCTTTGGTTCTCATGGGAACACAGGCGTTTTTGACTCATCACTCCGATAGCTGACAAAAATGCTCCCAGAAAGCATGAAACACGAAAGATTGAAATCCCACCTGCATCCTTTCAGCCTTCAGAGGTCAAAACGCCCTTAACGCCACAGAATTATCAAGCTAGATGTCTCAACTTTTACAGAGGAGAAAACTACAAACCAGGAGTGATGAGTATCTCATCCAAGGGAACAGCTAGTCCTAATTCCCAGCCAAGTGCTCGTCCCACCTACATCATGATGCCAAACTAAAATGAAATCAATGAAAAGAGATTTGTGAACTTGAGAAGAGACACATGATAAGATGTGTGAAACCAGGGATGTCATAATGATGGATGCCAACAGGAGTGTGGTCACTCTCCTCGACTGATCGCAGACCCTAGAACAAGCACGTTTGAAAGTAAGAAACTGTCCATTTCTCTAGCTCTGAGGCCAGGAGAGAGACATGGTCTATGAAAGGTATAAATCATCAGATGTTACCAACGAAGGAAATTCTTCCGAAGTGTGCCATTTCCCTGTGAGAGGAGAGGAGAGAATGACAAGAATAAATTCAGTCAGATCCCATGATGGCCCCATTTTAAAGTATTTATTTATCGACTGGAGAAACACCAAGATCATTTAACGTGCCCTAAGTGAACTTTGTGGCAATTCCACAAGGAGGGAGGAGGACATCACTATCACAGCCTGCAGACACTAGGGAAGGCATGAAAAAAGACTCTGTGGGAAGAATTACCAAGCTTTACTCAAGAGGGAATGTTCACTCTCAAAAATGTAACCATTCACCCATCCATTCACTCATTCATCAAGGACTAACAACTTATTCTGCCTAGAGCCCTGTATAGAACTGCTGAGAGTGGCTGTTTCTTTTCAACCACCTGACCTTACTTTGAATTCAATGCTGAGAGCCAAAGAAGTGGGGAAAGAGAAAAAATAATCCTTCAAGCATGATCTCTTCCCCAAAGTGCTTACTCCTTATTTCCCACACATTCAGACTATGTTTTACAACACACACACACACACACACACACACACACACACCACCACCACCACCACCACCACTACCACCACGTCCACCACCATCACTGCTACCATCACGACCATCACCACTACTACCAATAAAAAAACACCATCATCACTACCAATAACACCAACACCAGCAAAATCACCACCATTACCATCATCACCAATACCAGCGCCACCACAGACATAACATTTCTTTTCAATACAAATGTTTTAATAACTCCTACTAATTCTCTAACTTATATGGGCAACAACAACAGAGCAGAAAAGGGGCAATTCCAAGAAAAGGAGAAACACACTTCTGTCTGAGGGGAGAGGAAACCGGAGGGGAAGAAGGTGCCGCCATGTGAGTTGTGGAGAACATGGCATAAAACATCAGAATATGCCTCTCACTCCCAACCACCTAGATCTGTTAGTCTTATTAGCTAATGAAACCATATACTAACCTCCAGGTTAAGCCCAAGGGTAGGCTTCCTCCCTGACCTCAAGAAGTTTCTTTATCTTGATGTCTGATCAAAAAGACTTCCTCAGTGTATAAGCATCTGTGGTAAAAAGCGGCACACGTTTGCAACCTTAAAATAGGAGCGGGGTGTGCCAGGATCTCCTCCAGCCTCCAGAGTCTCCAAACAACTCTTCTTGCTCTATCGCCTTATAGTAATAATACGATATGTGTGATACTTGGCCATTCATAAACCTCGTTCTTTAATTTATTTAGCAATGAGTGTCTATCACGTGTCATGTGCTAAACATTGTACTGGGCACTGGGAATACGGAGATGGGCACAGTGTGGCTCTTTGTCCAGAAGAGGCTGGCACAGGTGCAGGCACCAAAGCAAACGATGCTTATGGTGAGGAACAAAGTGCCCTAGCAGACTGCACGAAGGACTGCGGAGTGCAGGGGACTGGGGTAGGGGTGGAGGGCACTTACCTCAGCCAGCCAGATCAAAAGGGCTGGGTGGCTGCACTGAGAGACATACATCAAGGATGAACAGGTGAAATTTGTCAGGTGAAATTTGACAAACACTAATATAATAGATGCTTTTAGCAGCCCTATAAAGTAAGTGTTATTATTTTAACAGCAACTCTATGCAGGTGCCACTATCCTGATTTTACAGTTAAGAAATGGGAAGTTTAAAGAGGTCAATGATCTGTCCCCTAAGTTACAGAGTAAGTGGCACTAGCTTGACCCTATTATAGAGCAAACCTCTTGAATCAGAGGTCTTGTCGTCTCTACCATGGTAATTCCAATAGTAGCTACCACATTACAGGTGTTCAGCATTTGTTCAATTAGTCCAAGTCATCAGACTCCATATCCCATGTTGTGTTAGCTAGATCCCAATAAACTGCCCAAGAAAGATTCAGACAAACATAAATCTAGCTGTCTGTTTAAGAAAAAATAAACAGATCTGCATAAAGGGCCATCTTTTCAGGTCAGAGGCATATAGTGTGTGTGTATGTATATGTACATGTTTGTATGAGTGCATGTGTGTATGTATATATGTATACTATGCATATATACATGAGTGTGTATATATTTCCAAAGCTTCTAGATTCTATGTTCTCTTATTCAGAGGCAAGAAAGAACTTGGATTCTTAGTAGCACTTCAGTTCAGCTTTGTAATTACTGGCAGAGAGAGAGAGAAGGTTCCTCACAAAGCCAGACCCATCTATCTTCCTCTCTTTTTTCAGAGGCAGCAACTAGAATTGATCTATGATCGCTTTTCCTGTCTTACAGGAACAGTCAAGTGAGCCACAGAGTCTTTGCAGGGTAGAGCAAATGATAAGGGAGACGTTCCTTTCGTTGATTTGGTTTGGATTAAACAATAAGCAGAAACTCAGTTTGAAAACCAAACCACTGCAGCTCGTGTATAACTCAAGATTCTGAATTCACAATTAAAATTTAAAAATCCATGTTGTTCTCTGCATAAGCAAACTGCTAACAACCCGACTACCTCTGACAATACTGCAGATATGCATTACCCTCAGCTAACAGTCCCACAGTCTCATGGACTGATAAGAAGGATTGGTAGACCATCACGCACTGAGCCAAACACAGACTTAATCAAAGACCACATTCTGTTTTCTACATGTTCCTTCATTCAACAAATATTTATGGAGCACCAGCTCCATACCCAACGCTGTGGTCGCAGGCCACAGCATTGGATATAGAACCAAGAAGGGCCTTGACTTAATGCGCTTATTGTCAAGTGATGGATACAAACAGCCAAATACAAGATCATGCTACAGAAGTTTCAAAATGGGTGTCATGAGGGTACAGGAGAAGGACAGACTTCTCATCCAGACTCAGGAAATCCAGGAAAAGGCTCCTGGGGAGAACTGAGGATAAATAGTTGGTTAGAAGAAAAAAGATGGAAGGAGTGTTTCAGAAAGAGGGAGTGGCATGTGCAAAGACCAGGAGAGGAGAGGATGGTACCTTTGTCAACTCCTGAGCCATTGGTGTGGAAAAGGGACTCAGGATAAGCGGTGAGGGACAGGGCCAGACAGGTAAGCAAGGCCAGATCACACAGGGCTTCAGGGCCTTGTCAGAGTTAGCTGGGCTTTCACCTGAGGGCACAGGGAATTCCTGGGGCAGTTTGGGAAAGCATGACGATTCTGGGGAGGGAGAGGCAGACGGGGTAGCACCACGATGGCTCCTGCATTTCCAAGCCAAGAGTAGACTAAGAAAAAGCATAGAGCTCGTGTGCTCCATCACACTGCACGCTGGGCAGTTCCCAGTCTCTAATGACCGTCTGCAGTCATCTCCAAAGCCGCCACCCAGCCTGCCGTTGAAAACTAACCAGGAAAGGGACGTGAACATGGCCATAAACTGGCAAGAAAGGCAGGGCAAGGAACGAGGCAGGAACTTTCACCTTGCCTTCAATGACTTTTGTTGTTGTTTTATTTAACCATTCCTAGGTACACAGAGCTTCTCCTTAACTACTTTGCTCTAGGGGAGAAAAAGCCCATGTCTTCAGCTTCAAATTAACATTTCCTTTGAATGTACAATATGTGCTAACTAACTTTAGAGGGCTATCTCGTGAAGTTTGGGAGAGCGCATTTTTCAAAGGTCTGAAACATACAGATGCTCCTGGTTCAGTGATTTATAATACTTTTCAAATATACATTACTATGACTAATGGACTTCCAAGAGTTTTTGTTTGTTTGCTTGCTTGCTTGCTTGCTTGCTTGATTTCTGTCCTTTATAGCAGAAGTACAAATGGTGATCTCTACAAGGTCCTCTCTGAATATTTTCTGAGTAATTCTGAGATCCACGGAAAAACGCCTGGGAGCTGCAGGTGCTTTGGGGCAAAAAACATCCCGGTGGTAATAAAGTTTCGTGGGTTAGAGAACTAAGCTCACCATTGTGGCTACTGTTAGGTCTATAACTATTAATAAATACGTGTGTGCGAAGAGGCAAGGCCTGTCATGGGGAGCTGAGGAAGGCCCAGCTGTGCCTACCCAGCCTATAACGCATTCAATGCCTTCAGTGAATGTTGATTGGAGGCTGCAGCTTCCCGGAAACACGAGGGCTGAGGCCCTCATCAGATTATCTTCAGGTTCCCCACCACGCTGGGTGAGGCAGGGACACAGGAGGACACGGGACCAGTGAGAGAGTGAGGGCCGAGCTGTGTCCCTCCCCACCCGCCTCGCTTCCATCATCATTCCAGGAGATGGACATTCATGCTCTCCTGGAAAAGAGGAGCAGGAAGCAGCTGGCTTCCAAATGCAGGGTTGCACAACCAGGTCATCGTGGGGAAAACACCAAAAACAAACCTAAAAAAATCCCCTAGGCCCTGAGCCACAGCACATACACTTTAGCAAGGCCACAGAAGGTGCCGAACTAAGGGTGTTTCCATTTTCTCTGGCTGTTTTCTGTACATCATGATTACATTAAAAACACTGTTTCCTCTTTGGGCTGTAAACCCTTGAGGGCAGGTACTCTATGACGGCTTTTGGAACTGTCCTCCTTGGAGCCATGATATCGCTTAATGAAAACCAAGCACAAAAGAAAATATTACTATTTTTTCACTTTAAAAGTCTGAGCTTCCCTTTGTGGGTCACCAGGAGGCCATCTGCTCTCTGGCCCAGAATTCCCGCTTTCCCTCTTCCTCCACACGCCCATCTGAACATCCTCTGGCATTTTATATGGCTATGTCCCCTGGCCTATGGAACTAACAAGCAAGGACTTCACAAAAATTGGGGAAAAAGGAAGGAAGCTAATGACCTGGCCACGCGAGCACATGCTCTTTATTGTTTGCTGGATTCCTAGCATTGTCCTTGCTGGGGTGGGCTGCAGGGCCCGAAGGTGAACAACTACTAAATATACAAAGCAGTTAACTTGTACCTTTTAGGGAAGGGGGCATGGAGACCTCTCTTTCTGGGTAAAGAAAAATTCTCTGGGATAGATTTGCATTGGCAGAAGAATAAACGCTATACCTGCTTCAACCAAATTCCACAACACGGCCATCCCATTCCTGAGTCTTATTACTGAACCTCACTCACGACAGTTGTGAACCACTGCCAACTCCCAGTTTTGAGACCGTGGGACATCAGCTGACTGGGCTGGGGAAAAGGAAAAAAGATCATTCTAACGATAGTCACTGGCAATACCTGGACAGGCTCAAGTATGGGACCGTTAAGCAAGAAAACAATTGAAAATAGAATATGGCAATAAAATGAGACAAGCTCTCTTATGTAAGAGATAAACTGATGTGCTGGGGATAACTACAGCTATAAAATTTGGGGGGCTTGGGCAGAAAAAACTATTAATTTGTGAAGGAATGCATTCTTCCATCCAATATACTTTTCTTCTAATCACTGCTCCTCAGACACCTCATATTTAAACTTTGTATGACTAAAAGTTCAAGGTTTAGACCTGATTTTCCTGCCATTTCACATAATGAACTCTTCCAAGTCTTCCCTCGGTCACTTAGGCAGCAAAAGCTTTAATATCCTAACGATGGTTTCCTTTTGATACTAAGAGAGCCTTTCTTTTATTCTGGTTGGCAGTAGGAGCTTCTCTCCTACATCAGCCCACTCCCAGTAGCCATCTCGACTTTTTTCCTCTCGGACATCCCAGGATTGTTTCTCTGCACTGTAAACTCATCTCACATCCTGCCCCACCACATCCCCTCCTCATCCACCACGCCCACCTGCTCAGAAAGCTGCCCCTTCCGCAGTCTGGATCAACACCCTCCGATGCACACACCCTCAGAACACCACGGCTTGGCACCTTCAGAGCCACAAATGGCCCGCTGAGGGAGCAGCCACACAAACACCCAGCTCCGGCAGCTGAAACACTCCCTTTCCCTTCTGTCACTGAATGTTCAAGTTCAAGGTTAGTGAGAAGTGCCAGATTTTAAAAGTCTGGAAAGTCCTTCAGTCAGTGAAAAGGCTGAGGGAACAGAGAGGGCTTTTTCATCGCACGGCATCCCCACAGCAGTAAGATGGCAATAACTTTCGTTCCTAGTTAATCCGGGGTTTCCCACAAAACAACTGCAATGGACTCTTCCAATGTTCTGAGCAATTCTGCTCACCATCTTCCTTCCCTCACCCCGAGGATGTTTTACTTGCAAGCCGAAGCTCAATACTGCTGAGTGGTCCTTTCCTTAAGATACACCAACTCTGTAACAGCGAACATGTCATACCAGTGACCTCACCGTTAGCATGTGGTGAAGGTCAGTAAGACTTCAGTAAGGTGGCCGTCTGCTATGGCTAGCATGGTTTATGGGCTATCCTGCTGATTCCCTCTTAACTCTCCTTTAGCTCTGCATTTTGGTGAACAGCACTGTATATTATAGGCAAGCTCTGTTTCACCCCATTAACTGAGGACAATTGTATTAGCCATATGAGTTTGAGTTCCCATGTTACTTAATTGCTACACTGCTGTGTTAACGAAGTTAGGAGGGGTTTGGCAAGAACGTAGATCACCTTCATGTACAGATATTTGTGGTTTTATTTTTCTTTTTGCCAGCTTGCCTCTTGGTTTCAATTGCCTACCATCTGCCTTCAAACAATCTAAGTGCGAGCAGATAGATTTTATTTGGAGGATGAAATGCTTTGCGCTCCTCCTAGAAAGGCATTTTCATATACTGGTGCTCAGGGCATTTGCTGTTTAATAGGATCTCAGAGGCGATTTGGTTTGGGTTGGGAGTTGGTTCCTTTTCATAGTCAAAGTGCACTGTAAAATAAAAACCTCATGATCCCAATTTTTTAGCAGAAGGAAACAGGGTGGTCAGGGGGCCAGAACTAACCTCTCACCTTGAAACGAAGCCTGAAACATCCAATGGGAAGGCAGGTGATGAGACAGGGGAGCTGACGGTGTGTTATGTATATGGTCTATTTCCTATTCCACTGTCCTTAATTCATTTTGAGTTTAAAAAAAAAAAAAAGAATCCAAACATGAAGCATTCAAGACCTTCTGAGTCTGTGGTTTTCTTTATAGATCAAAAGACACCTAACTGAAAAGCAGATATGTTCACTCAGTTCACCCAGTTGATTTAAAAAAAAAAAATTCCCACTAATTAAAGTGATGTGACCTGATCTATTATTTTGAAAAGTCAGCCTAAAGTAAATAAAACCAACTCCTGCATCAAAAGGCCATAAGCTAGCTGGTAGTTAAAAGATCTGGGTTCTAGTTTGGGCCTTAGTCTGAAATTCCTAGTTCATCCTGTTGATTAAAAAAAAAAAATTCCCACTAATTAAAGTGATGTGACCTGATCTATTATTTTGAAAAGTCAGCCTAAAGTAAATAAAACCAACTCCTGCATCAAAAGGCCATAAGCTAGCTGGTAGTTAAAAGATCTGGGTTCTAGTTTGGGCCTTAGTCTGAAATTCCTCAAAACTGTAGCTCTAGATGTCTAAGTTCTGTTCTTCTAATGTCTACCTTCTGAATTACAGGTGCTCAGCAGTCACAATTGATAGACATGATGCTGCTCATTCTAATCCTTTATCATTGTGACAGGGCCCCAGAGTCCTGTATAGAAAACCTAGGTTTGACGAAAGAGTCAAAGAAACAAAGCTTCCAGTTTGGACCCCTACTAAACAACTCTCGGACTATCGCAGCAATCTTGGGAAAATCCCAATTTTCTACCCCAACCCCTAACCCCATTGGATTGCCAAGTCTGAGTTGGTATGTCCTCATTGTTTTGGAACTGCTGTGGAGGCTAACACCAAGGCCTAAAAAAAATCAGTCTTTCTCCTCTCCTCCTCTGCAGAACCACCAGGATGCAGGCAGGGGAGGGGGTCCTGGGAGGGAGAAATCTACAATAACCTTTAAAGTTTTAGTTGTTCTCATCACTTCTTAGGAGCAAAACAGATAAGGAAAAGCAAGAACAACTCACAGTCTTGCTCCTTCCACCTATCCCACTCCAAAAAGTCCACATGGTTTTAATAAAATGCTAGTGGCTATTTGTTTTTTATAAATGATTAAAATCCTGAAAAGAACATGTTTGCAACCCTACAAGGCAAGTTTCAAAGTATAATAGTTACAGAAGTATCATGCTTTCAGTGTAATAAAATTTCACCTACTTACCTGACCATTTTAAAGCTATTAAAAACTACTTCTCATTTGCAAAGGGGAAATTAGTATGTATGGCTAGCACCTTCTTACAACTGATCCCATAAGCCACCTCCCTAAGTTTTCCCATTATTTTTAGAAGAGTGAGAACTCTGTTTTCCTTACTAAATGATGTTGCTCTTTGGCAGGGTATGGCAACTCAAACAGAATTCCCTCAACTCCTCCCATCTCTTCCCAGAACAGGGTATGTTGCAAACAGAAGGCAACTACCCTTATACAGAAAAACCTTACACACAGGTCGTAATAAAAGGTCAAAGAATATGACAATCTCAGTAAGAGTCTGAATAGGAAAGCCTATTTAAAGAAATGTAGTTTAACTACTTAAATACAGCACAGCACACATTATAAATTCTGCTATAAAATGAGAAAATTATAATTCCCAATACTCTAATACTGTACAATAATGTAGCATAAACATTAACACCCTTAACATACAGAAATTACTGGTTGTTGAAATTAAAGCAATAATTATAATAATTTCCAAGGCCACTATTTTAAAAAGTTGTACATTTACACTAAATTTCTCACCCAAACTGAACGAGACCTATGTATATTACAAGGAAAAGAATAACCTTTAAGCTTTTACTATATAAGAATCATATGAACAATATCTCAATTATAAATTTGGAATTATCATCATATCAAAAGCTGCCAAAACTTTACTTTTCTTCCCCTATTTCCGACAGGCATACTTGATAATGAGTACCAATTATGTCCACTTAGAAAATTTAAGTAATGAAACCTGGCATAATCTCTAATTAGCAGTAATATCAGTGTACCCCAAAGAACAAGAAAAACTTTAAAAGTTAAAAGAAGGCAATAAACTACAAAATGAACAAACCAAAGTGAAACATTAAGTACTAAAACAGTAATTTGGGGAAGAAACGTGATTGGGATAGAACCACCCAAAAGCAGAGAGAAGGGCAAGAGATAGATGTGAAGGTGAGTAGTGGCCGGGGTATCAGAGCCCAAAGCGAGCAAGTGTATTCTTGGAGAACTAACTTCAGCCTGTCCTGTTTTAAAGGTTCACAAGCCAGACATTGTATGCTAGAGAGTGATGGTTTCTATTTGGGCACTATGAATGAATGCATGATGAAATGGGGGAGAAACAAATTTATTTTATTTTAATAAAGAAAGAAGCTTCCTCAAATAAGCTGACAGAGGTGAAGGGGAAAGAAAGACGGGAGGAAGATGAGGAGGGAGCCAGGGAAAGGTGGGGAAGTGAATGGTGAAGCTAAGGAGGCTAATAATAGAGACAGAAGGAAGTTCTGCACTGCAGGAGATAGAAATGCAAAGGAAGAAAAGCAGGAGCTCAGCCTGGGAATTGCTGGGAATAAGCCAACTGCACAAGAGGTGGCACAGACAGGACCCTGAAGAAAAAAGAAAGAAAATCCCCTCTGCACCAACCCCCAACCTCTTATAGATCAGACTTCGAAGTCAGTTACAACACAAGCTTGAGATCCGCAATTGAGAGTCTTCTGCTAAAGCGTTCGATTATTAGCTGTGAACAGCATTTTGACGTCCTGGAAATGCATATGGGTTTGATGCAGTGTGGGGACTAAAGTAAAGCCCAGGAAAAGGAGAAGTGACTTTACAGAAAACTGTTTAAAGATGTGTGCACATGCGTGTGTGAGTGTGTATCTACTGAGACCTTATTTCACATCTCCTGCAGAATGAGAGATGCAAAGAGTTGTAGGGGTCTGAAGACATGGACGGGAGTCCAGTCCAGCACAGCTGGAGGGAAGCCAAGTGCAGGAGCACATGGGGCAGCTGCCTTCCATCTTAGAGAGCAGGACTTGCCAAAGGGATTAGGTTGCTGGCCCAGGAGGTCCAACATCCTGCTCTGAGGATAGCCAGAAAAGAAGCGTGTGCTTATGTGCCTGTGCTTAACAGAGGTAGCACACCTGGCTGGGCGGTTGTGCAATCTGACACCTGAGGGGGAAAATTTCTTCCCCATCTCAGCTTGTGATCAGATTCTGCCCTGAAGCACAAGGCTTTGCTTTTCTTTTTGCAAGGCTGTCCTTGCTACTTTTATCCAGAAAAAAGACAAACACGCTAAAGAGTCCTTCTCAAAACCAGCCCGAGGTTGTAAAAAATGGAGGAAGTTCAGAAAAGACCCATGGTGTGGTGTCTTTGGTCACCTTCGCCACACTGGAAGACTGGAAGTAAGGCCATTCCTCAATAACCCTAATCTCGCGTAATTTTATTTTCGATAAGAGTAATTTGTTAAAATATAACAGCATGCCCCTTTGTGAGGCTTTTCACATAAGTAAAGAACAGTGAGAAGTCCTTTATCAGATCACACATCATAATTTAGAGTTTAGAAAATATGGTAACTTCTGCTGGGGGTGGGGCCTCCCACGCAACTGCAGGGCACTTGTTTTCCACTCTTATTTACATTTCAGCAGTTCATTAAGAAATTTTCCCCTAAGCAGGCCAATTTTTAAGCAACTTCAAGTGAAAACAATGACTGATAGCCCTAATAGAGTCTTAGCGGCACAAAATTTTGCTCTTTCTTAAACAGGCTGCTAGAACTAGGACCACAGTTCTTCACAGAACTAAATGGGGGACAGTCCCAAGATCAGATTGCGATATACTAATGATCAGAAACCCTAGCTCGTACTAGCGCTAAGCCCTAGGTTCCCTGTTCCCTGAGTCGGTTCCCTGAGTTTACCATTGGATCTGGTAAGGCTGGATGGAAAAAGAAGTGGATGGGGAAGGAAATGGCCTCTACATCAACAGTCTTGGCAGTGAAGTTGTTGGGCAAGGATGGCAATAGGGGGAGGAAACTCGACAGCAGCACATTGACCAAGGATGAGATGTGTGAGCTGAATGTTCACAAGAGGGCACACCCTTAGCAGCCACTCTCACCTTAGCAGCTTCATAAATCTGTATTTTCACTGGGAACACATGGAGCTATGCTTTGCTGTTCTCCTGAAGGGCCTGGATTAGCATTCCTGTAATAACTCGCGCCTGCTACACCCCGTGTTGGGCAAAGACAACTTTGGGCCCCCAGAGAGGACAGAAAGGCCCCGAGTAAAGCAGTGTGGAGATGACCCATCTGCAGCCAAGATAAGAGCAAGGCCAGGAGGGCTGGCAGGTAGTGGCAGAGTGGGTCAGGAAAACCTGGCAGGTGACAGTTTTGGGAGAACTGTAAAAGAACCTTTATTGGGTCTGGTTGGGTTCAGGAAGTTGAAACTTTTCACAATATCTTGGTGCCCCAAATCCTCGCTCTGTGTCAGAAGTGACAAGAGTGAGGAGAAAATGAGCCATTTGGGCTTGCGTCCAGGTAGATCTGCTTCTATCTGAAAATACTTGACTTCTCCCAATTAGTCCATTTCACACTTGTCAGATTGTTCATAACCCCAATACACTCTCCCATTAGTCTCCTCTTCGAGCAAATAGCAGTGAGTTGTCTGCTGTAATCAGAAATGTTGAGGTTGTCATAGCATCCATAAGATGTGACTGTGAGCTGTGTTTCTAGTCCTGTGGTACACTCGGTCATTCTTGCTGGTTTGGTCCTCCAGGGCAAGGCACTGGGAGTGAAATAAGAGGTCCAAAGAGATCATTATGTCAGATAAGCGTAGATGAGAGCATGGGATTTGGAGGAGAAGGCTGAAAAGAGTTGACTCACGTGAAAGGCAATCACAGACTTGGAAAGGCCATCGCAGACGTCATGGAGGGCTCAGAAAGCAGCTCCTGCAGGTTATCTCTACCAGTCAGCTAGCAGAGGAATGAGGTCGGGGAACAACTGGTAGCCCCATACAGTGGTGACGAGCCCCTGGTTCCCAGAGTATCACAGCTAACAATGTTAAGACTGCACATAGCTGCAACAAACATCCATAACCTCTCTCTCCTTCACCCAGGAGGCATCTTGAGCCAAGCCAAGAAAAGAGGATGGATAAGTGATGGAAGTTCATTCATTTTGGGCTGTCCATGCTTCTTCTTATACATTGGGCCTAAAGGTTCTCAGCCTTTTCTGCAGCTATCTAGGTTCCTCTCTGGAGAGTGGGCAATCAAGAGGGAATGAATGGGTGCAGTGTGTACACGTCTACTCAGTGCTTAAGTCTCACGGGAGCACCTCAGGTTTTGGGGGTGGCAGTGCGTTTAGCCCTCACATGCAGTCCTGACACTGAGACAAAAGCGAAGTCTCTACCTTTCTTCCTTCCTCTGCCTTCAAGGGATATTTGCTCGGGGTTTCCACTTTGTGAGGCCTTTGTCTTACTCTTCTGCTATGTATCGTAGAGCAGAGCATCCACTGAGCCCATAATAGAAATGTAATAAATACTTGATAATTTAAAAAATTCTGTTCAATTAACATAGATTGAATCTTCTCTGTACCAGGCACTGTGCTGGACACTGGAAATATAAAAATGAATCCATCAGACTCCTGCTCTCAGTTGGTTTTTACTCTAGTCAAAGGATGATAAACAAACTACGACAAGATCTCTGCCAATTACTAGGTATGTTCACTGAGTTGTAGGAGGCTGTGCCTATCAGTAACAAAGAAAGCTTACAAAATGGGTTACAGATGGCAAGTTGGGTACCAAGCAGAAAAGGGATCAAGGGAAGATTCCAGGCATAAAAGTTCACTATTTGGTTTGTGAGAAGAGCAGGTTATTGGTTGGAACATAACATGGAGATGATTCTAGAAAGGCAGACTGTACAGGGCCTTGCATACCATGATAAAGAGCTAGGTTTCACCCTGAACTTCAGAAAGAAACTGGTGTGACAAGTTTTTATTTGCAAAGAATCATTCTGGGTTGGACTGGAAGGTGCATGAGTGGAGGTAGGAAGATCAGATGGAAGACAACTGAAGAGTCTGGGCCGAGAACGAAGACAGCACTCACTAGTCAGGATGGAGAGGAAAGAGCAGTGTGAGAGCTATGGGGTATAGAGCACTGCACCGGATGCCTTGCGGGTCCAAGGAGACAGTATATCTGCCCTCCAGAAGCTTACCATCCAGGAGCTAAAGCAGGGGTCCCCAGTCCCTGGCCACAGACCAGTACTGGTTAGTGCCCTGTTAGGAACCAGGCTGCACAGCAGGAGGTGAACAAGAGGGCAAGTGAGCGAAACTCCATCTGTATTTGCAGCTGCTCCTCAGCGCTAGCATCACCGCCTCAGCTCCACCTCAGATCATCAGGCATTAGATTCCCATAGGAGCACTGGTCCCTGGTGCCAAAAAGATTGGAGACCACTGGGCGAGTCGAGTCACGCTTCTCTTGCTCAGGCCCGCTTCCACGTCTAGAAGTGTACTTTCCCTTCTAATAAAGCTTTTCTTTTTTTCTTTTCTGCTGTGGAAAAAAAAAAAAAAAGATTGGGGACCACTGTCCTAAAGAAGCAGTGGTGGATAAGTCTGTTAGTGCGCCGTGGACCACAGAAGGTCATCACTCATTCTCTTTAGACCTGGATGGCTTTGAAGGCAGCACTAGCTTTAAGTTGGCCTTTGAAGAATGACAGAGAAGTAATTGGCAGAACTATTCATTTACTCCCCTTCTTTTGGCTTTCTCCCCTGTGATTTGTATCCTAAAGTGTTTTATTTAGCTCTATCCTTATGGTATAAGACTCTTAGATTACTTTAACAGAAACCTCCAAAAAAAAAAAAAAAAGCACTGCCATCTTCTCACATTAATCCTGCTCATCGACACCTCTTGGCAGTATCTGACCTATGCAGAACAAAATAAATAAATAAAAACAATAATAATAAGGTTCTACCAGGCTAGCAAACTGATCCAGTCAGAAGATTATAAGAGACACCGGTTTTCTAACACAGCAGCTGTGAACACAGTAGAAGCATGGCATCCTAGTTACAAGAAAGAGTTCTCATCAGAATCCAATAGCAGCAGAAACTGGTATGGACCAATTTTCAGCTATGTCACCTGAATGTGAAAAGAAGTTCGAGAAAGATTAGACACATCATAGGAACCCTGGTTTGCTGAACTTGGGAATGCTGGTTTGCTTATGGGGAGGTGATTACCTATTCATCCATGTATTCTAGATCCTTAAAGCATCTAATATATATTTAGGGTACTATCATGAGTATACTGAAACTTTTTGAAGGTTCGTTGATTCATGCCCTGTGGCTGACCAAATACCTCTTCGTTTAAGTCAGCTTAAAAAACAAACCAGAATATAGCCCAATGTAGAACAGGGTTACTACCATAGGAGCAAATAAGCAACATTTAAAATTATCCTTTCAGTTCATTTGCCACTGAAGATATACACACACACTCTACTAACATATAAATGCCACAGGCAAACGATTTTGTAGCTGCAATGTGTCCACTTTACCTTCCCAGACCAGACCAGGGAGATGCTCTTAGAAACAGATTGTTAATGGCCCCACACATTGCGATTTAACAATCCGTTTATAGCCCATCAGAAAGCCTACACTCCAAGGAGGTATATTTTACATCTCTATGTAGGGTTTCTTTGACACAAAGCTGGGTTTTATACAATCTTTAATTCTGTAAGCTAGAAGTCAGATTATACCATAATTTCTGTGACTTATGATCCTGTGAGCATGCCATATATGGGCGTATATGCAAACAGTAACAAGAACAAACCCCTGGAATAAAAGCTAGAATGATGCCCAAGAAAGCATAAGACATATCATAGTCCTGACTAGAACTAAAAATAACACATAAAGGCATGGTGTCAGCTACCTTTCTCACTGTTCTCTGCAAAACATGGTATTTCTAACCTCCAGTGTTGATTCTTAAACTTGAGCCTTCAAATAACTTTACCTAGGAACCTTTCCCTGACCCACAGAAGCTCCTTCCTAGGCTTCGGAGTGTGGAGCAATCTTTTAATGAATTTCACTTACAAGGACATTAGTGCACACAAATGCAAACAAAGAATAAATCTGAAACTGTGAATTTTCCCCCAAAGCCTAACATTTATGCCCTGAGGATACTAGGACCAGCAGAGAAACCGCTTTTCTGGCAAATCGTATACTAGAAACCTCTGAAGTGCTAAGCGTAGTCAACTGCTCAACATGCAGCCAGCTGGACGAACACTTGCCTCGCCCTGCCTGGGGGTGTGTGCAGCCAGAATTCCCCCCCGTAAAAGGTGCATAATCTTGTCAATGCACGCCCCACTTGGAGCCCTAGACAGATTAAGAAAAAAGAACCCTAAGAACACAAGACCCCAGGAAGAACCACCAACACCAATTTGGGGGCCAGAGCTGTGAAGTAAATTCTTTCTAACAATTCCTTTGGCATTTTAGCCTGGCAGTCCAGCGACACGTGCATCAAGGCAGAGTAGCTGGATTTGCCCTAGGTTCTGCAGGTCTTCCTAAAATGTCCCCGAATAAGAAACAGGATGTGTTGTGAACTCACTTTCACCTATAACCTAGATATAAATGAACTGAGAGGCAAGAGGACTATACTCTCGTAAACCCACACCCCCTCCATGGTAAGCCTTTTAATACCACAGCTGAAATGGAAATGTACATAGAACCATCTTTCCCTTAAATCAGACTGCTCAACTCGATGGCTAACCACCAAAGCACATCCAGGCCTTACCCCTACCGTAGAGGAGTTCCATTTGGCCATTTTACCAAAGTTGAAGACATTCTCAGAAGAACCAGCTGACAAGAACAGTGACTGTGCCCCTGAGTGCACCTCTTCTCTCTCTGCTCGAATAACAAGGCCTTTCACTGAGGTCTGGATAGCTCTCTTCCTTTTGCCTTCTTGCATTTTTAAGGTTCTTTTCTCTCTGAGGCCTTATCTCATGTATCTCCAAGCGCAGCACACTGCCTTGAACCCAGAAAATAATAAATAAATATCCTGCCATTGATGTCATTGTCTCCTTGTTCATTTTCTATTGCAGGTAGCTTAGGAAAGCCAAGGTGCCAGGAAGGGTGGGAGCATGGAAGATGAGTACACTAGTAGGTGCCCTACTTGAGATGTAACCAAACACCTAGGTCCCTCTGCCTATCTCGCTGTCCGTCTGGGTGAAAGTTAGATACCTTTACGGCATGCTGAAAACGATTAGAGGATCATCACTCCAGCCTTCCTGTGCTCGCCAACATTCCCCCTGGATTCCATCGTGTTCAAAAGCTGTGTCTGACCTAAAGCTGACTTCTGCTTGCAGAGCAGTGCACCCTCAACCACCTAACTCACAGCCCTGCCAAAAGCACAGAGCCTCACAGATGCAAAAAAAAAAGAAGAAAAAAAAAAGCAGAATGCCAAATTCAAAAGTGAGCCTTTATTTGTCTGGTTCTCTGAGGGTCAAGACTCTTACCTTTCCAACTGGTAGGGTCTCTATTTTCACCCTAAAGTATACGAGTCAGCAGACTAAGAGAACTCAGTGGCACGAAGTCAAGTAAAAAGCTGGCAGCTTTCCAGGAGATCTGAGACCTAGTCAGCCAAATCGGGTCACTGAGGTCTCCATGTTGAAGAGAAGAGGACACTTACCCAGCCTGGGGAATCTACGTTACCCAGACCTCATCCCCCAAATGACAGCTCTTTCGTCTAGCTTCTCTCACTTTGAATACAGATCAGATCGAAGGTGCAAAGTGAGAGTGACTCCTGACTTGCTGTCCCCACCCATCACCGCTGTTACTATCAAGCCACATGTGTCAGGAGAGTCCCAGGTATCAGCATTGTATAGCACCGATCAACTGAACCCATGACACAGAGTTTTTAAATCTCCCGGCTCTCAAGTCAAAAGGAGGACATAGCAGCTACAAAACACACTAGGGGTCCAATCCTTAAAATTTTCCATTTCCCAAAATCAGGTGTGCCAACTCTGTGGCAGGAAGTTGGGCAGGAGCACACAAAGAGGCCCAAAGAAAAGGGAACTCACTTCTGCTCCTTTAGATGCCTGGCCTGTGATCACGAATCTAGACACAAAAATACCCAGGCTGGGCCACCGGGCTGTGTTGGTTTGCTCTGGCAGGAGTGTGACTGAATGGTCAAGAAGAGTCTGGGAAAGACAATGGCCTAGAAGCAACAATGAATAATGAGAAATTATTCATTGTGGGGAGAAATTTCCTTCCCTTGTCTGAGCTCCTGAAGGCAGTTCAGAGCTTCGTCAACTCCCACTCCCTTTTTTATAAAGTCTCTATTACATTTCCTCTTGCCCACTCCAGAGCAGATCTGTTTATCCGAGTATCATCACTGGAACATGATGGAAAAGTACTAATTCTAATTGTGTCTTGACCTGGGGCCTTTGTTACAGACCCCAGCACTATTCCTGACCATACCCGCAACAAGGGGGCCGCCTGAGCCCTCCCTCTCTCTTTCTCATCTCTCAGCAGTGGGGCACACTGTCACCCCTCGACCCACACTTCCACTAGGGAATGAGGGGCAGTGTTAGGGAAATGGGCAACTTCAGAGACAAACAGGCTGTTCTTTGGGGCTGGATTTTTTTTTAATTACGAGGCTGATTTCTATCTGTAGCTCATTTCTTCCAGGAAATGCTTTAGAGTCAGCATCTCAGCTTTGGTTTCTGCTTCCTCACATATAGGAGATGTGAATGAAGCAGGATTACTGATTTCATTCTACAGATAAGTCGTAAGAAAGATGCAGTTACATGGCCTGTCGTAACCCACTGGAGAGGGTACAGGGCGGATGAGGAGAAAATCGCAAACTTTCACTTGTATTTTCCCAGAGGAGCGCAGAACGGTGTCTCTCCAAACCCGACAAGCTCTTTCTTCGTGTCCACACCTGCTTCGTGGGGTCGGCAGAAGAGGCAGCTAACATCCTCTCCACTATTCCTCAAAAAGAGAACACAGCTGCTGAAAACAGATAATTCAGTCCCTTAACATCTACTAAAAATGAAGGCTCCCTCACGCCCCAAAGTAACAAATTTGGCTTTTTCCAACTCTTCTGTATAAACTTCCACTAAGAGCCATCTATTCCCTGCTCTTGAAACTGGAAATTCACCACCTCAGAGCAAACAGTGTCTGTTCTGTGGTCAGACAGACATGGAACTGCCTGTTAAACAAAAAGCAAACTAAAGAATTGATGCTCTCTTTCAAGGCTCACCCCAGTCGAAAATAATAAGCAACTGTACGAACAAGCGGATCCCTGAATAGGTTGGAATACTTGAGTGCTGAGTAATAATGCTAGTTAGAGCCACTGTACAGTACTTCCAGGCTTAGAATTTTTCCTTTTCTTTCATCTCTGGAAGTTTATTCAGAACCATGCTAGCTATTCCCTCAAAACTTTACTGTAAGATGCAAAAGGCATTTGTTATTATCCTGTAATTGCAGTTGGCTCATCTCTCCTGTTGTTGAGGCTAGAATTCAATTAAAGTGAGAATAAGAGCTTTTCTGAGCACTGACTGAATGACCCCAGCCCTATGAGAAACTCAATGGGATAGTGACAAGCACACTGCTGGAAGTCAGCCAACTTGGGAGGCCTAGATTTTAGTTCGAGCAGGGCCACGAACCAGCCATGTGAACTTGAGCAAGATCATTGATTGACATCTCTGGCCTCTGTATTCTCAACTATATAATGTAGGCAAAGGACTAGAAAATCTCTAGCCCTTTCCAGATCCTTATGATGTGTAGAATTATAACAAAGAAAACTTTTTAAAAACAGTTTAAGGCACTACAGTACACAATTTACATGTCCCACAACCCTAAGACATAGATATTTTTATTACACTTCAGATGAGTTAACAGGTTCAAGATGAAGATGAACAAGTTCAAGTTCAAGAACAGGATTCACACTCAGTTCTGTCTACTCCGGTGTGTCCGTGTTCTTCCCCTAGAAGCACTCCACAGCCTGGCAATGACTAGACCGCTTTTCTAAACATTTTATAATCCCCTTAAAGGAAATAGACTTTACAGGTAAGAACCAAAGAAGAACAACAGACGAAATAAAATACAAATCAAAATTTGAAGTAGACATGGTTGGAACTACACTGTGGTGACACTTACATCACTGAGCACATTAACCCACAGTGCTCATGCCAGCAGGGCAAGGCGTCCTTTTCAGGTCATTCAGGAAATGAGATCGTTTTCCGTATGTCTGACTCCCACATACAAAGGGAAAATACCCCCGAGGAGAACACAAGGTCTGGTGAGCATACAGATTTCAGATTTACTGGATAACTCTTTCCTGTCTTCACTGGGGAGTAAAGTATTTTTCATAGGTCATTCGTCCAGATAACTCAAGTGTACTCTTTTGAAACTTAAGATTATTTTTATGCCAACCATTTTTGTTGGATAACTTTCCCAAACGCATTACATTATTTCCTTACTTCCTAAATCTCATAATTTAAAGTCTGTCTTTAACTGGGATGTCATAATTATGATCATTAATATCATCGGTCATTGTGTAGTGCCATACAAAAGGGGTTTAACTTTCTATACATGTCCTTGCGAGGAAGCTATGTATTCTGAATTGTCTGCTTTTTATCAGTTTCCCTCTGCCACACTGTTAAAGGGACATGGCCATAGGACAGAACACCTGATTCTGACTCTGGCTCAGCCACATAAACAGTGTGATCTCAGGTATGTTATTTAAATGCCATGGGACTCGGTTTCCTCATCCGTTCCATGAAAATTTTGGGTTATGCTTTCTTCTTCTATTCTTATTACCTCCACAACACATCTCTCTCTGCTCCCTTTTCTCTTTCTGCTCTGAAAATGTGCTTCATTAAAGCTATTCAAATCTAGAAATGTATCAAGTAAAAGCCAAAAATCTGTCTTCAAGTAAATTAGAAGAAGGCCAGCATGGTCGGGTTATCAGGAGACAAGAAAAAAAAAAATTATTCCTTTGGTGGTGGAGAACAATCAGAGAACACCTGAAAAGACTTCAAATAGATTCCCAGAAATCACAGTTTTAAAGATGTATATGAAAGATAGTTTAAAAAAAAAAAAAAAAAAAAAACCATTACGTGTGTGGATTGTTTTCAAAGTTTTGAAGGAAAAAGAAGTTGCAGAAAGAGAAGAGATTTGACCAAGGAGTAATACAGGTAAAGTGTCTAGCCCATGTTTGGGCAGGAAGAGAGGACACAGCCTCAGCCTGTCACCCACTTAATGAAGGAGGAATTAGGCCCTGGGGGAAAGAGAGAGGCAGAGAGAGAAAAGAAAAACATGAAGGGCTCCAAATGAAACCTATCAAAAGACAACATATTACTAGAGAACATCAGGGATTGGTATAAAAACGGAAGATCTGGACATTCCTTTCAAGGTGGGTGGTGTGGTGTGACCATCTGGTTATCCCCGTGATGAGAGCAGTGGCTAGAACGACCCACCTTGAGAAGAGACCAGGGAGAGATGGAAAGTCAGGACCTCAATAAACATCTCCACCCACTCTATTCCTGCCTCTCATCTTGGCTTATGCAAAGGTCCACCATTGCCACATCACTCTTAGTTTCCTAATTTTCTTAATAAAGATGGCTGTACTTGGAATTCTAGTCTTCCAATGTAGATTCTGGCCTTAACTTTGCCATGTACATACAGCCTGTGAGATCTGAGGCCAATACATTGCTCAACCACTCTGGGCTTCAGGTTCCTCATTTGTAAAATGGGGAGAAAAACTGCATCCCTGAGAGAGTTGTGAAGAGTAAATGAGATAATGTAATAAAACACTTAGCTCAAGGACCAGCAAGCAGTAGTATTCAATAATGATAGTGATAATGATGATGAAGGAGGGGGAAGAGGAGGAAATGTAGAAGCAATGACCGCTAAAACAGCACACAAACACCTTTAATTACACAGATTTATAAAGCTCCAAAAACGCACAAGTGTTCCACAGTCTTCAATAAGCATGGTCCACAGGACTGAGTGAGCAGTTATGCTCATGTGGGAGTCCACACCTAACAAACACCAGCTCATGTCTTCCTTAGTTAGCCCCTCATTGCCAGCCCATATTTTGAAAATTCCAGATCATTCAGACAAAGACCAGGCTGAACTGTCTATTTCCACAATCTAAGAGGAAAGAGTTATCAAGCAAATCAACAGAGCAAATAATATATTTCGACACTGTGTAATAATTCAACACTGAAGAAACAGTTTCAAACACATAGTAGCATCTGTTTCTAACCAACAGATGATGTGGCCTCAGACGTTTTTGCCTGTTCACTGAGGCTCACCCTGAGATACCCTAGTAAGCAACATTTTAATAGTCTGGTTCCTGTATGTTCATAAATCAATAAAACTGTGTTTGTTTGGTAATAGGCAATAATTCTAATTTCTTGCTAATTTAGTCTGGTCTTTCTCTCCTCAAATACTAGGTTTGGCAATAAACAGCCTTTAAGCTGGGCCTCTTTTGGCGTGGGAACCCTAAGTACTCTCATACTCATTCTATTCAACAAACACACACAGAGATTGGTTTCTTACACACATCTAACAACAAATACAGCAGTGAGGGACTCTGCCAGGAAACAAACTCCAGTGCTTTTTCTAAAGTAGCATTCACAGAAAAAGATATGTCATTTGTATACCCCACATCTTAGGGGGTTTCATTCAACACCGGGAGATCCACACCAAAGGGCAACTTTTGA
>NW_006436288.1:102819-108027 GCF_000325575.1 Pteropus alecto | reverse complement strand
TAAATGCAGCTCAACTCAGATATACAGAATTTGGATTAGTTCTACCTTCCCCTGGCGCCCAAATTGGGGGTACTTTTTTGCCCCTGACTTGCCTATGCTAAGGATATAAGTTACTTCTCTTTTAGCTGATACTGTTTGAAACAGGGAGCTTACTGTACATAAATTAAGGCATAAGTTTGTCTTCCCCTGGAAAAAAAGAGCCTATGGCTCACTCAAGAATTTCTCAGAAAAGGCCATATTAACAGCTGCAGGGCCCTCAGCTCAAAGCAGAAGTACCAGGCCCTCATACACTATAAAAATGTATTGTTGCATCCCACCCATCCAATCTTTGAGTATACATGCAAAGAACTCAAAGTAGGATCTCAAAGAGATATTTTCCCAACCACGTTCACTGCAGCTTCATTCACAACAGCCATGAGATGGAAGTAACCCAAATGTCCATCAACAGATAAATGGATAAAGAAAATGTGACATGTACATAAAATGGAATATTATGCAGCCACGAAAAAAGGCAGGAAACCCTGCTGTATACTATAACAGGGATGAACCTCAAGGACATCATGCTAAGTAAAACAAAACTAATTATGACTCCACGTATATGAAGTACTATAAGTAGTCAAAACCATGAAAACAGAAAAGGTAGTTACCAAGGGCTGGGAGGAGGGGATACGAGAAATTAGTATTTAGTATGTACAGAGTTTCACTGTTGCAAGATGTTCTAGAGATCTGTTGCACAACGGTGTGAATATACTTAATACCGAACTGTACAATTAAAAATGGTTAAGATGGTAAATTTAATGTTATGGGTTTTGTACCATAATAAAAAAAATTAATGCTGCAGATAGCGGTACAAATACAAGTGCATGAAGCCCTTCTTCCTTCATCCCCTACTCCTACTACTTCCTCTTCTCACATCTAACAATATACCCTCTCAGCCCAATATCCCTTCCCCCCGCACACACCATCTTCTTTGGCACATACCTCCATGCCCTCATACCAGCTGGCTTGTGATTAAAATGGACCAAGCTAGGAAGTGCCAGAGAGAGCGTGGCCTATTGTATCGAATTTCCTTAGCCTTTTATAGGGCTGCCCGTGAACCCTGCAAATGCGGGGCAGTGGCCTGAGAATCAGAAGGCCTATGTTGCTCTAAACCTGGCTCGGTCACCAATCTGCTGAAGCAAACCAGTCAGCTCTCTGGATCTCCTCTCTATAAAAACAGGTCGGCCAGGTGATCTCTAAGGTCTTTCAGCTCCGAAAGTCAAAAAGTTCCCTGATTTGATTGATGAAGAAACTGGAGAAAATTAAAAGCCTGTTAATCTGAATGTTCTAAAGTGACTCCTCTTTGCTTCATCTTTGCTTCGACTTTAACTCAATTCCTTTTTTTTGGGGGGGGGCGGGAATGGAGGGTTTGGTTAGACATAAGAGCAGTTTTATCAAAATAATAAAACATTATTATGTCAAAACTCTACTGGTGACAATTTTTGGACAGACATCCAGGGAATGCTGCAGGGCCCCTGAGACAGCAATGCGGCCCTAGTTACTTTGTACAAACTAGTGTATGAAGGTGTTAAGTCACCCTGAAGTGCACAGGGACAGAAAGAAGAAAGGGCACCGACCTCATCCCATGTCTCACTTCGAATCCGCAAACATTACTGAGAAACATTTCTGTGCTGGGTGCAAAGCTAGGTACTAGGACACAAAGTTAATCACTGCTAAACCCAAGGAGCTCAGAGTCCAATAGGGGAGACCCAGAGGGTCTCCCAGTTAGCAGCAAAATAAAGAGCTTTTATTTTGCTAAAAATGCCAACCAGTACAGACGGCAGGAAAAGGGGCACCAAGAAAGTTATACGACTAGGTTTTGTTCTCTGGATGGCTCTCCCGACCAAAGCGCTGTGCCAAGCCTTACAGAGGGCTGTGTCTGCTGGGCCATAACCACTTTCCGCTGCAACTTGGCTGAACTTAAAACTGAACAGGTGACTTGAAGGTGAAGGCTGATGATGGAAAAGAAAGCCTCTTCCTTCCTCCAGTGACGAGCACAGTCAGCCAGCCACTCAATCCTCTGGGAAAAAAATGTCACTGGACTTTTTATAAAGTTAGTCGTCCTTATATTTAAACAACCCAAATTGGTCAGGCATGTAAGCATTTAAACTCTAACGAGGAGAGTGCCACTATACAAGTAGCAGCCCAGTGCTGAGAAACGGTGGGCTCATTGATAGTTTGGGTGACTCTGATCCAGTCAGCCTGTCTTCTACATGTAGAACGCATGTCTGATAACCTAGATGATGGGAATGTGCTTATAAAGCGCAAAAGAAATTTAAAAACTAATATCAGGAATCCAGTGGCGACTACCACCACAAAAGTGACACATACAAAGGTGTCACTGATTAACGGACTCAGAAACTTTCACCCTGGAAATTCCACTAAACCATACACTACTCTTTTCTATTAGGACAGACACTGCTCAGAAGCAAAGTCCTGCTCCATCACCGCCAGCCGCTGAGGAACTTACTGCCTACTGACCAGCTGCTTGTAAGGAATGAGAGCAAGAGGGGAAGGTTTCAGGAGTAGAGAGGAGAGAGGGAAATCTCTCCACGTACAGAGAGCCTCCCATGTCACATGTCTTCAGTACATCAGATTCATTAGTTAGTTCATCCTTGAAAGCTTCCAACATCCATTCTCTGCTCCAGAGAAAAGTTTATTGTTTACTGGACTCCAGAAGTAATCCCAGTACTTGCTTGTGGGTTACCAGCAAACATTTTTTATTATGCAGTCACTGTACCACATCCCAAGGACTAAATGAAACACTGCACACATCACCAGAACATTTTCAGATGACCTGGAATAATCCCAGTCCTTGATCTCCAGTGCTTATTATTGGAACATTGTGAATTAAACAAACTTTGCGGAAAAATACATTTCACATATGTGCACCTAAACAGATACACAGTCTAAGCAAATAGTCTGTATACGGGTTCCATAAAGAAAATCCAAAATAAAAGCGATACTTTTATTACTAGTGAAGAACATTAAGTTTATTTTAATTACGTAGAAATAAAGTCACGAAAAGAGGCACCTAAAAAGGACTGAGAGGATAAGAAATAAGGGAGAAAATGAAATGTAATACAGCTGCAATTTTTGTCACATTTAAGAAAGTGTTTTGTCTGGGTTTGGGAAGGATTCTCTGTGTGTTGTGTGTGTGTATGGAAAGGGGCGGCTGCACTCTTCCCACTAGAATACAATAAAATGAGCCACTTGGTAGCACTTCTGCCTGCGGCATACAAACATAAGCCCATCAGAAGAGTGGAGATATGCAGTCTCTTTAGAAGAGGTAATCAAGAAAAGTCACAGAAAGGATTGTTTTGTTGTTTTCACCCTAAAATTACTGCCTCATACTTAGTCCACGTTTTCCTGATGTCAGATGTATTGCCAAGCTAAGTACAACTTATCGATTTAATACCCTATTATTTAGTGACCTGTTTGTGTTATGAAATGTCAAATAAATCAGATTATCCATACCAAAGGATTTTCGCAAACTTGTCGAAGAGTCTAATTTTACAGGAAAAGTATTGAAGTATCAAAGTAACCTAAGTTCTTTACTCTGACACCCCTTCCACCACCCAGATACCCCCAGATACATACAAACACAGAAGCTCCACAGTTCCATTGGGCATTTCTGTGAGGAAAAAACAAAGAAACCGAACCCACCTTCTCAGTTCACATTAGCCCTACTTCCAACCCATGAAAATCTTTCCTGATAAGAAACACTAAAATCTAATTATGAAAACCTAGTAAGCAAATCTGATAAAATACTGTTTCTTCTAAACAGATCCTAATGGAAAAGCAGTGTTCAAACAGGGAAGGTTTCTCTGATTCCCCATGGATGAAGAAACAGGTTATTTGTTCATTGTTTCCACAGTGTCCACTCAATGAACACATACTAAATGGGCCAAACCAAAAACAAACAAACTTCAGCAGCTTCAGCCTTTCAGAGAAGCAGAAGCCTTTTCCAGTTGGGTACTGACAGAACAGTGAAATGAATAGAGTGCACGAGAAATGCAGCAATGAGAAAAATAACTGGGGGAGATGGACAAATCATTCTGCTGCCTCCGAGGCAAACTTCCCAACTTTTGAGAAGCAACAAACGGCAGCACCACCAGCCTGCCTACCTATCTATCTACACACGAAAAAACTACTTGGAAGCAAAGCACCGTGTTTGCAAATATCCACCATCCTGCATTTACGATACTGCAAAACATGGCCAGTAAGCCGGGAGATTTCTCCTCTTAGATATCCTCTCTGCACTGTCAAACGGGGAAGGTCATTTTGCCTGGTCACTTAGATAATCCCCTCTCTCCCTGCATCACAGGAGTTTTCCACTTTGGGATTGCCCAACTTTCACATGCATCGGAGTAAAATAACCATTCAGCGACTTTATTTACCTCGTTTAAAATAAGAAAGAAAAAAAGACGTTCACTGTGCAATGCCCAGGAAAAGCTGACACCAGAGCTGTCTCCCCGACAAGCGCTTGCAATTACTATCAGAAGAGAGCGGGGAAAATCCTGACTGATCGGACCCAGGGAGTACTTAAAATTAAAAAATATATATTATTCCATCCCCAGTGGGGGCTGGAGAACTTTTTTTCTAAGCAGACCACCCCTCGGGAACAAAAGTTACATTTCAGTCACATGTTGGGAGTAGGAGTCGGGAGCAGGTTTTTTAAAAAGCGCACTAATTACGGGGGTGTTTTATAGTTCAAGAGACCACTCGGGCTCCTCCTGACCAATTGTGACGGGCATTTCATTGTCAAAAAGAAAGGGGGGGTGGGGGCTAGGAGCCGATAGGAGGGTCGGCGGGGGGAGTAGCAAGGTTACACTAAAGGGTACAGCAGCCGTCGCGAGCCGTATCTGCTTCCCTGGCGCCCCAAATAATTTACTGCGACCACAGCAACTGCAACGGCCCCCTCTGAAGAGCCCAGCAGCACTGCCCTGGCCGGTGCAGCTCAAGGATTTCGACCACGGAGAGGGAGGAGGAGATCTTTACCTTAATGCTACACTGAGCAGGAGTCTCAGACATGTCTCACAGCGAGAGAGATCAGGAAGTTCTCAGTTTTTTTCCACTTTCCTTTCCTCTCCCCAACCCAGAAACGCTCCACGGCCAGCCGGACGCGGTCATTTAAGAAGTTTCTTCCAGCATCTCTCCCGGCAGCCG
>NW_006436288.1:101823-102239 GCF_000325575.1 Pteropus alecto | reverse complement strand
TCCAGGGCTGAGTCCAACGGGTGCCTTGCTCCGGGAAGACTCGGTGCAAAAACGTTACACCGAGGCCCAGGAAACCACAAAACAGGTTTATTCATCGCCTCCCACCTTCCCCAGCTCTGTCTCTTAGCTACATTGAAAGGCAACAAGGTGTTTTTTTGCCTTTTTTTGTTTCCCTAAGCGCAGACACAATGAAAATAATTATATAGGAAGGGACATTCCGGTAAGGACGCGGAATCCGAAGAAGGAAATAAAAACAATAGCCTTTGTTCTGCTTCTCGACCGCTGCCTCTTTAAGAGAATCCACCAGGAAATGGGAGATCGGATTACAGCCTGCACACCGGGAAATGTGGGGAGAGCAAGCGCCGGAGCGCGACGCCGGAGACAAAGCCCCGGCCGCCGCGCCGCACGCAGGCGGG
>NW_006436288.1:43011-101791 GCF_000325575.1 Pteropus alecto | reverse complement strand
GGGCGCCCCGAAAAGAGGAGGCACCGCGCGCGCGGGAGCGGGGCTGCGGCGGCTGCAGGCGCATCCCCGGCTGAGCACGCGTTCTGGGGAAGGGAAGGTTGCAGGGCAGTTATCAAAGGCAGTCGAGTTCCTTTTCCTGACCCTCCCCCCCCCCTTTCCTCCTCGTTTCGAAATCCGCTGTCCATTTAAAGAAATAGCGGTCGCTACCAACCGAAATAGGTGACTCGACTGCAAAGTTGACAGGACGTGTTCCTGAGGATAATATCCTTCCCCAGGACCACTGCTCTGAAACTGTCATCGCCGGATTGGAGGACCCTGAGATCCTGCCAGGAGAGCAATAAATGATTGGAAGAACATTGAGGGGAAGTTAAGTCGGTGAGCTGAGGGTTCTAGCCTAAAGCACAGGTGGTCTGATTATCGTTTTTAGTTTTTATAGTCTCTTTACCCTGAAGTGTCCAGTTCAGAAGGCTGAGAACGTTATCATTATGTTTAAATTCTAAACCCTGCTAATACATACATAGGGGGTTAATGTATGTATATGTGTTGTTACACAAATACGTATGTATAAATATAGTGTGTGTATATATACACATATAGACCAGGACAGATTTCCTAGATTCTCTCCAACCTACAGATTTTTCCTAGCCGCTGCCCCTCACTTCTCCAGGTGTTCAGACTTTTTCACACGCTCATCAGAACCCTCTGAACCAAAATTTATGAAAGGAGTTGGAGTGGCAAAGAGTCCTGTTGCTGGGAAGGTGGGACTAATGGCTGTTTGTAAGCCGTTTTTGTCACCTGGTAGTCCTATCCTCCCCAGGAGAGTTCATGTCCACATCCACTCTTCTTAGACCACCTGCTGCCCCACCCCCAACAATTATCTATCTTTCTGCTTTTGATCCCTCCACTGATGATTCTAGTGTCCCATTGCTGGGGGTTAAAGTTAAATCGTATAAACCTCTGTATCACTTATCAGTATGACAGTTGGCAACTCTCAGCTTCTGTACAATGGGAGTGGGGAATAGCACCTATCCTGTAAAATTCTTGTGAGTATCAAAGAGCAAATATATATACAATGTATTCAACTACCTGAGTGCTTGCTACCTATAATAACATGCTCAATTAACATTAGCTACAGTTATTTAACCTCGGGACAGAAATAACTCTCAGCTTCTCTTCCTATCTCCTCCTTACCTATTCCAAGTGACTCGCTGAAGAAGAAGGCTGAATTAGAACGAATGTGGTTCCAAAGCCAAGTAAACAGTAGTAACTGTGGCAAACATTGCGTTCAGACCAGGGATTGGCGATCTCTTTCTGTGAAAGGGCGGATAATAAATATTTAAGGCTTTGTGCACAGAGGTAAAGGTAAGGACATTATATAGATCTTTGTATAATAAGAGAAAAAACAAATATCCACAATTTTTAATTGACAAAAATGTAAGGTGTAATCGTAATAACGATTGTAATACAGGTTTAGTAATGGGAGGAAGAGAACTCATTTTTTGAGGGAGGACAACATTTCACTTAGTTAAACCCCAATTCAAAGTAACTGTTCTCTATCCTCAAAACTGCAAATGTTTACCTGTTAACATTGATCTGTAATGACATTTTACATATTTCAGTTTTTAAAATACCTTTTCACCCAGATAGGTACTGCCATGAGCATATTCATTGCTTAGAAGGCATTTATACAATTCTATTAGACTTCTCTAAGTTCTCTTGATATTTCTCCTTTAGCACGCCATTGCATTGCACATTGATTATTTCCGCTTGAAGGGTAGGTGGAAGCACAGTTAAGTGGATTTAAAATATGGAAATTTCCTTTCATTTACATCAAAATCCAAAAACCACTGTTGGAACTGTAGTTTGATTTCAGAAAAAAATAAATGCTGCAAATTTGTGTTGGGATGGAGATCTTGTTTCTTGTTTTAACTTTTGACAGTATGGGACGTATATAAAGCAGCTTGATATCATTTGTGATCGACTTCTCAGCTGCTCCCAACCCCAATCTTTGTTATCTAAAGGCCTGGAAAGCTAGTTTTCTCTCAGCTCTTCTACCCCTCTACAAGTCTTTCTTAGCTTGAAAATCCAGTTTATCTCTGAGAGTGTCTCTTAGCTCCCATTCATTGGCCTTGTTTTTGTGGTCCTACCCTAGTAGTTAGTGAATATCAGTAGGAAAGAATTGTAAGGCAGTATAGTTTTGCTCTGTGCCTGTGACTCCTCTGGATTTTAACCTGTCACATCAGCCCACACACTGCCATTAAAATTTATTAAAAGTTAGGCTGATTTCTCCTTAGCGTTGTCTATGGTGGACTTCTCTACGCTGTAGTCAAGGTTGAGAACCACTGTGGGTCTTTTTTCTTATAAAGAATTGTCATTTTCTGAAATTTAGTTCACTTAGGTTTCTCTGTGCTCTCATCTCTCTAAAGTTTTTTTTTCTTTTTAACTATAATTGTTTAGATTATCTGATGTGTTAGGAAGTGAATTATGGTTTTTTGTGACTGTCTACATACAAACTGAAAGAGGAATCTGAATGTCTAATCTTTATCTTCCAAAAGAGTGATGGAGAGGGACCAAGAGCTGGGAAGAATGATCAGTTAAGAATATGTGGAAGTGGATGTGTTTAATTTACAAACCTCCAGCCATTATCGTAGTATAATGTTACATTTTTAAAATGAAAACAATAACATTTTAAACAATATAAGCTATAATAAGAAACACCATCAGTATATCTGCCAAACCAGAATTCCTTAACCCAATGAGCATGCTTCTGTAAGAGGGATTGGTCAATCGGTGGTGTGGAAAAGAAGAGATAAAATGTTTATGCTTATCTAAATAAGATGTGAGTCTACAGCCATGCCACCCTGAACACTCCTGATCTCATCTGATCTTGGAAGCTACACAGGGTTGGGCCTGGTTAGTACTTGGATGGGAGACCACCTATTAAAATTAAATAAATAAAATTAAAAAAACAAATAAGACATGGATTTGAAACTTTGAGAATCACTGCCCTAAACTACATATTTTCTTTATTATATCAGTCAGAGTGCAATCAGAGAAGTAGAATCACTCTGTGTGTGTGTCTGTATATTAGATACGTGTATACAGTGATTCTACTCTGCTTTCATGCTGACTGATATAGAAAAGGAAATATATATAGGGCAGGCAGTTGGGAAGAGCAGATGGATGTAAAGTAGGTAAAATCAAGAATAAGCTACAACTCAAAAGCATGAGCTAGAGTCCATGAGGATGGATTAAAACCCATATCAATTCTCACTGCCTCTGATCTTGATGGCTGGAGTGTCCTACACAAGCTGGGGCCCTTTGTCATAGAACTATACATTTACTCCCCTAACCTAGGTGTGGCAGAAGCTGAGCTAGGATCTTGGTGAAGGAGGATCAGTCACAGGCTCAGCCAGTGCCACACCCCAATGAGGTGAGGCAACAGATAAATGACCACGTGTGTGAGCTACAAAATGTCTACTGCTTCATTTCTAGGCTCCAGATCACACGACACTCTCTCTTGTGGCCCACCCTAACAGGAAACACAAGAGAACTCTAGAGATGTAGTTCAACTTAGCCAAGTTGTCAAATTACAGCATCACTAAGTGTAATAATCAGCTTTTGATAAGCCCCCTCTGACAGTTATATTTTTAGAATTTCTTTAGTATTCTGTCACATCTCCCATATAACCTTCAAACTATTGTACTCCATGTGCCTTCTCCCTATAGCTTCCCCATCTTTCTACTAATGCCACCGTATTATCAACCTCCAACCTAATAAACCTCAAAATAATTTTTGACAAGTTGCTCTCTTTTATGCCGTATATATTGCTTATCCCAAATCTTTCTGTTTTGTTTACAGATGCTCCTCTGTCTTTTCAGTCATCTTTCTAGAAGTAACAACAATGTAAGTTTGGATTAATGCCACTTCTCTTTTTCTACCACCAAACTTCTGTAGCTCATCTGTCATCACTACTGGATCTTATATCTCCGCTCGAATCTCTTCATTACTCCCATTTCTGTCCTTAGGTCATATCCCATATTACTTAAAACTCTACTCACACACACAAACTATGAAAGTTTTTTTCTGTCATGCATTACCTGAAAACCACCTCTTTCATAAATCCATCTCGCACTATATAAATGGAAGATATCCAAAAGCTAAGGAGTTGGAATGCTGGCGTGGATTTATTATGTTAGTACTGCTCAGCTGTCCCCTAATTATGACCTGGGAGGTTCAGAAGTCTTTAAGAAAAGCATTGTTGAAGAAACAGCATCCTTGTCAAGTTCTGTAGTAGCTGTTCTCCATAAGCCATTAATGCTATCATTAAACTGGGCTCCATGGATTTATTGGAGATGGTGGGATACTGAAGTGACAGGCGCAAGTGACATCACTTAACTATCTTAACTACCAGAGAGAAGGGAAACGTGGCAGTCATAATGGACAGAGCTAGAATGGTCATCGGAGTGATTTGATCTTTCAATGGTGTTGGCTGATTTATTGTAATCCCCCTAGGACTGAAATACATACACTACTACCCTACTAATGTCTTACTTGATTTTTATGCATAAAAAAGCTCTATGACTGGAGTAAAGAATTCTTATTTGAATCTCAGAGCGTCCTCAACTGATTTCCAGTCTTGATTCAGTCCAGATCAAGTAGATGCAGAGCCCTTAAATTAAGGGGAGACAGATCTCCTTAAGGAAGAATCTTGCTACATTGCCAAAATGTATGCTGTATATCTTCTACTCACCCTTCCCCGAAGGCAACTTTGGGCACTTACCAATACATATGTGCACTGGTGACCAGAAAATAACCAAAATTTGGGGAGATTATTGCACACTAGCTCTGAATTAACACTGGTTCCTAGAAACTCCCAATGTCACTTTGGTGTGCCAATCAGAGTAGGGCCTAAGACATCAGAAAATAAGTGGAGTTTTGGCTTGAGCCCAACTCATAGTGGGCCTGGCAGATACCCAAACACACCCCATGATTATTTTTCTAGTTCTGAAATAGAGTTGGAATTTACATACTCAGCAAATGGCAGAATCCCTGTATTGATCCCCCAAATTATGCATTGAGAGCTTTACAATAGAAAAAAGCCAGAAAGGAGTTCCTAGAACTTCTGTAGTAGCCATTCTCTGTAAGCCATTAATGCTATCATTAGTATGGCAAGTGTTTACTTGCCAAAATAATAAACCAAAGGCAATTTAGCATTCTTGGAGGGATTACAAGGAATAGTGCTGCCATAAGGGCCCTAAAGGATGGAGAAATGATCATTTCTAGTACAGTCTCATTTATTTCACCTCTTTGGCCTGTGACAAAGGGATAGATCTTGGAAAATGTTGATGGATTATGGTGAACTTAATCAGGTCATGATTCCAGTTGCATCTGTTATTCCAAATGAGGTTTCTTTATTGGAGTAAACCAATACAGTCCTTGGTACCTAGTATGCAGCTCTTTATCTGGTTAATACTTTTTCTCTTATCTCTCATAGTAAAAACTACAAAAATCAGTTTGCTTTCAACTGGTAGGACTAGGAATACATTTCACTATTCTCTCTCAAGCCTTTATCAATTCTACAGCCCTCTAGTATAATCTAGTATAGTCTAATATAGTCCGAAAAGAACTTGATTGCCTTTTCATTCCACAAAAATATCATTTTATTCCATTACAGCAGCAAATATCCACAGGCTGAGAAATAAATTTCATAAAAATTTAGGGCCCTTCTGCCTTAGTGATTGCCTCCTCTGATCTGGGTCATGGTCAAGACATCCCTTCTAAGGTGAAGAACAAATTGCTGCATTAAGCCTTTCCTCCTCTAAAGAAAGAGGCACATCTAGTGAGCTTCTAGGTTTCACTGGGACTCACTGTAACAGCAGGGTCTGCGTCAGGTCCAAGCTGTGTGCCAGCTCCTCTGCCCCTTGAGCTCTTTGATCCAGAAGACCCACTGACATTTGAAATGTCTGTGGCAGATAGGGAAGTTGTATGAGGCCCTTGGCAGGATCCTATAGGTGAATTACAGTGCTGACCTTTAGGATTTTGGAGCCAAGCTATGCCATCTTCTAAACATAAACATTCTCCTTTCAAGAAATAGCTTCTGGTTTGCTACTGGACCTTAGAAGAAATTGACTACTTGACTTTGGATGACCGAGTCATCATGGAACTTAAACTGCCCATTTTGAGCTAGGTGTTGTTTGACCCACTAAGCCATTATGTTGGGCATGCACAGCTCACTCCAGCATGAGTGGAAGTAATATACAAGACTGAGCTTAAGCAGATCCTGAAGGAACAAGTAAGTTACATGAGCCATTGGCTCAGATTTCTATGGTTCTTATTCTACTGAATCCTCTCTCTCAAACCACACCTATGACCTCATGGGAAGTTATCCGCATCTACTATACTAAGGAAGAATGAGTTCAGGTCTGATTACAGATGGCTTGGGGAGGGTTATGCTGGTACCACCTGAAAGTGAACAACTATGGCTACTGCCCCACTTTGGAGTGTTACCTTTATACATTAGTATTTAAGTTACAAGATATCAAAGGAGGAGTGAGATCCAGTTATAAGACAAATGGACATCATCTAGAGATAAAATCTTATTTGTGTATCCTTTGAGGGAGAAGATCAGTACCTTTTCATCTGTATGAGGGGTAGTTACACCTTGTTAAGTGGAAGCATGATTTTTCATGTTATCTTTATTTGGAAGTGGTTAAAAGGGGTAGAGCTGCCAAATTGGTAAACAGCAGACTGCTAATTCCCATAGTTCCCTTTCCCTTATATCTGAGTTAGAGTTGGCAGAAGAAGCGTCTACATGAAATCTGAAAGGAAGAGGTGAAGAAGTGGTCACTGCTTTCAGTAGTTTGCTGCAGTCAGATATGGTAATGGATAGATCCAGAAGTCCGTTTTGGATCCAAGCATGTCTGCTCTCCTTAAATTTCATGATCAGCCAACCCACTGAGGCAACAGCTGCCCTCCTTTAGGCATCTGGATATAATTGGCCTCTTGGGTTTCTTTGCAAGTTTCAACTTGTCCACCTGTGCCAGTGTTTCCACTTGATGGATTATTGACTGCTCACTGGTACAGTCTATGTAAGAAAGGCATGATAAACACTTGATTTTTTTTCTTTTTCTTTACTGGTTCTCAACATAATAAATGATTTTCTATCATCTCCCCATGGTGAGCTACTTACTTTTCCCCCAAATATCTTAACTCATGGATTTAAACATAGTTATCTATTTTAATGCATTGCGATTAGTGCCCTTAATGATGTACAAATTGTCCATCCTTGGCCATCTGTCAAGTTCTAATATAATAGATTCATTATTATTTATTACATAGTATTCTAAAATTCCCACCATTATTTCTCCTTTTACCCATGCAATTATTTAAAGGTATGGTTTCCTTTAAAATTTCAAGAGCATGAAATTTTCTTTTTACTTATTTTAATTTGTTTTTAATTGATATCTTACGTAATTGCACTGTGGTTCAAAATTTGTTGTCATTTGATACTGGTATTTTGAAGTCTGCCAAGATGCCTTATGACCATGTGGAGTTCTACAGACTTTTTCTGTAAAAGGCCAGATAGTAAATACTTTAAGCTTTTGGGACATATTCTCTCTTCACCTTATCAATTTTGACTTTATATAATTTGATACTATTTTATTAGGTACACGTAAGTTTAGAATTTTTATGTTTTCTTAGTGAATTGGGCATTTTAAAAACTATTATGAATGTCCCCATTTATACTTAATAATTGTTTTAGTTTTAACGTCTATTATTTCTAATAAAAATATAGCCATAGCAGCTTTATTTTGGTTAATATTTGCCTGTTATATCCTTTTTTGTCCTTTTATTTTCAAGCTTTATTTGTTTTTAACATTTTTGGTGGACCTCTTCTGAATATCATATAGCTAGTTTTAAAAAATCTTTTCTGACATTACCTGCTTTTTACTTAAGAGTATATTCCAGTCGTGAATTGTGATTATAGATTTATCTGGACTTGTTTATCCTATGTCATTTTAAATTTCTATTTGTCTTGCTTCTTCTATATTGCTTTATTCTCTTTTCATGGCAGAGATAGTCAATTGGCAAATATTCCATGTGCTGCCCCACATTTAGGGGCAGCGACATGAGTAATCCTGAATAATAGGAATGAAAGTGACTGTTACTTCAGGTACACAGCTGGAAAAGGTAGGTTTGAGTTCTCCACGCTTTCTTTTATCTTCTTGCAACAACTTAAAACATGCCAGATGGTAAAGCCTTCCTCGGTCAAGTCCTTCAATGACTGTAAAGAGCAGAGTCTCCTACCAACCTGCACTGGTGTGCAGCAAGAGCGAGAAGTAAATTTTTTGTGTGTTACATCAGTGAGAGTGAAGTTAATTTATCATCATAGCTCAAAGTAGCCTATTATGACTCAGACATTATCTTAAAAGATTTAGAACGTTAACATTTTAAATATTTTCCTTTTTTCCGTTTTTCCCTTGGTTTGGAATGTGTTTGATCTATCTCTCTTTTTTTATATTTAGTGTGTCGGTGTGTGTGTATGTGTAGAGATTGCCATTACAACTTGTAAGCCCAATAGGGCATTGCGAGTATGTTTTATTCAGGATCTAATTGTGTTTATTTGTATTGCTGGATCCTTCGGATTGTCTGGGGGACCACACTACTGCAAGTGGAATCACTGTTCCTTTTTCTTGCAAATACATAGAAGCCCACCACCAGTCTCCTGTCACATATGACAGGTTCATAGCTCCTAAGCCAAAACTATTTGTCCAAATGTGTTTCTGAATTCAGGCATTTTGGATTTAGAAAGAGTATATAGTGCCCTTCCAAATCCAAGATTAAAATAATTCAGCAACCAAATGTGTGAATATTCAGAATAAACAAGATATATACAGATAGTAAATTGCCTCCGGCGGTTGACATCGGAGTCTGCCACCAAATTAGTTATGGAAAAAAAATTGTTTTTTAAATATTTTTCTGGAATTATGAATAGGGAATTCTTGACTTGTATTTTTTTATTAGGCTACAAAGTAATTGATTAGGATAATTCTGGCCACTTTAGTTTAAATGAATGTTTTCCAAGGCTCTTTAGCAACAATGTCTTTCATATTGGTTTTTACTAGCAATATCTGCATCACCAAATGGAGGCCATTTCCTGATGACTCCGTTTCAGCATCGCGTTTATTGATTATAAATTTTAATTTTGGATACAAAATTTTAAGAACGTTTATTACATCAATGTGTTTTCATAGCAGGTCATGTAAAGTAGCAAAAAGTTCTGGAAGCTATAGCACATGAAGGATATTCGAAGAAAACAAGTATATTGTAGAGTAGAAAGTCAGGGAAAATGTCAAGTATGTTAAAGACTTAGAATTGCAGAAGGATCTTTAGAGGCTTCTTGTTCTAACCTTTTATCCAGTACAGAAACCCTGTCCTAAAGACTTCCAAGTAGGTCATCACTGCTCTCTTCCAGAATGAGGGAGCACACAGTTTGTAAAGCAAGCCTCCACATTATTTAACTGCTAAATTAATAGGCAGTTTTTCCTTATACTGAGAAACTTATTACTTAGCCACAATCCATTTTGAAAACACACACACTGTCTATGGCCATGCCACCCTGAACAAGCCCGATCCTGTTGGGTCGCGAAAGCTAAGCAGGGTCGGGCCTGGTTAGTACTTGGATGGGAGACCACCTAGGAAGACCAGGTGCTGTAGGCGTAAAAAATAAAAAAATAAGGAATTGTAAGCTGACAGGGTCCTTGCAGTCTGTGAGGTCAGCTAAGTTTTGTCTCGCCTAAAAAAAAAGAAAAAAGAAAGAAAAGAAAATATACTTACACACCATACATTTTGTTTTCTCCAGGATACCCAGTTCCTTCAAAATACACAAGGATGGAAATGTTCAAATTGTAAATTTCAGAATGAATATCCCAAAATGGAGGTAATCAAAGGAGCTTTTCAGTAATGAGGCATACTCCTTCCCAGCATGGGGACATCTCGTTTTGGGTTGTAATAAAGCAGAGTGGGGCACTGCTTGATCTGAAGGAGAAATTCCTGCATGAGAGGCATAACCCACTGGCCTGTAAGTTCCTCCCCAGTTTCAAACTACATGATTCTTTGATTCCAAATGGATGGGAAATGGTGAAACAAAACATCTTTTCCAGTCTTCTTCCTTCCTCCCTTCATGAATAATTAACCTCACATTGAATCATCCTTCCTAAGAAAAGTTCTGAGTTTGTTATGCCCATCTGTCTTCCAGTCAGTTTGAACTTACAAGGTAATTTTTACAGAATTCCCAGCAGAATAGACAAATTCTGATCAGTGGTTGCCAGATAGAACGTGTGTCCTGTTCTAATCTGTAGTAAAGTATATTTCATAAAGTTAAATTGGATTCAAAAGAACATTTTAAAATATTTTGAATTAGTATAGATATGATTGTATGGCTGTTATTGAGAATGACTCTTTTCTCATGTGATACATTATTGCTTTGTTATCAAAAATCCTGTAAACATTTTAAAAACAAAACGGTTAAAGAACAAAAAAACACTGTTATCAAAGGCAGATATATTATAGGATACTTAAAGTTGCATGGAAAGACATCACTAAGGGTGAGGAGCTACTATACACAAATCTCATTAGGCATAAATTCTATAGAAACCTTCTTATGTGACAACATCTTCACTGGGTATGGGTTGACAGTTGGTTAATTGGAAAAATCGATTAAATGCTGATAAAAACTGATTAAAAATATTTCTTAAGCATGTGTTTTACCTTAAAATATATAAACATAT
Organism: Pteropus alecto; assembly: GCF_000325575.1. NCBI lineage: Eukaryota > Metazoa > Chordata > Mammalia > Chiroptera > Pteropodidae > Pteropus > Pteropus alecto. The sequence goes on along the minus strand of NW_006436288.1, from coordinate 90,998 downwards.
GCTTTCTGATATGTGGCCAAAACGTTTTCCAAAAAGATATTTTTTTTATTATTTTTTTAAACATGGATCTGCAGCTTACAGTGGCACTTTTTCCCCCTGTAAACTACACACATAATTCATGGTCTAGGATTTCTAGCTTGAGTTCTTTTAAAGCGAACCGAGAATTTCAAATCACATATAAGACAATTGAGTGCAGCCTCTTAGATTTTGCACTTTTCTTTTGCCAAGCTTTTGTAGCTGCCTCTCTACAACTAAGTCAACAGCTATTTCTAGTACTTACCCTTTCCAATCTTTCCAAAGTGTTAAACTTAGTTTTCACAGAAACTATAACCCTCTCTCTTTTTATGCTATGTCATCAGTTTATTCAATATTTAATTAATTTGGATAATTAAAACAAGCACAACTGGTAGAAACCAGTCTGAGAACAAATCGGATTACTTAACATCCATAGAACATAACTGGAGGGAGTAGATGTACCCAGAGCATTCTAGAGCATACCAGAGAACGTCTACCAGCTGCCGGTGTGCCATGGGTGTGCCATGGCACTTGTCAGTATGTTCTACAGAGGCAATGAGAAGCAAGGGTTAATCTAGAGAGTATATTAAGAGAAATTTCTTTTAAAAAACTACTGTGGAGTCAGATGTGCCAAAAAATACAATGCAGGGGTTACTGGCGTGATTGGGCTAGCTCATAGGGTACTTTTGTGTGAGTTAGAAAAAAGCACTCCCCACAACACAGGGTTTGGTAAGGAAAGCATGGGCTAGGTTTCAGCCTCCATTTGTCCCCTCTGCATGGTGTCACTTTAGGGGTCCTTTTTGTGTAAGGGTATACTTACACAACCAACACAGCAGCCCTGAGTCCTGGGACAGAAGATGGATTATGATTAGGGAGAGGGGACAGGAGCTGATCTGTACTCATGCATGAAAAGATGGGACAGAGAATTAGGAAGGATAGGAAAGATATGACCTGTGGAATAGGAAGTCTTCAGTCCTGGAAAGACTCCATGTAGATTTTGCGACAACTTATACAGATTGTTTTGCCTAGCCAACCTGCAGATTGTCCACCAGTGGGTGAAAGTTCTTTAGCAAAGAGGCCTATACAGTCTCTATTCATTTTACCACAGGTTCCTAGACTGCTCCCCAATCAGCTTCCCCTGCTACTCCACCTTCTCTGCTGTTCCACCTCTCCAGCTGCTCCACCTCTCCTGCTACTCTGCTTCCCTCCCTACCACTGCTCTCCTTTGCACTACAAAGACCACTAAGTTGTTTCAGAGCTCTCTTTACTGACCTTGGATGCTTTTCTGCTCAACTCAAAAATTTTCCTACCTATCAGATGATACCTTTAGCACCTTTCACTGATGACAGGAACTTTCGTTCGAGAATTCATTATGAAAAACAAAGTTAAAATGCCTGGTTGACATAGCATAACATGAAGTTTATTCTTACTAAAGTGTTAGGGGTTAATGAAATAAACGTAAATGACTGACAGGAAGGAAGGAAGGAAGGAAGGAAGGAAGAAAAGAAAGGAAGAAAAAGGAAGAAAGGAAGAGAAATTAAAGAGCTGGTCCCTGAAAGTGAATGAGGCATACCAAAAGGGGGATGCTGTGGAAAGCAAACTGAAATCTCAGTTTTGTAGTCTTATTTATCTTCAACTATGCCTGGAAAGAGAGAAGTTGATTATGAAGTTGGTTTTTTTTTGTTTATTTTGCTTTTTTGCGTGTGTGTTTTCTTTTGTTTTGCTTTGCTTTTTGGTATTATATGTCAACCTTTGAGCCCTATGGCACCACTAAAATTTCCGACGAGCCTTGACAATTTTATTTTTATAAGCATAAGCACCGTTAATGTAAAGCAGCTAATTATAAGGCAGTTCATTAACTGAGCTATAAGTGTATTTAAAAAAAAAAAACTGTAGAACTTGAACACTGAAAGAGAAGGATCCTTCTTCTCTTTGCTCTCTGCACACTGAACGCATCCTGATAGGGAGATTACCACCGCCAATGCATATGTACTGTCCTTGTCCTGCCACGATGGTCTTTCACTTTGCTTCAACTCACTTTGTTTCATTGATGGAATGCTCCTTGCCTGGGCATGGTGTTCTTATGTCTTATAAAACCAAATGGTTAACCAAACACTTGCATTATTCAAAGCAAATAATGATGTCCTATTGAATATCTTTTAAAAAATTTTTTATTATGTTAGCTACTAGAATAACCTAGCACTCTTTCTTCTTTTGCTTGGAAATCGAGTGTTTACTGATATAAAGAACGTAGACATCACCTGGACCGTGGCTTGCTCAGTGCCTTTCTCACCCAGGATCTTGTTCATTACAATGCAGATTATAAATAAAGTCTCACCCCATTTCTGACTGTAGGTCTGGGATGGAGCCTAAGAATTTGTGTTCCTAACGAGTTCTCTCACGATACTGAGACTACTGATCTGCAGATAACACTTTGAGAATCAGCCCAAACCCTTCACTCCACAGATTAGGAAGCTGAGCCTTAGAGAATTAAAATGTTCAGCCCAAGGTGACCCAGCCCATTAGCAGCAGAGTCAAGACCAGCACCCCAGGCCTCCTGACGTGCACAGGCTAATTACACATATATCCTATTGTTTCTTTTAAGGTTTATCAACTTTCTACATTACTCCCTCCTTTTTGTTTTGGCATCAGTCAGGATCTCAGCTCTCATTCTGCTACTTATCTCTGTTAATCTTTACAGTGAAGTCACAGGATAGTGTTTGGTATGCATTCGATAGCGTTTGGTATGGATTCGTGATCTTACAGTAGTACCAGTCCTGAGGTCCTCCCTCTCCCTAAGAAAGAGTCCTGTGACACAGTCTTGGTTCATTTTTCTTTCTAGAAAAACTTTTGCTGAACCCTTAAATGGCAAACTCTTGGTAAAATTCCTGGTTTGCATTTTAGAAAAGTTTTTTTTTCTTTTCTTTTTTTCAGACTATTACTCTTTTAGATCATTGTTTTCATCTCCTTCTGTTAGAACTTCTAAGGTAACCCTGAGACTTCTCTGCTTTTCTTCACACATCATTTTTTTTTTTTCCACAACAAATAAGTCTAAAGAAGGAATGTCTTACAATTTCCAATTATTTTTTTGAGCACTTTTGATTTGGGAGTCTCTGTTGGAGAGGCTTCTTTCTATCGATTGCTGCTTTGCTAACATCTCAATAGGAGCAGACCAATTCGGTGCCTTCCTTGCTCATTTTTTTCCTTCAGTTAATACTATTTTTACGAATAAGATAGTATTTTAGTACAGTTTTACCTCCTTTGCTCTTTCTCTTCACCTTACCTTAGCTCTTCACATATGCTTCTCTCATTTGTTCTTATTCCACACGTAATCTCTCTTGTCCTCCAACTTCCTTCCATTAATAACTTCCTATCGAAGTCTCTTGGGTTCCAGTTAGTGAGCCTCTAAATTATCCTCTGGTTGACATCATCTTTGTCTCTTCCTGCTTTAAACATAATTTCTTCAGACTGTATGCTTACTTTTTAAATCTCTTTGGGAAAAAGTATGGGATGGCGAAATGAATATATGGAAAAAGTGCCAACACATGCGTCGTATTAGAAAAAGTTCAGTGGACAGGCGAGTCACTTGTCTTCTGCGGGCCTCGCTTCTCTAACTGTAAAACTCAAACAGGTTGGTCTTGCAAGGGCTGCAAACTCAGAATCTGCCAATAGAATCCAAGCAGGTTATGTATCCAAATTGAAGAAGCGACTCTAGGAAACTGGGGAAAACATGCAATGTCCAAAGGGCATAATTTCTGCTCAGTTCTAGTTGCAGCTGTGGGAAATTGCCGGCCACTCAGGGTTTCTGGATCTGATTTTTCAAGAGTGGTCAGGAATCTAGATTTTAAAAATGTGAAAGTTCCTTATTTTAAATGTGGACAGCTAATTCAAGTAATGAACCAAAGCACACCCCATCTATGGACCAGATTTAGCCTAAGCTCCCAGTGTGTACATTTAAATGAGATGGGACTTTTAAGTTCCTTGCAAGTCTAAAATATCATGACCTTTTGGTAATGTTTTAAAACTAACTAGCTCTCCTGGGCGCATTCCTTAAATTGTTTCCTTGTCATCAGTGTTTGTTTATTTGGCTATTAGTCTCCTAAGTGAACACTCTAGTGTTTGTCGTAGGAGGAAGATATGACTTCTTCCTCCTGCCTCTAGGAACCAAATGTTTCGCTCTCATACTCTTAGCATCAGAATCAGCTGAGCACGCATGCTCTTCCTATGTGATGGCTGACTCTCTGGTGTGCAGATTGATCTTGGGGTAGGCAGCCTCTGTGTAAAGCTTGCTCCTCTGCTCCTTGGTGTAGAGGCAAAATTTTAGTCCTTCCATATATTCAACGTAATGTTAATTTACAGAGCAGTCTAACTAGGAGGAAGCTCAACAGTCAAAGAAAGACTTGAGGTTCAGAAGCCTAGGGAAAGGAATGGTTGCTAAATAGTTAAAAAAAGAAAAAAAATGGAGGAAGTTCCTTAAGAGGACAACTGAATTGAACAATATTCACAAGATCTTGCTTTATCTCATTTTATATCTTTCTTAGAAATTTCCTGCAAAGGAGAGCCTTTAGCCATTCCCTGCAAGCCAGCTGTCCCTGGACCAGGACTCTTCTGTTGGAGTTCCTTTCTGTCTTCCATCCAAAAATTGTCACATTTTTTTCTGGTTAAACCCTGGCTGGTTGGTGTTCTTTCTCTTGTCACGATAAGTCACTCACGACGAGAACCCATCATTCTCTCCCTGTAACTGGACTTTGAGAATCTTCACTTTCAGTGTTTCAGTGGAACTGCGATTCTTTAAATGACCCTCAAGATTAGAAAGAAAATAACACTCAAGGGCCAATGATATTAACAAGGAGGAAAAATACCTTCCTGGCCAGTTAGAGTTTCTGTGAGGTAGCAGCAGAGAGTATTATTGACAAAGTTAGGTATCCACACTTTATGGAATTGGGAAATATGTCTCAAACTGCAAGTTCTCTAGAAGATTCTTTAATTTTTAAAATTTTAATTACATAAAATATATGTATATCTATTTTACAAGTGTATCCTGAATCATTTGATAACCTTTTAACCAGGGACTGACATGTAATTTCAGGTAGTTAGTTTACATTTGTTTATGATTACGTCATCATTAATTTCTAATTCAGTACTCCTCAAGTATTTCTTTAAGAAATCTTAGGGCTTTATGAATTTTAAGTGGGAAAAATAATTGGTATGTGAATAGAAACTAGGTCCTGGAGTGAGATACTTCTAGGTGTTATTTATCTCGGCACGTTATGTAAGCTCCTTAAGCTTCTACGTCTATAAAATTGATATAATGTTAGTAAGGTTTAAATAAAATAATTCTTGAAGTGAGTTCAACACAGAGTCTGGCACAAAGAAACCACGAACAAAGAAGCTAGCTTCTACTCTATGGTTATTATTTCTATTGCTGGCTACTTAAAACCTTATCATTTGTTCTTGCTTTTAATTCCATTATTGCCATAGATACGTCATCTAATATTTCAAAATAACACACAGGCACAGACTTAGAGGACAGAGTTGGTGGTTAGTGATATGTTATGATCTGAAGCACCCTATGAGGAACTTCTTAATGTTACTTAAATTTCTCCCTTGCCACTAAATTTCTAATTATTATTAAAGATCGAATCCTCATCTTGTATCAGAAAAAGCTAGCTCTCTGTCAAAATGTGTGCTTCCCCTTCAGAAAATTGTCACTAGAAGCAGCTACCCAGACAAAGACTATATTTCCCCATTCCTCCTTCACCTAACGTGGCCTTTCTTCTAATATTTACCTGTAGAATGTGAGCAGAAGTGATGTGGCATTTTCGGGTCAAGATTTAAGAAGCAAGTGTACGTTCTCCATCATCATTTTCATTCTACCAGCTGAATTCATTTGAAGATGAGGACCCAACAGAAGACTAAACCCCAAGATGGAAGGAGATTGCATCTTTGAACTACATAACAGAGGAAAACTGCCCACCAACTGAGAGCACTTACCCTAGTTGGTTAAATGAATGAGAAATAAACCTCTACTACATTTCTGCTACATATTCTGGAGACTACTATTTACTGCCCCTAGCCTTATCCTAATTAATACAGAAATTGACTCTTTGAAGGAATGTTGCTATATTAAAAAGCTAAAGTAAATACATTTGGCCAAACATTTGGGCAGCAGGTGGCAAAGAAACATGTTGGGTGCTGGAGAGGTGGAGACCCATGCTATGTGTTGGCAAAGCATTTTTAAAACTATATCTATGATAACTTAAAAGGCAGAATCTATTACAACAATGGACTAGTGACTGCTATATGTTCTTCTCTTTCTTAATAGTTTTTATTATGATTATCTCGTTCCTGTTTTATCATCATATAATGAGCAGTGCAGGTAACTTCTCTATATGTTTGTATATCATAGTACTGAGAGAGCTTTAGATGGGAAGACTTCATATCTCCCAAAATGCTGGACTTTGAGCCAAACGCTCGAACTAGATAGGACTATAATATGTATCCTTAGAGTGAGCAAAAAAGGGTGTGCTTGAATATTTAGTGAAAAGAATGGCAGACTGAGGAAGAGCCAAAACTTGTTATCTCTTCCAAATTTCGTCTAACCTAAGATTTCATTGGTTGTCAAAACCACAATTTTCTGTACTACTAAGAAAGAAAAAATACTGCCAACTAAATATGAATTTGCTTTGAATATTTGTCCTTGATTGAATAACGCATTCTTATCAAAGAGATGATAAAGTGTGAAAAATGTATAGATGAGGAGTAATGAAAAATATTAATTTTTTTCTGAGAACTGACTGTCCCATCTAAAATAATATTTTCTAATCTCCTCTGTGCCCAGCTGTTGCCTTGAGATTATTTCTCACAAATAGATTATGAATGGAAGTGAGATGTGTCACTTCTGGGCCAGATTCTTTAATATGTGTATACCTTGTCCATACTCTCTTTTTTCTTCTGTAGCTAAAAGCAGATGACAGTGAGATCTAGGAGATGGCAGAGCCACAAAGGGAAAAAAGAAAAAAGAAAACAAGCCTGGTTTCCTGAATCACCAAATGGAAGAAAGCCACCACAGACCAGAAATTCCCATACCGGTCTATGATGTGATCAAGAAATAAACTTCAATTTTCTTTAAGGTATATATTTTCAGCATTTATTATTATTATTATTATTATTATTATTTATTATTATTATTATTATTTATCACAGTCAATATGATCTTAATTAACACTTTCTTACCTGGGTTGTTGTAAGGATTAAAAAAGGTATTATATGTAAAGCTCTTAGAAGAATGTTCTAATGTTAGAAGGGTTTATTAAAGCCACTGTTGCTACTAGAACTGTGTCTTCCAAGTCTGAATGTGATGCTCTTCTGAATCATTGTTGTAAGGATTTTAAAAAGTATTATACGTAAAGCTCTTAGAAGAATGTCTAGCATATAATAAGCACTAAATGGATGTTAACTATTATTATGATTTAGAATAACTTTTGTTTTTGGAAATTAGAAAGTTGTACTAGAAAACAACTTGAGTCAATTATTCCAAGTCTTGCCACTTTAAAGATAAAGAAATGAAGTCACTGAGAGGATGAATGACTTGCTTTAAAGTCACTTTATCAGTCGTAAACACTTTAGTATGAATTAATCGCTTTGTTTTAGTCAGGAAAGAGCAGGCTGCTATAGGAATGAAACTATGGATGGGGAGGAATGCAGATGCTTTGGAAGTTGGGTTATTACCTGTGAGGGAAAACCTGGGATTGAGAGAGAGTTGGGAGAGGATGGGAAGAACTACACAATAACATTTTCGTGCTATTCCTAAATATAATGGTATGCCTAAAATTGCTTAGTAAAAAGTAATAAATATATTTGGGTAATTGTTAGCACAAAGTCTCTTTTTCTGGAAATGACTCCCAGAAGAGGCAAGCCTAGATGGCCATGTTGATACAATGTATCCTAGTTCTTCTACTATGGCAGATTGGAATAGAGATGTACAACTCACCCAAACTGAGACAATTGGCGGCTTCTCTTGGAACCAGTGTGGAATTGGCTCTCTGAGAGTTAGATGTGTTAGCTGTGGGGAGCCTATCTGTTACATGTAGCATCATGCCTGGAGTCATATTTATGGCCTAGAAAAAGCTACGTGCAGGCCAAAATCATAGAAAAACAGAAGTTATGAATAAGTGAAAGGATCTGGTCTGTGGAGATAAAAATAGGGGCAGATATTCAGAAAATAGCAAAGAAGAGAGGCCGTGTGGTTCCAGGATTTATTGAGCATGACCCCCAGCCCAACAGCTTACCGGTTCCCATCTTCAGCTCCCAAGAGGCTAGATCGGATAGTGTTTTCATGAGTTCTCTCTGTTCTTAAAAATAAAGCCACTTAAATAAAATCTGAACTGGTTAGTTTCTGTTCTTTCAGTCAAGAAATTGGTGATAACACAGTCCTAAATGAATTTAATGACTAAATCAATTAAAATTAAAATCTCCTAACAATATTCAATTATTTATTGTAAGGTAATAACAATAAAAGTTTACATCTGCCCAGACCGAAGATCTTATTAAAGCCACTATTGTTACTAGAACTGTGTCCTCCAGGCTCTCGTGCTAAGAGTCTGAATTTGATGCTCTTCTGAATTGTCTACTATCTTAGAGATCACCTTAATAATGATTTGAATTGATGGAGTTAAATTTTTCATATTTCTACCACGACAGATAAAATAAACCAAAGTTTTAAATGTTATCCTGTTCAGAATTTCTTTGAAGCGGGTAGGAAGAAGGGCAGAGAGGGAATTTTTCTTTATTACAATAGTAATACATGGTCATCATAGAAACTTTTGATAATATAAATAAATAAAAGAAAAATTCTAAAAATCAAAGTTTACCACTAAACATTAGTAATTTTTAGGACAAAATCTCAACAATGATGAAAATGTAGTCACATTAGTATCTTGAATTGTCCTCAAGAATTCATATAATTTTACTGGTTATATTTCTTTGTATGCTCATAGATGTGTTGTTGTTGCATCTGTTGTTTTATTTTGTTTTGTTTTCCAAAGAGTTTACTGAGGACCAGAATTTGAATCACTGGGAAACACTTTTTGGAAACACTTCTTTATTTTTGCTAATGAACAATAAACACATTTACTTTATTCTGTTCCTTTGTTCCTTAGGAAGTGAAAAATCATTATCTAATTGAGATATCCTGTATGTTATAGAGAAAAAGAGATTCAAACCACGTTCCTAATTCTTTATATTCCCTTATCTGCTTTTTATCAGCAATTTAATGAAAGCATATTTTTTATTTCCTAGCTGTTTGCTTGTGTTTCCTGTTAAGACACCAAATCTAAAATGACTTCAGTTCCAGAAAGGTCTGTTTGGCCGCTCTGGAATCATGATCTATTTCATCCCCTCCTTATTTTGGGCTTTCACTGTGCTTATTTCTGTTCGTTTTCTATGACAAATATTTCATTCTTTCCCCCATTGGGGCTAACATTTATTATCTTTGTTCCTATTATCCTTTTCCCTTGTTAGATTTAATTGAGCCTCTCTTGTTTTGTTTACCATATTTTAAAAATGAATTATCCTGATCCCACAGTATTTGCTCCTTATACCAAGGACTTACTGCCTGCACGAAATTCTACTTGTTTCATAACCAAAGTTGATGAATAAGAGTTTTAGAGGTGCTTTGCTTTCTTTCACACGTTTGATTTTTGCCATTATACATATTTATCTCTGTTTTCCACTAATAAAGGGGATACAATTGAAAAACTAAACTTCCTAAACTCTCCACTATGGTTTTCTGAGTTCTTTCCACTTTGAATTCCAAACTTTTTTGGAGGGGCCATTTTAAGAGGACATCATTCTCTGGTTTGGCTTCCAGAGACTTATGTTCCCATTCTGCTGAATCATTATCAGCTTTTTTAACCAGGAAAGACACACTTTACTTGTTATGTGAAAATTTAGCTAAAGTTTTGTTGGGGAGAGCAGAGGATTATCTACTTAATCTGTTTACACATGGCTGGCAAGAATCATATCTGAATTTCAGAAATTTCAGCTACTCTCAGCAGCCGGAACAGGTGGAATGTAAGAGAGTCTTACATTCGGTTAACAAATATTTATGGAATTTCTACTATGTACTGAGCACAGTTCATCTGTGAATACAATGGATATGACCTCTGTTCTCAAGGAGGTCATGGTCTAGCCAGAAAGATGAATAGATGTGTGTTGCAATATGCAGTGTTAACATCTGTGATTGGGGTAGGCACTGGGTTAGAGGAGAGCAGACCAGGTGGGGAATGACAGAGGTAAGATACATATGCTGAGACTTCAAGGACTAGAAGACATAAGCAAAGGGGAGGGCATTCTAGAAAGAGAAAAGAGCTGAAAAAAATTGAAAGGAGGTTTGAGGAACTCCAAGGACTTGATGTTACTAGTGATGGTGTATGTGCATTGAGAGTGTGAATGTTGTTGGGAAAATAGGGGAACATGTGATGAGATTATGAATGGTTTGTGTGCCATGCTGAAGAATTTACACATTATCCTGGAGATGCTGAGAATCCTTGAAGAATTCTAAACAGTCACATAATGATCAGATTTATAATTTAGAATGAGTCCTCTAGCAGTGGGGAGGAAGCGGGTGGGTACTGACGGGTCCCAAAGGTCTTTTTTCACATGAATAGAGGGTACTTCTCACTTGAGCTGAGCCTAGCTTCACTGAAGGTCAGAGAGGTCAGGACCACCCACCAGCACCTGAACATTTACCTCTTTTTCTACTTTCCTTCTTTTTATTCCTCTTCCTCTCCTTCTTCCTACCCTCTCTGCCTCCTCCTTTTCTCAAACATTCTCTTAAGGAGCTCTTAAACTTGGCAGTTAAAAAAAAAAGTCAGTGAAAACTTTCCAGTTAGTTGTGAATGTCTTCTGTCTTTTTCTCTATGGTCATTGTTAAATTACTTACTGGCTGAGTTTCCTTTCATGGATGCTCAATGCTCTTACTTTCCCTTTCACTACCTGTATTTCTTTATCACAATCCATTATCACCTTTGATATAGGAAGGGGAAAAATAGAAATTCAAGTAAATTGATTTTATTATTGACTTGTGGTTCTTTCAGAGAATTTATTAGTAGAATATGAAAACTACAAGTGACCTTAATGTTTTTCAAAATGTTTTTTAAAATGTATGCTGTGACTCATGTGTAGCTCATGAAATCAATGTAAAGGGTCATAGCCTGCATTGAAAAAAAAAAAAGGTCATAACATAATCTATTAGAACAGAACATATCAGAGCTGCTAAATAGACTAAATGTCAAGATTGTTTTATGAAACTTTTGCGTAATTATAGGCATGTGTTTATTCATGCAAGTAATATAAAACATATGTCTTATGAGCGGTAATAAAAAACTTAAATTTTTAAAAATACAAAACAATTCTTAAAAACTTTGAAAAAGCCTGTTTGATCAACTTTTTTTTTTACTCTGAGGGTATGAAAAAATTGAGAACTAGAGAAGCTGACTTGTCCAAGTCCATTAGTGGTAAATACAAGATTTGAACTCAGATCTCCTAATATTCTGATATTCTCTGAACGCAAGTTGATTGATTACCTAACATGAGGACTGGATTGTGGATTTTATTTACTTAATTTATCCTTGAGACCACGTTGTGAAAGAGAATCAGATATTCATGATGCTTTGTTATCTTAGTATTTATGAGAAAATAACCCATGTTTCTTTTTCGCTTTGTATCACAGATGAAAACTAGACTTTGCTAGATTGTCAGTTTATGTCTTTATTATTTTTAAAATTCTTTTTTTTTGTGGACAAGTTTGATATATATTCATGCTTATGTTTTCAATAAATATAATCTAGTTCATTTCTTTCTCAGCTAACTGGCTAAATATCATTTTTGCCTTTCCTTTCATATTCTCTGTCTTGAAAAATATACATTTCAGGATGTTTAGGGTGTTTTGTCTTAGATCAAGTAACTGTTAGGTAGACTTTGAACCTCTGCTAGCCTTATGGTTCTATTGCTTTTACCTTTGAATCAATATGTTTGGATTTTTTCTTCTTTTTTTTCCAAGAAATTAAACTTTTCTGTTTTATTCACACAGTATTCTATGACAATATCAAGAAGGCATTGAGGCACCACAAAGAACACCAGATTGGAAATTAAGAGACCTGAGTCCTGGGTTTTCTTGTTACCTAATTTATTGTTTGAATTTCAGCGGATCTCATAACAACTTTAGGCCTTGATGTTTTCATTTGCAAACTGAGGAAGTAGATCAAGATTATTGGTAAGTTGCTGTAATCGGTGTTTCCTAATCCTGTGGAAGTTATGGATTCATTTTCAAATATGAAAATACTGCTTCCTTCCTCTTTCTTTAAGAATATCTTCTATAGTTGGAGGACTCCTAGAGCTGGAAGGAAATTTGAGCAAGCTAGATCATCCATGTCATTTTCTTCCAGTCTCTTACTTTTACTTATCAGTACTTCTTGTTTATTCATTTTGTTTATTCATTTAGTAACTCAATGTTTTTACTTCAAATAATGACATGGACAATACCACTTAAAATCCATTTCTCATGTAAGAATCCTTTATTCATTCATTCTCCTTGGGTCTGTCACTGTGTTCCATGTTGTGGGTATAATGGTAAATAAGATAGACATTTCCTTTCTACTAGAGAGACTGACAAAAAGAAGTTACCAAAAAAATTAATAAAATAACTTTAAACTGTGATAATTACTGTGAAAGAAATACACATGACATTGAGGAATTATAGGGAAAAATCATTTTAATAAAGAGGGGTCAGGAAGACCTATCTGAAAAGGTGACAGTTAAGCTGCAATTAAAAAAAGATATGAAAATATTTGCATGTAAAAGAGGAAGAAAAGGTATTCATACAGAAGGACTAACATGTGCTAAGGTCCTGTGACAGAAAAGGATGGAATGTGGTTTAGAAACTTAAAGAACAGTATCGACACAAGAATGTCCAAACGTATAGAAAACTTATGAGTTTACTGGAGCCAAACTGAGGACATGCCCCAAAGCAAGATCTCAAAATGCTCCGGAGAAAAGTAGTTTTGCAGTTCTTTTTATATATTTGAAGCTAAAGGTTGGGGAAATGAGGAAGGTTACGTGAAATCCGTTGGTGGTAGATTAAAGAGATGGAGAAAGCAAGGTGGGGAGATCCTCATGAGTGGATAAAAAGCAAAATGAAGAGATGCTCTTACACTGATCTATACAAGATAATTAACATTTAACATTTACATTGAACAAGGCTGGTATATAGACAACAAGATCACGTAATCCCTTGAGGGTAGTTATGCCTCTAAGGGGTCTGAAAAAGAGGATCATTCTGGCATTACAAAGGTATGTTAACCTCGATACACAAGAACAATGGACAGAGCTTGTTTAAGGCAAAGATAAACCTTTTACTAAATAAGTTATGGGCTGGGATGTGACTACCCATCATGACCCACCCAGTTACAAATTTATAATCAGATTACCTGTGAAATTCTCTTTAGCCGCTGAGCTTGTCAGATTTATTACATAGCCCCTTTTTTGTTCACAACAATATCTTGTAACTTAATGAGAAAGAGAATGGTGCAAGGTGGTGTTGGACAGATAGCAGGGGCCGGGTTGTATAGGACATTTTGGACATGGTAACTGCTTTGGGTTTGTTCTGCAAGCCTAGCCTCAAAATCTATACATTTCATTCAATGTATTAATTACTTACTATCAGCTTTATTACTTACTTATTTACTGTATGTATGTATGTATGTACGTACGTACGTATGTATGTATGTATAAGCCAGTTCTTGTGCACTATTTTAGATTTCCTGGCCTCAGTCATCTTCAGTTTTTAGCTATGAAGGAAAAGAAGAACTTTTTTCCTCTACCTTCCTAGGTTTATTTGTTAGGTCCTGAAAATAAACTGATAAGAAATAGATTAGCAAGAGAAAAAAAAGGAAGATTTAGTTGCATATACACCCATGGGGATTCCCAACAAATGAAAACTCAAGGAGGTAGCCAGGTGATTGAAGCTTGATATATTTTAAGATAAACAAAAGAAAGAAGTTTGGGGCTTCTGGGTGGGAAATGCAAGTTATGAGAAGGGGAAGGGAAGAAATGTGTGGTAAATAAGGGTTGTTTTGTTATGCTGCTAAGAGCTGGCTCTGGGTGTAACTCTCTGTCTGGTAAGAGACACCTTTACAAATGGAAATTTCCTTTTTAAATGTAAATTTCCTTTGCAAAAGGGGAAATTTATACTCTATTGTTAGGCAGTTAGAGGAAAGTAAAGAGCTTTTCCTTCATCTGCAGGTTCTCAGTTGCCTTTAGCTCAAACTAATCTGTAGGCCAAATAGACATATTTTGGGGTGGCATGTTCTGGTACCCTTCATTCTGCCCTTTAAAGCTTTTTTTTTTCCCCCATGAAAAGGCATTTATGTGGAAACAAAAAGAAAAACAAAGGTTAATGGATGAAGCAAATGATAAACCCACTTTCAGAGACCAGAGGGAAGTCGGTCAAAAATATTTCCAAATGTTGGGCTTAAAATATTTTTAGATAATGAAGTGAGGATGGCAGTGACAATACGACTTTCAGTTTCCTGCTTTACTGTTTGAATGTCTTGGTGATGGCATATACGTGAGTGTCACAGTCATGGTTATTTTTTCAGAACAGAGCACGGAAACATCACATTAGCTAGTAGGACCCTTTTAGATACTCCCAATAAGGATTTGGGCAATCAGGTGTTAGTTATCGATGGTGTCAAAACAGAAGGATGAGGGAAAAATTGGAATTGTTTAATTACTGACAAAATATACAAAACACAGGAGCCAATTTACAATGAGGTGAAAACACTCAAAGACAACAAACATGGCTAGAATACAGTAACCCACAAAGATGTACTATATCTTTTTTTATTGAGGCATAAATTTTTTTCTCTCTCTGCAATAACTCTAATTTTTATCAAAGATAAAGTAAGACTAATTTGCAAAATAAATCTAGTCTTATTAAACTTGGCCTGATTATTTACATAAGAGCATCAAGGATAATAATTGACCATTTAGGCTCTTTTAAATCTGGTTTGCTGGGAATTTAAATAAGGGAACTCAGATCAGACTTTTAAAAACCTCTTGAGACTAAGAAGCCAAACCAAGAATTTTCTATTAGCCTTCACCTGCAATACCTATAGATTTGGGTGAATTCTTCCTTTCTCAAGGTTCCCAATATGTTTTAAAGTTCCTAGGCCTGTCAGGAAGTGATCTTCCTTACTTACTTGGAATGTCAGAAGTACTATAAACCAGGTATCGGTTAGACATTCCAAGAGGGCTTTGTAAGCATTGGCTCCACACAGTCAACCCTAGTTCCTTAAAGCTCTCAAGTTATATTAAATTTCATATGAATATGCATAATTCTCAAATATGACATTCTAGTCAAAGCCTTGGTAGTATAACCAATGTTTCAGATTTTGTTCTGTTTACAAGGAGAACAGATTCTTACTGAACTTATGCAAATAATTATAATACCATAAAAGTAAGAATATTCAATAAGAGTTTCTAGAGGTATCAGAAAGGGAAAAAAATTAAATGTTTCATCTTTGTTCACAAACAATACTTTACTATATTGTTGTAAGTTAGATAGCTTAACAGAAAAGAGAAAAAAAAATTCTTTAATACGGAAAATACAACTTTAAAGAACCAGTAATGTTTCAAACAAAAAATCCATACATAATGATGATTATTCTCACTAGTTTATTCAGTCCCATGAAATTATTCTTGTGCTTGATATTGGGTTAGCACTTTTATGAATCCATTAGTTTCCCCATTAGTTTTGGAAATTTTTACCTAGTCCAGTGGCATGATTTTAAATGATCAGAAGCCTATACTCCAGAGTACTTGCCATAGTCTTTTTCATGAATCTCCTTGAGGATGAAACATTTTCACCTGTAATTGATTGCCAAAGCTTTCAGAAAAGAATGAGTACAGCATTAACTGGGTGAATGACAAAAGACTTAAAAATGGCCATAGTTAAAGATCTGATGAGAGTTCATTATAGCACAATTGACAAGTAAATTAGGTTCTTTCTATGACATACAACATTTTATAATAACTGAAATTATGACTGATACCATTATACAAGGACATATGAATAGCAAAGATATTGACAAATTTCTAGGAACTTTATACAATTTCTGAAACACTTGTATTAGTAACATATATTCATTAAAATGTAACCTAAAGAAGGTTAAGCATCATTTATTACTTGACAATGCTTCCCATATAATTTAATATATCAAATAGACTGAATTAGCTTAACTTTTCTCTTTTACAGAGTGACAAAACCAAACCTTTGAGATTTTCCAGGAGCCCTCTGGGAAGTCTCAAAGTTATTTTGAGATTAAAAAAAGATCCCATTTAGATTTTATGTTGGGAAATTTGTCATAATGTCACAAGGTTTGATCACCTGATTAAATAGGATCACAGGTCACTATGGAACAATACTTAGTTATCTATTTAACCAAAGTGATAATAAAAGATTTCAAAGGTAAATATGACTATATAAAAAACGTTAGCACTCTTAATGTTAAGAAGATTCAGTTTTTTTTAAGTAATCAAAAACATAATAAAGACCATAAAGCACAATAAATTATTTTGGTAAGATATAGAGTGTCTGTTTCTTAGGTATATTGCTCAACAGGTAAAGAAAAATCTTTTACAATCTCTTATTAGGAACAGACCAATAATCCAAACTCCAGTTTTGTGTCAGTACACTGTTGATATTAAAGTTTGTTTTAAAACCTTATGATAAATACATTTAATTTTAGCCAACTTGACCATATAAAACAAGATTTTCTCTTTCTCTTTTCCTTTACAACTTCATATATTCACCTATGTTTTTGTCCTTTATTTTCCTCTTTTGTGCCTTAAACGACCTTTAAATAACCTGAAACTATTTTAGGATAAAATTACTCTCCTTTTTCTTAAAAACACATCCTTCATATCTCAAAACACATTTCATTTTCCTTGCATACTTTGCATACAGAATTTTTTCCTTCACTTGTATTATTCCTAGTAATTCATTTACATATACTAAAATTCATAACTCTTAGTAGCCTTAATTTCTAGAGAAAACAATGAAGTAGGCTGTGTTTTATATATCAGCATTCAATAGATTAGCAAATTTATGAATATACCAATTTTATAATTTTTAAAGACATGTTTTTTATAGTACAATTTTTCAAAAATTATAAAAGAATATAGTAAAAGAATATGTTTACTAACACACCCAAATTTCTTCAGTCTCTGTAATAAGAGTCCAAAAGTAGATAAATTTATGTTTAGCAATTAATGTTTCAGTATATTTTTCTTATTTGGAAATGCTCTAGAGAGTCAATGAATGTCTATCATTAAACTTAACTAAGTATTTTGCCAAAAAGATTTTGGAAACTATTTTTAAACATCAAGACTCATTTATAAGCTTTTATTCCACTTGTATCTATTTCACTCATGTGTTCTTAACTATTATGCTTGGGTTGTTCACAAAAATTCCATGAGACATTAAACAAAGTTAGCCATCATTTAAAGCATTTTCTTGTTAACAAATTTTGTAACATAATGTATTTAGGGAAATAATAAAAGTAACAGAAATAAAGAACCTAAAAGTTAAACATATGACTTAGGTTGAATTTATAATTTTATAATCTTAAACAACTAGTAGAAATAGCATAAACTTATTTGACCAATAAACACAGGTAGAATAAAATTGTGTCTGACAACTTGAAGACATACCTATTTTTACTTAACCTACAATATTAAACTATCCTTATTACCAAAGATTATCTCAGATCATGTAGACTTGATAAAACAAAACAAAACAAAACAAAACAAAACATTTGGGTTAGTTTCTATTTTTCTGACAACTTTAGGAAGACTTAATTTATCTATAAGTGCTTATTTCTTTCTAAACCAATTAAAGCAGAGCTCTTTTACAAATTTATTTTCCTTGCATACTTTGCATACAGAATTTTTTCTACTATCACGAGGTAGAAAAATATCACATAAACAAAACACACATATGTAGACATACATAAACATAGAGACAGACACAAATGAGATCTTAGACCTTTCATTTAAAAATTTTATCCATGAGTCAGGTACAATAATACAAAACACACTGGTTTATGTAAAATAGTTGGATCCAAATTATGTTTTTGGCAGATGAAACAAGTGAAAGTTATCTACTCAATGATGGCTACAAATTTTTACAAACATTTCTGGAGAAGACTTTTAAGATTTCCATTTGCCTTTGATAAGTAAACTTATAAAGACTATATACTAAATTTTGGGTAAAGGGCCTTTTGCAAATTTATTTTCCAAAGGCCTCTTTTTAATTTTTTTTTTTTTTTAATTTTTTTTAGGCTGAGGCAATTGTAGGTAGTTGCTTTAGCCAAAATTATCTTTTTTGGATGTTTACATTTAAAGAGGATGGTAAGATGTATACTTCCAAGGGACAGAGAAAGAAAATAAGTTTTTTAAAGAAGGAGTTTGGAAGCATATTTGCTTATATCTAGAACAATTACTATTTGGTTTTTTGTTTGTTTGTTTTGTTTTGTTTTTAATTTTAGTATAGGGCAATTCAATGAATTCTTTATGGTGGAGATCCAAAATACAGTCACAAAAGTCTTTACTTGGGAAGGTCTGGAGCTGGTGGGGTCTGATTACCTAGTAAGAAACAGTAAATTAGCCTTGCTGAATGTTCTCAGGACCTTTGTTAAAGCTATTTCTTGGCTATCAGAATTCATATAAGTCTCACAAAAAGTGTCTTTTGTAATTCTTAACATTTTTAAAAGTCTGATCTCCATCTCCCAATCTTGCTACGGGAGTTTTTCTGTGTTTTATTTTTTTGGTTGGCCAAGGCACTTTCCAATCCTCTCCCTAAAGGCCATATATGACAAGACCACAGCTAAAATCATACTCAACAGTGAAAAACTGAAAACTTTCCCGTAAGATCAGGAACAAGACAATATTGCCTAATATTGCCACTTTTATTCAACATAATACTAGAAGCCCTAACAAGAGCAATTAGGCAAGAAAAAGAAATAAAGGACATCCAAGTCAGAAAAGGAGAAGTAAAACTGTCTCCATTTACAGATGACATAATATTGCATATAGAAAACCCTAAAGACACCACCAAAAAATGTTCAGTAAAGTTGCAAGATATAAAATCAACATACAGAAGTCTGTTGCATTTCTATGCACTAATAATAAACTATCAGAAAGAAATTAAGAAAATAATCCATTTAAAACTGCATCAAAAAGAATAAAATCCTAGGAATAAATTTCACCAAGCAGATGAAAGACCTGTGCACTGAAAACTGTAAGATATTGGTGAAAGGTATTGAAGAAGACTCAAATAAATAAAAAGTATTCTGTACTCATGGACTGGAAAAATTAATAGTGTTAAAATGTCCATAATATCCAAAACAATCTATAGATTCAATGCAATCCCTACCAAAATTCCAATGGCATTTTTCATGGAAACAAAACAAATACTCCTAAAATTTGTGCTGAACCACAATAGACTTTAATAGCCAAAGCAATCATGAGAAGATCAAAGCTGGAGGCATCACACTTCCTGATTTCAAACTATGTGAAAAAGATTTAGCAATCAAAACACTTGAATCCCTTGCTCTCTCAAGCACATCAGGCATGTTCCCAACTCAGAACCTTCCACTTATTGTTCCTTTGAACAGGCATGTGATTTCTGCAGATCTTCATGTGGATGGTTCCCTCACCTCCTTCAGTCCTTCGCTGAGATGCCGCCTTCTCGGTGAGGTCTTCCTGGTCACCCTCCATCCCCACTAACCGTAGCCCTTAGTATTTCCCTTTCCTATGCTACTCTTCTCCAAGACATATGCTATCATATTACGTACATTTCCAAGACATAGGCACCTGGTTGCTAACCTCTGCCCAGGCCCTGTTCTCAGTTTGTAACCAGCTAAAGTTCTTGTGAACATAGGCAGAGTGAGGTGGGGAAGAGTTCAGAAGTGACTCCCTCCTAATAATTTGGGATTTTCTTAGTTCAGTGTCTGTTAATTATATGTATAGTTTGTTTCATTATCTTTACATTATTAACTAAAAAATATTCTACATTAACTTACAATAATGTAAGTTACCACAAATTTTACACAAGTGAATTTTTGTAGCCTTCATTTTTCACTAGTTTGTTGATTATCTACATCCTGTCCATGAGGACAAGAATTTTTATCTGCTTTTTTTTTCTTATGCCTATATCTCTAGAACTTAAAACACTTCTGACACATAGTATGTCATTAATAAACATTCGAATTAATGTTGCATTAGTGAATGGCTCACCCTGTGTATACATATATTGTGCATGACTCTCCTGCTCTCAGAAGCTAATAGAAACCATTTGCTTAATCATAATATTAACAAGACCATAACCTAAAATTCATAACACCTTACATTTACATAACACTTTTCAGACTATAAAATGCTTTCACAGTCATTATCTCATTTAATCCTCACAACAATTTTATATTCTCCTTTTTCGCAGGATGGCAAACTTGAGAGACATAGCGTTTTTTCAAGGTCACAGGAAACTGAATCATGGAGAAATTGAGTGTTTTGCTTAAAGTCCACACAAGAGAACTGAGACTCAAACTCATGTTGTACTGACCACAAATCTGATGCAATTTCCACTCCAATATCCCAACTCTTTAATTCTGTACTGAGTCAGTTGCCTGCATATCCTTCGATTCAATATCAGTAATATCTGTCTACTCTCCTTGGCCAACCAGGCTCAAGACTCAGAATCCAGTTGTTCAGGTTTGCTTCCGTTCTTATTAACTGTGCTAACCTAGCAAAACTGGAGCTGGCTGACTGGCTCTGCCTGGTTGTAAAACCAGGATTAGGTAGTCTGAAAAAAAATGTTCTCATCTGCAAAAATATAGATAAAAATTCAGGCTATAAATACCCAGGACCAAAGAGTCTGTAAAACTCAGCTTATATAGAATTGCATGCAGATAGGGGCTTAAGCAAGTTCCGGTCAAATCATTTAAATATGTTATCCCAAAGCTTTAAAATTACAATGACGCTTTAAAAGAAATGTTTTTTTTTTTCTTATTTTTTCCTCAATTCTAAGAAAGAAAGCCCTATCTTTTCAGCACTGCCCAACTTCTTATACAAATGGCTATTGAATACCTACTATGGATATGAAAAGCACAATGCTATTTCTTCCCTTCCTGTTCATCCATAAGCAAATATTTAGCTTTCTTGGGTTTCTTTGTAAACTTTCATTGCTCTTAGTCATTCATCCTCATTCTTCTTCTCTCCCATCTTCCATAACCTACTCCTACTCACAGAAAATTCATTATTATTAGAGCTCGCTCTGTTTTTTCTTTCCTCATGTCTTTCCTACTTCAACTACAGACTGCTTAGAGTTTAAATTCACTTCTTTGTATTATCACAGATTGTAAATATTCAAAAGCTGGTGACTAAGGGAAGGGAGAGGAGCCCCATTCATGATTTGAACCAAAGAAAGAGAGAAGATATTATCAGATGCCCCATTTTAATGGCATACAAATAACATGATTCGAACTAGTTCAGGTGCAGTCTGCATACATCTGAAAGGAGGAGATGGACTGCTGACTTGGCAAAGGGTTGTAAATAAAAGCTGACTTTGGTTTGGCACCTATAATTACACCCAAGCCATAACTTGCATTTTAATAGTGTCAGAAAGAAGGAAGAAAGAAGGAAAGAAAGGATGGAGGGAGGAAAGGAAGGAGAGAAGGAAAGAAGGAAGGGAGGAGGGAAGGGAGCGAGGAAGGGGAAGGAGAGGGGGAGGGATGAAGGAAGGAGACAGGAAAGTAAAATTTTATTTTTTTTGTTAATAAGATAGACTTAGACATTTAGTTTTCTAATAGAATTTATTTTAAACTAGGACTTCTCTTATAGAGTACATCCATGAGAATGATAGAATAGAAAATGCTATAATTACCTAGACTTCCATAATAATTGTTTCACAGATTCCATAGAAAGCATTAATTCCAACACCAAATTAAAATTTAAAATGGTTAGAAGAGGAACAATCCCTTTACCTAAATCTACATGTCATAAATATATAAGTTTAATGGCATTTGGTGAAAACTTACTGAGTACAAATATGATATTAAGTCCTGCAGGGGAAGAAATATTTTTTTCTCTACCCTCCAAGGTTCATTGGCTGCTCCCACTCCCAATCAAATTGATAAGAAACAAATTAACAAGAGGAAAAAAAAAAACAGATTCAGTTTATGTAGGTACAGCAGTTCACAAAGAAATAAAAGCTCGAAGAGGTGGTCAGAAGATTGAGCTTATATACCATTTAGGCTAAACAAAAGAAAAGAATTTTGCTTCTTGGCGGAGGAGGCAAATTATGAAAAGAAATGTACAATAACGAAGGGTTATCTTGTTATGCAGATAAGAGTCTCTCAGGTGATGAGTTGTCTCTTGGAGTGGCTCTCTTCCTGATATGAGACACTTTTACAAATGAAAAAAAAATTTTATAAATGCAAATTTTCTTTAAAAAAAGGGGGAAATTGTACTCATTTGCAGGCAGATAGGGGGATGTAAATAGCTTTTCCTGCATCTGCTGGTTCTCAATTGCCTTTAGCTCAAAATAATCCATATGCCAAAGAGGCATATTTGGGGCAACATATTCCGAAACCCAGGAGTACTAATGGTTAACACAGAAGAGTTCCTGTCCTCAAGGAACTTTATAACTAAAAGAAACATAAGATGCATGAAAATAACTGTAGCACAAAGCAAATGTGTTTCAGTAGAAGTATAAAGTTCTGTGAAAGCCAATATGTATAGTTTGCTGATGATTGAAAGACTTTAGGCTTTATGAAGAAGGTGACACTTTAAGAATGGGTAAGATTTGTATTTCTGATAAGTGGAGAGGAAATGGAAACCATGGAGGCAGGAAAGTTCAGGAAATACTTAGCAATAAGTGAATGGTCATATTTGGTTGAAAGATATATTTGGAGAGATGACATGGAAAAGAAAGCAAGTGCCAAATCATAGGGTATTTGAGACTGTCTGAGCAGTTTCATTTTTATTCTGTGAGTCCTAGGGAGCCGCTGAAGGTTATTGAAAAGAAGCCTGACACATTCAATATGAGCTTTAGAAAGTTCTTAGACTGTGATTGTAAGATGTTTAAAGGAGGTGAGACTAGAG
The DNA here is from genome assembly GCF_000325575.1 of Pteropus alecto. Taxonomy (NCBI): domain Eukaryota; kingdom Metazoa; phylum Chordata; class Mammalia; order Chiroptera; family Pteropodidae; genus Pteropus; species Pteropus alecto. The sequence goes on along the minus strand of NW_006436288.1, from coordinate 67,757 downwards.
CCTGGGAGTATAGAGAGGAAGCCATCATGTAACCCAGGAGCTGGACAAGGTGGAGAAAATGGGATATATATAAAAGATGTTTAAGAAGTAGAGTCCACATGATTTGGCAACTGATTGAATGCTTACCTATTTGTTTGGGGGAAAGAGAAGCATATGGTGAAAAAAAGGTTTAAGTTAGGATTTTGTAAATGATAGGTCAAATTGATTTAGCTAAAGAGTAAAACAGGGAAATTTGCAAAATTAATAAGTTACCAACCTAACTTTGGGAATGACAACGATAGAGCTAGGGAAGGACTCTTGAATCAAGGCCTCAGATGTCATTCTTCCTCCATATCCTCTCTCTGAAAGTAGCCTTTATACTTTCATACTGTAGACAAACTCTCTCCGTGTTTGAGGATCATCACCATAGCCAGTTCTTCTAGATGAGGGACTAGAGAAAAATGGAATCTGCCCCTGGGCCAGCTTGGACTTTTCCAGAGATGGACACCAAGAGGTGGGCAGGGGTCACATATTCATCTCTTGGGCCAGTCACTAGACTTGATTGATATTTGAGGTGCTATTTTTGGCAGCTCCCACTAGAAAATCATGATTAGGTTAAGGGAAAGTATTATTGGCATGGCCACAAGGGAATTCCTTATGGGTTGTGGAGCCATCTCAGCTTTCCCAATGGAGACATAGAAAAGAGAATAGAGGAGTACAAATTGTGACTGGGATTCTGGGCCACTATGTTTGGGAGGGTGGTGTTGCCTTTAGTAAATAGAGAAATAGGTTCGGATAAACTATTTTATTTTATTTTATTTATTTTATTTTATTTGTTTCACCTGCAGCACCTGGTCTTTCTGGGTAGTCTCCCATCCAAGTACTAATCAGGCCCGACCCTGCTTAGCTTCCGAGATCAGACGAGATCAGGCACATTCAGGGAAACTAATTTTATTTTGGATATCTTATTTTTAAGGTTTATTAGGCTATATGTGTGGCATTGTGTAGGAGGCTCTTAGAAATTAGGGTCTTTAGTTCTTAGGAGAAGTTGGTTTTAAAAACCATGATTTGGGAGTCATTAGCATATAGGTTATGATGAAACTAAATGGATAAGATTGCTCAGGGAGGATGTATTCAGAGAAGAAGGTGGAGGGCAGAATCTAGGACATTTACATCATTCGAATGGTGGGATTAAAAGGAAAAAGTTGAAAAGTAGACTGAGAAGAAGCTACCAAATAACAATATCCAAGAGAGGTAAACGGGTAAGAAAGTGTAAAAAAAAAAAATCACTGTTTTGCATGTTCCTTTTTGTCTTCCTTATCAAATCAACAAGTTCTCTCTGGAGTACCTATCATGATCATTGCCCTTTGATAGGGCACCAAAGGAAATAGAAAAGAATGCGAAGACACGGATCTTTCTCTGAAGTGAACACTTGCCAACTCTCAAGGATGGGTTTAGGTAATGGTGAGCTATTTGAGAATGTGCTGAGGTAGGGGCCAACATGACTCCGGCTGGCCAGCATACTGAATATTTGGCCCATTTACCACCTTGGCATATGTGCTGGAGAGGCAATAAAAGAATAAGGGGGAGAACTCAATGTGATTACCTGTGGAAGCATTTGCTTATTAGTTTGTTGTAATAGAAAATTATGTATAGGACATAGTGCCTAATGAGTAAATGGGTGATTTCAAAGTGTGATTACTTTCTTCGCTTAGAACAAGGCTAGGCTTTAAAATATTGTATAATAATTGTTATTCTTTAAAGGAAAGTAATCCCCTTAGTTTAGACAATAATTTTTTTTTTTGTTTATATATTTTTTCCAGCTGAGTTTCTTTAGTAAAACGATAATAGATTGGTAAGAGATGTCATCATGTGGTGGAATGATCAGTGTATAAGAAGGTGGGAAATCAGGACTCCGGTTACTACCATCATCTCTCCCTTCCTGCCTCTGCCCCATCACACGTACGAACTGTATGCTCTAGCTGTGCAACTTTAAGTCACTTAATCTTTGGGTTTCAGTGGCCTCAACTGATGAGAATGATAATATTTCATTGGCCCAAGTACAGGGACTATGTGGATAGTGTCTTAAGTTTCCATCTGTTATGAATATGATCATTCATCCATGTGACATGTATACAAGGGATACAAAGCTAAAAGGATTGGTTTCTGCCTTCAAAGAGCCTCGAGTCTTGTCTGGGAAACAGGGAACATATTATTACAATTTAACACAAGCTGTTGTGAAGGCAAATGAAACAGACACAGGGCACACAAAGACCAGGAATCCCATGTGAGTCTCATGTCAGTCCAGGGAAGTTTGGGGACTTCCTCAGGGGAAGTAACACTTGAGCTGAGCTTAAAAGGCGTCACCATGACAATAAAGAAACTAGGGATTTTGGGTAGAGAGAGCAGCACATATTTTAAAAAGAAGACACATTTTGAGGAAGAACGAAAAGTAAGTTCACATTAACGGGATATAAAGAACAAAGTATGAAGTTGTAAAAATTCAGGGATGGACAGATGGTCAGATATTACTCAGAATAATCGTGGAGCACTCATTGGTAAAGGGCAATGTGCGAAGTGCTGGGCAATGTGTGAGGTCTGCTTCTTAATGTTTCTGAAGATACTAAAGTACTTTTGTTTGCTTTCTGCTTGTTTCTCCCTTTCTTGTCTGCTGTAGAATTTGGAGTCTGCAAGTTGAGAGCATTTCTGGGTTTATTCTAGGCAGATCGACTCCTTCCCTGGCTGTGTCTTGTTCTCACCTATTCTAGGTTTCAGCTTACTTCCTTCTGCTCATCGGTCATCCCCATCATTGGTCTCTTGACTTTCAAGCTTTGTTGGAATCTCTACTCCTCTCCTCTCCTATTCTCTTTGTTGGGTGGGGTTGGGTGTGTCCACATCTTTTTATTTCTTCTCTATGATTTTAATGTGGTTTGGGGAAAAAAAGAATAAGTGGCTATGTTCCATCTGCCATCTTAAGCCAGAAGCTCCTGAATTTGATTTTTGCCATGTGTTTAAGGTAGCTATGGAATGTCTACATTGAGATGTGTGATAGGCAATTAGCTGTAGGTATGGATTTAAAATTCAGGAGACAAATCTAGATTACAGCTAAAGATCCGGAGTTACTGGTGTAGAAACAATGGGTGGGGATGAGATTGCCTCGGGAGAGCATGCAGAATGAGAAGAGAATAGGAATTAAGCCTGGTACTGGGGACTATCATGATTTTAAGACAATTGTTTGTAGGATTCAATATTCTTCTAGAATTAAGGAGACTAATGATCACTCAGGACTTTCCCCTTATGGATAGAAAGGACTCAAATGGGCTTTTCGAGTTCAGGAAAGTTGCATTTAATATATAATAAAGGTGTAAAACAAGTAGTAAAAAGATTAGGTGTAACAAAGTTGAAGAAAGGAGGGATAGGAGTTCCTTGGATGAGAGAGATAATCAAGGGTGTCATCATTTCCAGATGATACTATCTGATTTTTTTTTTTTTTTTGGTTCCGGGCCCATTCTTATGAGTCTGCTGAATGCCAGCTAACCTAATCTGCTCTCCTATTCTTTTCTTCTGCTGAGAACGTGGCTCTGATTCAAGAGCTATTGTACAGTGAGATATGTTCTCATAGTCTCTAAACATTCAATAAATATTTATTGAGGTCCTAAAATATGCCAGATTCTAGGTAAGGTGCCAGGGATATGAAAATGTATAATATTCCTGCCCTCAGAAAACATACATATGCATAAGCTGCCCCTCATGCTCAAGTCAGTGGTGCTAACTCCCATTATTTTATTAGCAAGAGTCTTGTCATTAGCTTTTAGGGAAAGTTTGGCTGTCCCTCATTCTGATAATTAGACACGGAAGGTCTTATTTTAGTGCCCGGTGTGGAAGTCTTGTGTCTCTGGTTAACTAAAGGGTGAGGATTTTTTTACACTGTCTCAAGAGTGATACATAGTCATTGCCTACTCCAGTACAGCACAGTGCCTGGTGTTTAGTGAGCTATTACTGTTTATTAGTTTTTTAGTCTTTTTATTTTTATTACTTCAAATTATTATCGTTATTAAGCAAGGATTCTAAAAAAGCATAAGCCACAGCACAATTGCATATTCCAGAGAGGTCCAATGAAAGAAAGGTTTTTTTTTTTAAGAGTAAACTTGAAATAATCACAGTTGGCAAGCAAGTCATTGGTTTAAAAAAAATACAACTAATCAAGGAACGATTGTTGATTGATGGCAAGCAAGGGGAGAAGGCGGTCTCCATGATTTTGTACAAACATCAACATCCATACATAGATGAATTCTTTTAAACCCGGAATTTTAGGTATCATGTCTTTAATCTCAAATTAAAAAAAAAAAAAAACTTTATGTTTTTTTAGTTTCCAAAAGAGATAGGGAAATTTTAATTAAGTAGGTAATATGGATGTAGGTTGGCACAAGGGTGAGTACAGAATTAATCTAGTATGGTGCATTATTATTATTATTATTACTAAAACTGATTAAATTTGTAATTAACATGACAATACTAGTGACAGGATAAGAAGTAGGGAATCGGACCAGTTCATATCAGGGCTTTTTCTAGTTTAGATGAATTTTCAAAATTTATTTATTCATTTCTTAATTGATCCACTCGATCAACAAATATACCCAGCATGTGCCAGGCACTGTGCTGGTACAGAGAGGAACTCGATGCCTGTTTCTTCTAATGGAGATAGCCTCTAATAGCTAAATGAAATCCCACCAAAGAAAGTTACAGTGCAGAGTAAGGAACTGTAGTGTTGCCTTGCAGCCTTGTTTTACTCCAGTTATCTGGTGCTGCCACCTGCTGGGCATTTTTTTTTCACAGAGTTTAACCATAGGTTTGGACAGAGAACACAGAATTTCCTCCGTGGAGTCGGCTCCCATTTCCATCTTTGCATACCGGACCATGGACTTTTTCTGGCTGAGTACACACACCTTCCTTCTTCCTCGCCAGCAACCCCGACATGGCACCAACCCTAGCTCCTCCAGAATTGCAAGCTCTTGTCAAGTAGGCGTGCTGAGTCACCTGCCCAGTATGCCCAGGGCAATTGCCTCATATCTCTCCCTCCCACAGAGTTTTGATCCCGAGCTTCTGTTGGAAGATTTTGGTCTTTTTTAGTTTTATTCCCGCTCTTGTGAGAAAGAGTTTCTTACCGGGATACCGGTAGCGTGTGGCTGAGTTGCTTGACATGGGCAGGAAGAGACCAAAGGCCTTTGCAGTAAACACTTCTCTCCAATTCCAAACTTACTCTCACTTCTGTGCAGGGCAGCAGTGTCGTGGGTGGGGTAGTTTACCAACTTCCTCATGAGTAGTGTGGTTCGGGTCCGCGGGCAGCTTCAAAATGCTGAGCAGAAGTGAGGGCTCAGGGGAGTAAGCATTAAATAGGTCATTTGCTTTGCATCATCGGTTCTTAAAGTGAGTCAAATGCCTTCAGGGGTGGTTTCATCATTAAAAAGGAGCCCAACAGTACCAAGTCCACCAGTGATTGCATGGCCTCCTGCCTCCTCTGGCCCTGCTTCAAGCCAAGGGCTTCCCATGAATTGCTAATGTTTGACCCAGAAAACATTAATCTGCTTGGTTATTAGACTACTTGGTTGGGCACAAAATCATAGAGAATGCCTTCGCCCATTGCTTGCTGTCACATCAAAAATTATTCTGGATTTTAGTAGATAAGAATGACTGTTAGGATAGTAAATGTTTTCTTTAAATGTAATGCTCGCTTTATGTTTTTTTATCCTAAATTAAATCGCGAAGTAGAAAATAGGCTAAAGTGTGCGCACATTTATTTCTCCCTGGAGGACTGATCCTCCCAGCCCCTCAAAAGGTCTTATTTTAAAAAACCCAGGTTTATCCTTCTTGACTGTGAAACTTTAAGAACATATCCTGAGCTCAGTGACATGCACTGAACCACAAGAGAAAAGGCCAGAGTGGACACAATATTAAACAAATTAATTGCTGAATCTCTTTTCTGACACTTTCTTGGTTCTTTTTCTTTCTTCTCTTAGCTCTATAAACCATTCCATCAATTCCTTTAGCCCCTTTCCCAGTCTGATTTTTTCTCAGGCTCTAATTAATATTCCTTTTTCCTCTTCCTCCTTGCTAAAACTAGTAGCACTATGGACCACTTTCAACTCAGCCTGGAACATTCCATATCTGAATTATTCTTGGATGCAGCCCAGCCCCTTCCCTTTATCCCATTTCTGAGAATGAAGTGATATTTGTGGAAAAAAAGTTGGTATGGAACTTGGTATGGATTTCAAGGGCCCCCTCAGTGCTCTATCCGATAGACGAATGCTCTCCACAACCCTGTCACGATGTCCAGTGCGTTCTCGAGGACCAAAGAAGCCCCTGAGTAAGGGGATTGAGGAAGCCTGGAGGGGGGTGGCAGTAAGCAATTAGGTCAGAGGCAAGAAGACCTGGGGGTGCAAATGTGGGTTCTATAAGAAATAGGAAGACAGGAGGTGTGGGGTGGGGAGGGAGGCGGAGAAAGTAGAGGAGTAGAGAACCTCGAAGGTGAAGCGATTCAGCAGAGAAAGAAGGAACCAACTCTGACCTGGAAGTGGTCCTTGAAAATTCGGTCTCAGAAACAGTCAAGATCAAATCTTAATTCTCCGATAGATTCCATTATGTGAAAGGCTTATTTTAAGACTTCTCCCTTTTCCCCCCATTTCATTATAATTCATCACTTCAGAGGTGCACAGTTAAGAGAAGACAGGCAAGAGAGAAGTGAAAGTCTAATGATATTCTTTTTTTTTAATGAAGGCTTTTAAGAGTATCATTAGAAACTCGTTAAATAGGGATTTTTTTCTTCTCATAATATCATTTTTTCTTTTCACATTTTTATTTTATTGCTTAAAACTATTACAAAATTAGAACATGTTTTTTGTTTTGAATTAAACAATAGTGAAATACAAAAGCAAAAAAGGAGGATCTCTCCTTCCAATACCACCCGTTAAAGAGCTCATGTTAAGTTTGATGGATCTTTTTATTTTTTTTTTTATACTAACATATATAAAGACTCCCCCCCTTTTTTTTTTTACAAAATGAGATACTGTATACACTCACACTGTAACTTGCTTTTTCATTTAATAATATGTAAACACATAGTAATGGCTTCATAATATTTCAGGCAACAGATATACAATTCTTTATTCACCCCACTCTCTCTTGATCGAGATTTAAGCTATTTCCAGTTTTTTGGCACTACGAATATTGTCAAAAGAAAAATCTTTATACACATCTCTTTGCAGCCTGGCCTTTTTATTTTTAAAAGATAGATTCTTAAAATTGAGGTTGCTGGATCAAAAGGTGTGTACACTTTTAATTTTAGTAACTACTGCCACGTAACTCTCCCAAAAGATTTGGGGGTGTGCACTTTGCATTATCACAAATGATGGCTACCATAAAAAATTAACGATTCCTCTATAACAGAACTCAGCTTAGTGCACGGGCCTCTACTGTCACTTGTTACTTGATAATTTACTCTCAGTCTTTTCCGATAACTCAAATTAACCATCCAAACTTATTGTTCTAGTTCTTTTGCTCTTGGATGGCCTCTGAGTGTGAGGGATGCTTGTGTGATATGGTGGCATTAAGGCCGTGTGTGAATTTGGATCATGGATGTCTCTCTCTCTGTGCTGGCTTTTGGAACTCATCCATTCATGCCTTGAGCATTTGAAGCCTGCTGTGGCCCTCACTTGACAAGACTAAATGCTGTACCTTCCTTGTTTTCACCGCAAAGGCACATCTGGTGCACTTAGCTTGTCTCATGCCCCTTCAGGGAGCCTGGCTTTTCCAGCTCCTTGCCCTACACCATGCTGCGGTGTAAGGGACTCTGTGAGAACCCTCAGGCCCTGTGCCCAGCCCCAGTCCTGATCATCGCTGATTACCGTCCTGCTGAGGTGGACTCAGGCTGCTGTCTGATGTTTACAGTTATTCAGGTTGTCCGGGAAGACAGGCAATGATTCTGTTTGCTTTGGAATGCCTCAAACTTATCTAAGCTTATTAGACCCCTGCAGAGACTTGGCCTTGAAGGTGGGGGTGACAGCAGGCGGTCCTACTACTGAATCCTCAGCACATCCCCTACAATCCTTGCTTGCTTTCCTGCCTGCCAGCCAAGATCTTCTTTTTAGTGGGACATTGTTCTTATCAGAGCACATACTCTTCTCTGTGTTTATGCTATAAATATTATGTGTTTGGTCCTCCAGGCATTGGCTCTGGGTAGTTAAAGCAGATTTTTGGAATTAAAAAAACACAAAAACATTTGTCTCTTAAGTTCCTGGCTCTTGTCATCGAAAGTCGTGGCTTTTAAGACCTTTTTCTCTGCTACAGATTTTACAAAATTATTTTCAACAGCTTAAAAGTCAAGGATTTAATTGTTCTCTCTGTATCATCTCTACATCTGAATCTCTAAAAATTATAACATTCCTTGAATGATGAGAAAAAAGAGATAAGAGGAATTTTTTTAAACCTACATAGTTAAACATCAAAATATTATCCCACTACAAAAAGAAATATATTCATTGCACAATAAATTATGTGAAGTGATGAAGAAAATTTTATCACAAGAATTCTATCTTGGGAGAGGAATTTGGAAGAAAACCCTTCAAACCTCCCTGGGCAAAGACTGAGATTCTAGGGACATGTTCTCACAAAAGTTGGTCTTCAAAATACTACATATAAGACAAAGGGAGGAATATATTTATACTAGCAGAAGAGCAGAGAAGTTAAGTAGTAGAGGAGATTTACAGAAAGAAAAGGCAAAAAAAAAAAAAAAAGGCAGGATGATGTGCACTACAAAATGTGATCATTTTCTATGATCTAATCTCCAGCATAATTCTACTAAGCTATAAGAAATGCTTGGTCTAAGCAGGTACCAGTGAATAGCTGAACTTTGCACCCAGTGTGATTCAGGGCTAAACAGGACCAATAAAGTGGATGGAACGTATCCAGTTACTGGCAAAAGTAAAGCCTGGTCCACGTAGAGCCCTCATTATCACTCTGGCAAGTTACTGGCTCTTCCAACCCTGTTTTGGTATCTTCCACCTCTCTTGCGTCTTCTTTGCCCGTGGTGGTGCTGCGTTTTCATACTTTTATGGAAGAGATTGGCCTTTCCTCCTTTGCCTCGAATGGGAGCATCAGAGCCCCATACCTCCACAAACCTGATCCCAGGATCACTTTTAAAAAAGACCTTAATTTACCTCCACAGACACTTTTTTTTCACTTTCACTTCTAGCTTCAGCAAGCAAGGAGCATTTGCACATGCATTTAACCTACCTTAAGTGTGATGCTTACACACGTATTTTAAAAAAGACCTTAATTTACCTCCACAGACACTTCAGCAAGCAAGGAGCATTTGCACATGCGTTTAACCTACCTTAAGTGTGATGCTTTCACACGTACGTGTGTATTTGATACATATAGTATGATTTGTATTACATGCCTCAAATGATATCTTATCAATGTATCACCAGATATTGTATATTATGTGTATATATATGTGAGAGTTTCATATTTATACTTACAAACATTATGTTTTAAGGTCATTAAGGTCATCCACAGCATGGTGTCACATTCAAAAGAAACACAAATTTCATTCCAAAATGACCTTTGAAAATCATGTTTTTATTTAAATGTTTCTTAAAGAGACACTATATACCACATATTTCAAAACTTCCAGAAACTCTGTAGGTACCTTCTTTTCTTGAAGTTTCATTCATCTCGTATGCTACTCAAATTGTCCCCTCTCGCCAGGAGCTCTGGTTTCATGCTTGCTTTCCTCTGCAGACCTTCTCTTTTTCATCTGCCTCCTTTTGTTTCCAAGATTCCACCCACTCCCACCCCAAAGTAGCTCCCATTTTATGTTGACAGATGTATCTCTTCTCAAAGCTGCTTTAATTTTGTGTCTACACCCATTCTCTTTGCTCTCCCCTCAAACTGGATCAACAACGTTCCTTAGCTAATAGCTGATCAGCCTCTTTGAGGCAGGAAAGGGGAAAATATTAAATTCTCATATTCCAAAAACATATGTTTTGACCCTGCACATGTAGATCTCTGCACCTGGACTTCTGCTGGTACACTTACCTTCCAGAGAGTTCTGATGGGTCAGTGCCCTTGTAAGAACAGCTGTTAAGTGATTCGAATACCAGCTTTGTTGTAGCAGAGAGGGAAATGAAAATTTGTAATTTAAGAGCTTTAGAGAAAATTCCAATGAGAGGAGAGAACTGTCTTTGTTAAGCATGTCGGCTGGGAAAAGTTAGGCTGCAGGCACAGCCCTGCGAATTCTGATGAATTAGCAGTGGGACAAAGAAAAAGTAAATTTCACTTCAAAAGAAAGGTAGAAACAGATAGGAGAAAGTAGAGCTAAGTGACATGGTATTAGTTTGGACATACTTATGTGTCAGGCGCTGTTCTTAGTGCTTAATTTATAGTACTAGATCATTTGATTCTCACTACAATACTAAGAGTTAAATACTGTTATTATTATCCCCATTTTTAAATGTAGAAACTGAGGCACAGTTTCTAAACTGAGTAAATTAACCAGGTATCAGGGAAAAGCCCCAATGTCATAGAGAATGGCAAAGAATAACGAGACTAAGGACATGACTAAGCCAGCAACCAGGTTGGCTTGCCATCACTTCATAGGTGCAAAATTAGACAATGAGACTGAATGGACCAGTGCAAGATAGTCTATTACTCACAACACTGCAAACAGTGGGACCTTCGGCATGGTAACTCTGGTGCCCCTGCCCTTAGTCCCACATGGCAGTAAGGGGCCCAGATGGCAGAGACTTACACGGTGGTTTGTGCAATATGTGAGGAGTCTAAGGTTAAAGACTCTGCACCTTTTACAGAAAGCAGCAAACAGACCAGTCCCTCTCCCCCAAGGAGTCAGTTGTAAAGTAGTCACACTGTGGGCACTTTGACCAATGTAATTGCTATGTGACTGGCTAGAGAAGTTGCTTAGGGTCAGAGGATGGTGAGATGTTCGTTGTGGCTTGGAACACTTACAAAGGACATGTAGAGATGTTCAGGATCCATGACAAACTGTCTCTCCCAACACCAAGGTCGTAGCTAGTAAGTAATGGAACCAGACTTTGAACCTGAGCAGTCTAGCTCAGAGTCCACACTTACTACTTCATGTAGTCATATTGTGTAGAGGCTTAGTATTCAGTTTTAACGTATTGGTTGTTTTATTGTGCCTTGCAATGCGAGCACTCCTTTCATTGCTACAAAACTTAGTAAAGTGCTCACACAAAGCTTTAAGTCAGAAGTATTCAGAAGGTAAAGAGTTTGGAGTGCTAGCTATCAGAGGGACAAATTGTTTCAAAGTAACAACGAATAGCCCAGAGGTGAAAGGCAGAGTGGAGAGAAAGAAGTCAGCGAGAGCAGCAAATAGGTCCCACAAGCCTTCCCAGGGTATTGGGAAAGGTGTGGAGTATCCCTTCTTAAGTGGGACTGGGCAGTGAGTCAATTTTTATTAAATCTTAAAGGGCAAGGTGACCCTACAAAACTGGAGGAATTGGGGCCATCTAAGGGCTGACAACTGGGGAGGGATAGATAGATGATAGATAGATAGATAGATAGATAGATAGATAGATAGATAGATAGATAGATAGATAGATAATAGAGAAGGAAGGAAGGAAGGAAGGAAGGAAGGAAGGAAAGCAAATAGGAATTCCATAGCATTTACAGTGTTAGAGGCTTTAATGGTTTTTATAAGCCTGTGAAAGAAGAATCATTATCTCCATTTTACAAAAGAGGGAAGTAAAGTTTAGGGAGGTAACTTGCCCAGCACCAACGAGAATTGTCAAACCCCCAAATTTAACCCAGGCCCTTCTAACTCTAAAATCCAGATTCGTTCCATTCTCCCACACTACTTGTTTAACTCGGGCAGAAGGAGAGAATATGCGGAAACCATAAGAAAAGGGAGACACCAGTCAAATAAAAGCTAATCAGACACCATTAGCGCCCCCTACTGGGTCAGGCACATCTCCAGGGGCGAACCAGAAAATTGTCTGTCCTTTCCCACAGCCTAGCTCTTTTCTTCGCTCCTTTAAAAGATTTAAAAAGATAATTCACTCCACCGACCTCTGTAGAAAAGAATAACATACGCTCTGGGGTTCTCTAATCATGAATATCAGAGTAATACAGTGTTACATCAAATCTATGGTGAAATATGACACATTTCAGAGATGCTAAAATGTTGACAGTGAGCATCTTAGAACTGCCGAAATACAGTGCTAAAAGAAAACGGGAAAAACTCTGCCTTATACTTAAATTTCCCCCTTGCTCAGGGTGATTAGGTAAAAAATTTTTTCCTGTGACGGTAATAAAGGTCGATTTTGTTTTTGTCATTACAGTAATATTGATATGTGAATTTCAACTCCTACACCAACACCTACGTGAGCCTGCATGCGTGCGCGCGTGCGCGCGCGTGCACACACACACACACACACACACACACGCACACACGCACACACACAATCACATGAACAAAATAACCAAGAAATCGATATAAGGATTTTGATTGGCTTCTTCAGGAAAGGGAGACTGAGGATCAGAGGTGGGAGTAAAATTTACTTCTCAATGAATATCTTTTGTATGGTTGGAAATTTTACCATGTGCACATTTTACTTTTTAATAACCTTCTAAAGTAAATAATCGATAAACCACATTACTATTAATAGCAACTCAAGTAACTAGACTCTGATTAATGATCTTATCTATTCCCTGACCAGACTTGATGGTAAGTATTTTCCTATATCATGCTTTCTGTATCCTTATGAAACTGCTGGCCAATTTATTTATTTTATTTTTATTAATTTTTTTTATTATGGTGACGTTGGTTAATGAAACCCAGTAAGTTTCAGGTGTACAATTTAGCAGTAAGGCATATATATATATATATATATTGCATTGTGTGACTACTTTAAAGATAGCTTGAGACACTGTCAATTTCTATCAAAGTTAGATATAGGATCTTTTTTTATATTAGGAGATCATCTGTATTATAGGTTCTCAACTTCTGAGACATCCCCAGATATTCTTTTTTCTCATGAGGCAACTTCCATGCAGACCACCACCTCCGTAATCTTTGTATATACTTTATCTTATATTCTTCTACAACACACTGGCAAAAACACAGCATTTAAAAATATAAGAATTTCTAGACTGCACAGTTTATAAAGCTCTTTTTTATACATTGTAACATTTAATTTTCCTTTACAACAATGGTGGGGCCAACAAAAAAAAATGGCAGTTGATCAATAAAATGATGGTTTGGGGCCTACTTATTGTCTTTTTTTGGACTTGTGTTATACTTATTCAATAGTAATCCCTGCTTTCTTTTTTATTTTGATTCTTTGGTATATCTTTGCCTATCTGTTTACTTTCAACTTTTTTGGTTAGTTTGATTTGAGTATATTTTATAAACAGCATGGATTATATGTGTATATGGGTGTGTATGCATAGATAAGTGTTAGCCAGTTTTAGAATTATTGCTTTTAATAGGAATGTTTACTATTATTATATATTATAATATATATACATGTTGTCATATGTTATATATGTTTTGTTTTTAGTCTTCATTACTGTTTTCTGTTTTACAATTGATAGACTATGTTTTGTTTTGCTTATAACTTCTTCAGTAATTTTCATAATTATCAATGACATTTTTCAATTTTCCAATTGAATAAATCACAGAAAAAAAAGGGTTCATTTAATAGTATGAACTTAAAATTATATATACATTGAAAAATATTATATACAAACTAATGGACAAACAGCTAACTGGGAAAATATTTGCAACAAAATTGATAGATATCCACAATACAAAAGAAGTCACGAAAAATGGGTTTAACAGTCAAAATTATGTTTAGCTACAAGAAATAGAAACACCTACCACAGTGGCTTAACAGGTGAAAAAGGATGGTTTAACTCAAGTAACAAGAAGTCTCATGGGAACCAGCGCGGGGCTGATACACAGACTCCAACCGTCACCAGTCCCTAAGGTAAACCTTTTGGCTCATACACTTTTAGCATGTAGCTTTTATCTTTTTGGTTTCAAAATGATTGCTGCATCTCCCAGCAGTTCAAGCAGGAAGAAGGCAGAATTCAGAGAATGCACCAGAAGACTTATTTTTCATTTCAACAAAGGAGGGTGGAAATCAAACTTTAGTTTTTGCTGCTTCTATAGTAGAGTCACGTAAGAAAGAAATACATTGCAAATGAAGACTGGGTTCACCAAAATAGAGTGTTGGCCATACAGACACAGAATAGAAACAGAAAATATACAATGTAAGAAATTAAAAGATAAAAAAATCATCCCCAAATAATAAAATACAATAGTAATCAAAGCGATTTATGAAAAACTGTTTGGCAGTATTAAAAAAGTTCTTTATTCTTTTACTTGTCATTTTTTATTCTAGGGCTCAGTCCTAAGGAAATAACTTTAAACACAGACAAAAATTTCTCTTCTAGGCTGTTTATCACCATGTTTGTTTGCTTTTTAATTGGATACAACCTAAATATTTGTCTGTGCCAGTTAGTTTCCTGGAGGTTGCAAGGAGCAGATACATCAGTTAATGTTTTGTGTTCTAAGAGCACATGAAAAGCAGAGAAAGAACAAAATAATCTCATCAGCCACAGAGCTAAGAAACAGGCCTCAAAGAGCCCTAAAAAGCTACTGTGATAAGCAGCAGCTCTGTCAGTCTTGTTATCTTGTCCCTTAAGAGTAGATGTCTGCTGCTTTCTATGCAATGCTCTGCTATTATGATGACCTAACTTCTCCGTTTCTGCCCCTCTGCTTCCACGCCTCTTTCCACCGTCATCTCACTTTGAGTTTCTAAACCAACTGTTAGTTCTCTACAACCCTCTCAACCTCATTGGTTTCTGCTTACTGTTGCTGTTTGGTCTCCTGATATGTATCTGATCATTAAGCACTCTGATTCAGGGGCTATGTGCAGCCAGCAGAATAAAGAGATTGAAATTAAACATGGACTACACCGCACTGCTTACGAAAGTGTTTACTCCCATTAGTATTAATGCTCTTGAAAGTACTGCTCAGATTTTAACCTACTGTCTTAAGGTCTTTTATTTCAACTTTTTCTTAAAAAAGCAAGGCATGCCGATTTGAAACCACTTGGGAGATACAAAAAATATCCAAGAGAATAAAATGACCCACAATCCATAGTCCAAAAAAAGCCATTCTTGACATGTTGGTGTTTTTCTTAGGGCCCTCTTTTTCCCCAGAGTAGGAGGGGGAAATTTTCTGTTAATCAAGTAACCAAAGCTTAGAGTATTTATGGCCAAACATGAAAGCGAACTAATTAAATTGCACATTTGCGATGATGTACAGCATGTGAGACCAAATATGACCAAAAATGGGGTAACAAATTAGCGTTTTTCCATTTAAAATAAAAACTGAGGCATTTGGTCCCAACCATTTGTAATTGTTTTTACACGAGCTTATCTCTGAATTACATAAGAAAACAAAGTTTGCCAGCTGAATTCATAGCATAAACAAAATGACTAGGGACATGGTTGACCTATATAAGGGCTCTTAAGGATTTTTAAACACTTTAGCAGCACTCTTAAGTGTTTATATACTCATTAGTTACTAGTTATCAATGAGTCTCATCTGCTCATTAGTTCGTCAAGTAGAGCAATGAGTAGTGAGAGAGGAAAATAGGTTTATGTCTGAGACATGCTTCATAATGCAAAACCAAAACATGGTATCTAGTGTTTTCTTCACTTTTCTTAGTGGTCCAAACAGTGTCTACCGTTACTAAATAAGTATTTGTCCAGTGAAAATAAACCATTCAATCTTGGAAGTCACATTCAAGATAAAAACATAACTTAAGATTTAACTCTTTTGTCCTCTCTCTTAAGAAGTGTTCTGTGACTTGCAACAAAATTTTACATTCCTTGGCCGTATTTCTATTATTTTAGTTTCACTGTAAGTCTTTCTTAAAAGATTCTAAACTCTATTAGTACTATGTTTTCAATTTCTAGCATCATATTTAGCCCCTAATATTTTCTCAGTGAATGTTTATTGGTTGAGTGAGTGCACCAACACACAGTTTAGTGGATACATTACATTTTTTAGATTTCTAAAATTTAAGACTACAGTCTTTTATTCTCAAGTTTTTCAGGGCTTGCTGTTCAGCTTTGGTGAGGTGATGATTTGCCTAATGATTACCCAAAGTCACTGTATTGGGTGAAGCAAGATATGAAAAGGGCCTTATCAGGAAGGTAAAAAGAAAAACCATAGAGAGAAATAAAATCATAGTGATAAATGCAATTTAAAGACTGTATAGGCATTAGACAAAACCACATAGTATTGGATAGAAATTAAATCATTGTGCCACAATTAACCTAATCTACCTTAACATATTCTGTAAGACTTAATTAGAATACTTTTCAATCTTTTTCATCCTTTCCAAGTGGTAAAGTCTTTATTAAGCCAAGAATATAAACATTTAATAAGGATCTAACATTTGATGAATATTTTTTTAATTCTCTATTCTTAAATTCTCAACATATTTTACTTTTCTCATTTGTCACTTTTCACAATTATCAGTCAGTGGAACAAAGGGGATATGTGTGTATTTCCTCACAAAGTAATAAACATTTTGAGGGCATGGACCATTTTCTTATTCATATGATACCACCTTTATCTCCTATCTTAATACATTTCTCATAGAATAAGCATAGTAATTTTAATTGAACCAAAGTAACCTCAATTCTTTGCAGAAAATCACTGACAGAGAGAACATTGATCTGCTGCTTCAGGTTCTAATACTTTCTGAAATTCTACAGATGCTCACTTTTCTTTTAAGATAAAGAGCAGATTATTTGAGATCATTGAATAAACTCAGGCACCATGAGTGAGAAAACTTGGATTTCAGCTTCTCTCTAACATTGACTATCTGTGTGACCTTAGATAAAGCACTTAACCTCTCTGGCTTTAAAATACTTGAATTAGTTGACATTTATTCTTCCTTCCAGGTCATTCTATATGAGCCAATCAATTATCCATCGTCTTTAATTTACCTTTGTCCTTACTTCTCTTATGGAAACACATTGTTCTTCCTTCCTCCTATATTCAACTACTATTTTTCTTAAGAGACACCTGGAGCTCTCTGGTTCTATTATCCATGAAATTTTCTCAGATAAATGTTAAGCAAGTCACTCAAATTCTCTGACCAATAATATCTTCATCTGTAAAATTTGAGAATGCTAAATGATCTTTAATTTTCTTACAGCTCTGACAATCTCAGCAAGTTACCTTGGTTCCTACTCAACTGTGGTTACTGCCTGCTCGCCAGATGTTCCTCCGTGCTTTTGACATTTGACAATGCAAAAGAGATGTCATCAGATGTCAACTTTCTGTTTCTGAACCCATATATTTAGCTGCATCAACTTATCTTTCCAGCTAAACTTCTTGGTGGGTTCCACTAAAAAATAGATAAATAAAACTGGAATGGAAAAACATGCAATTAGCATACAATTCAGCAAATCTTTGTACGATTGCAAAAAAGCAGCAAACACAAGGTAAGACCTTAAAACTCCAGATAATTTCTAAGAATATGTTCCCCAATGTCTTATAATAATTACACCCTTGGAAACACTATCCATATTTAAATAAAATATAGTAATTGAAGAATGATTGCAGATAAATTATGTCCATAAGCACATATTAATGATTGTGATTAAGCATCTTTATCCTTAAAAAGAAAAACAACCCAGCTGCATGCTATTAGAACAGAACTGGCTATCCAGCTTATGAATTAACAAAGAAATGATTATAGTTGACTTTCTTTAAGCTCTTTTTTATACACTACCACCCTGGAGCTCTAAATTAAATAGATTTGAATGTCATCTCATTTAGCAAGCCATTTGCAGCTCAAAACAATATGACCACCCACTGAATTTTCAGTTTTGAATTATTTACTTATTTTGTGTATGGGACCTTGTGTGATGTTTTGGTTCAGATTAAATGATCTGTCTAGAATTTGATTAAATGATTTAAAAATTTAGAAAAATTGCTAAGACCATTACAGCAACAGCTCTACTTTTTCTTAAGTATCCAGCAAAACCACGAACCGAACCACAATTTCAGATTAGGTAGGAACACGGAAAAACCATTTACTGTCACTTCATTACACGAAAAAGAGAACTGAACTCCAGATTGATTTAGTAATGCAGTAAACTACCTCTTCAATCAAAGAAGTGAATCTGCTGAAGGAGAGCTGATTGGACGATGTAAATCAAATTGTCCCTGGGATGATGGGTGAGAGGAACATACACATGGTGGTTTGATGAGGATGTACTTAGCTCTTTCCAGATAAAGAGAAAGTAGAGGACACTCTCAAAAAGGTCCTGGAGGAAGAAAAAAAGAGGGAGAGGCTTCAGAGTCTGGCCACGGAGATGGAGTGGGCAAGGAGTCTTCAGCTGTACTGCCATTGTCGAAAGCATGGAGGAACATGTGACAAGCCGGCAGCAACCATAGGTGCAGATTGACAGTGAGTATACAGGTAGACAATGAATTACCAAATGGGGTTATAACTGCATGACATTGGTGAGTTTTAATTAATGTATTTTGGACTCACTAGCATTTGGAATCTCTTCTTAACATTTGGGTATTTCCCATCATATGAATCTTGTTCTCTAGAGACTGAAAAGGCTGATTATTCTCTTTCCTATCCCTATGACAGTTAGGATGTGGATGCATGATCTGCTCTATTTTTTTTTTTTTTTAAGTAAATCTCTTTGTAGAAGATATGTTAGCAAAACCTTGGGTTGAGAGTATAAATGGAGAGAGTCATCTTGTGCTTGCAAAAAAAAAAAGTCTTATAATTCCTCATCTTCTGCACAGCTCTTCTGAAGTCATCAAGTACTGAGTGGGTCACAGTCTTACTCCGTGTGGAAGAATTTTTCTAAAATAACATTTCTAATCCTTCTCTGATCCCTTGGAGATGCCTCCTCTAGGGGACTTGCTGTCTGCAGAATGTGTATGCTCACTGGCTGTTGGCCACGCACTGAGCCTGTGACTCAAGCTCTGTCTCTCTGAGTCTAGCTCGTTATTTTAGAAAGTTAATTCATTTCATTTAATTCAGAGGAGCATTAGCGAGCCCACTTGACCCATATTTAATGCATCTTCTCTAGATAGCTTTAGCAGTATTAAATATGATATTTTGGCCTCTTTATGCCCTACTCTTCTATCTTAATTAGTTGTGAATTCAGACATAGAAAAGATATGTTGTGTACTACCCCACTAAAACCTCCCAACAAACTGTATTATCTCTAATTGTTTCAGATTAGAACCTCATGCAAAATGCCTTTTAGGCATTAGGTGGAGACTTATTTTTTACTACCCCATAATGTGTTTTCTTAGCCCAACCTGCAGTCGATAGCTTTAAGCTACAAAGGTAGTCACATTCTAAGTATTCTTTAGCTTTGCTAAATATGGGCAAGCACTAGTGACATCCTGGGGAGCTCATTAGAAAAACAAAATCCCAGAACTCCCAGAATCAAAATCTGCATTTTAACAAGTCCTCCAATTGATTTGTGTGTGCATTAAAATTTAAGAAGCACAGCACTGTAGAACATTTTGTGTGAGTTCTTCCACGCAGACTGTTCACAGAGACTAATTCTTCAGTCACTTCAAACTGCACTGACTCCTCGGATAAACAACTGAGCAGTATTCGTAACATCTGTCAACTCATCAAGAGCCAAGGAAAACCACTCGAATCATTTGCCTTGTTTTTTTAATTGACTATTGATGTTGCTCCCAATGTTCTCAACTCTGCCAACAACTGTTAACAGTCTTGAAGAAATTTATTTTCTCTGGACTTATTTCCTCTGTTGCTGCAAACAAACATAATTTAATTAACTGACCACAGTGACAGGCTTTCTTTGCTTGGTTAACAAATGTGTTACTCAGAAACTTACTTTGACTGTAATCTCATTTTCATGTTTCATTTTTGTGACAAAATTCTGCTGTGATAAGAAATTCCATTTTAAAGTTTAAAATATTTTTCTGATTATTGCTTTCCTGTGAGTTAGAAATAACCATGATGAGGACTTAGTCCGATAATGTCAGTATAGAGTATATTGTTTTAGCACAGCTATAATGTCATACTAAACACGATGCTTTGTCAACTAATGCACAAACAAAATAATCCTCAGTCCACTGTGCCTTGAAAGTGTGACATTCAAAGCCATAGTTTATCAACCCTGGAATAGACCCTTGAGTTTTACCTATGGGTGATCTGGCAGGAAGGGGAAGAATGAAACTGGTCTTTCTCATCCTGTCAGAATTGTGGCACACCAATAATAGAAAGGGAGAGAGGTGCATGAGCGTAGCAGTTGTCGGTTGACTTCCTCTCTCCTAGCTTTGATCCCCAGAGGTGAGATACAATAGCTTAGAATGGTGTCACCAAGGATAGAGTGGGCCCTAGCCTCCCATCATCAACTACTTGTCCATTTTCACCTCTTCCGTCCTCACTACTCCTGTTTGCGTATGCTGCCTCTCAAGCTGCCTTGTGCTGAATTGAGGTACAGCCACACCAAAATAAACTTGTCGATGATGCAGCAAGATTAGACAGAGGGAGATCCTGAGATTTCACCTCCCTGCACAGCCTTAAATGTCCATGCTGCATGGATCAGACACAAGTAGAATCAACCAAGCCAAAAGAACACAGATCACCTGTTCACCAGCCACAGATCTAAGAATCAGATTTCTGCAGGGCATCTAGTGATGAGATGGACAAGGGTCAATGCCCCAGAGAGAAGCTGATGCCAGCCAGCACATGCCAAAGACCGTCATGAGACCAGGGGTGCCTCACCCCTCTCCTCTAAGCTATATTATAACTGATAATTCTCTAAAGAGGTTGTTTAAGTTACTAGGGCATGTTCTTCAAATTGTATAAATCTTTCGCCTTAAGTTACTAGGGCAAATTAAACTTTAAATCAGAATCTCACTCCCCCATCCGCACTGATTAGAGGCAGGTACTTGTGATGGGAACCAGAATAGATAAACCAAATTAAATTACTGTACTTCCTCTAGAGTAGTGCTGTAATTCAAGATATGTGACATGTACTATATACTTGAAACTAATTTAAATAAATAAATTTATTTTAAAAAAATTAAAAAAAAGATATGTGACTTTGTTTATGGACTGTCTTTAATAGGCTGACACCCACCTAGAAGATTCTTTTCTTGACCCTTAAATGAAAAAGCTTTCATATTGCCCCTTTCCTGTTTAATGGAGCTTGCTGAGTCCCAGACTTTCCAAACATGCTAGGTCTGCTCTCTTCTCTGATGTGTCAATGTGATTTACACTCTCAATGTTACATATACAGACAGTCCTGGCATATTTGTCACTATAACAAGGACAAAGACACATAACTTCCCAGCACTTTTATTGTTAAACATTTACCCAAATGAACTAAAAACTTATGTTAATGCAAAAACCCATACGCAAGTGTTTTTGGCAACTTTATTCATAATCTCTGAAACCAGAAAGCAACCAAAATATCCTTTAACAGGTGAATAAATAAACAAACGGTGGTATACCCATACAATGGAATACTATTCAGCTATGAAGAAGAATGAGCTATTGATTCACACAATGACACAAATGGATCTTAAATGCATTTTGCTAAGTGGAGGAAGCCAGACCCCAAAGGCTGCATACTGTATGACTCCATTTATATGACACTCTATTAAAGTAAGCACTATAGAAGTGGAAAACAGATGCCAGGGGTTGGTGGATAGAGGTAGTGGTTGACTACAAAGAAGATTCATGGGAGAATTTTTAGGGTGATAGAACTATTCTGTATGATACTGGGATGGTGGATGGATAGATTAGAGGTGGGGACATCAGTATGAACTCACATTTAACTTCATATATATTAAATATTTAAATATGCATTTTACGTATGTTATATATGATCATAAGTTAAATATAAGCATCCATTTTCATTTATAAGTTAAATATCAGTTCATATATTATATATTATAAATATGATGTATGGCATATATGATATACATTCACACAGATATAAAAATAATAGATATATATAAACATGGATTAGTATATTTTATATATTATGTATATATTATAATATAGGTTTATATATTGTAATATATGTGTACACATACATATATATTTATGTACATATACATATATAGTAATATATAAACATATAAATTTTATACTATATAGAAATATATATGTATCTCCTAGTTCTGTTCTGGAGAGGACTTGGAAACAATGACACCAATTATAGGATTGCCAGATAAAATACAGGATGCTCAATTAAATTTGAATTTCAGATAAACTATGAGTACACACAGAGAAACCTATAACTAAGTAAAATGTCTTTGGAAGGGTATACATACAAGGAAATGAGCTGGGTGGCTGGGAGACTGAGCTGGGAGAAAGATTACTTTTCATCATGTATCTTTTTATTATATGCATTATTTTTTATTTACAAAATAAACAATTTAACAAAAACCAAAGAAGGAAAACCATGTAGGTAACTTAGTAAATAAAAATATTTTCTAGGAATAGGGAAAAAAATGACTGAACTTTTAAAAATTTCACTGCTTCTAAGGGAAACCACTTAAGCCTTGTATAACAGTTTTATGAGCCCCAGAGCCCATCTTTCTCTCTCCATGAACAGGTCTTCTCTGCGCTTCCGTATGGGCTGGTGGTTGTAGGCAATGGAACATTTTCTTCTCCTACCTCTTCTTTTGGGGGCGAGAGAAGGGAGACTGGCAGAAGATCTGGGCCAGGAGACAGAAAGAAGACATGTTCCCAGAAATAATGGTTGTTTCTCACTTTAATCAGTCTCCTGAGTTAGAGAGGTGGGACTGTTATTCTCAGCTGTTGACACATGAAAATCTTTTAATTAAACTCATCCTGGCTATTGATGCCAATCATCTTAGGCAAGTGACAAGGCAACATGCTTTAAATGATTTAGAGAAAACTTTTTTTAATGGAGGGAATAATTACCCTGTGCAATTCACTGTTACAGAACCTTATCGAGAAAAGTAACTTATTATCATTTTTTTTTTTTTTTTTTAAAGCAAGTTTTCAGCCTCACTCTGGATAAGAATGGCGTCCACGGGGACACTAAGCCAGGATGCCTCTTCCTCGGTCTCTAGAAGCATATGGTAATTGTCAAAAAGGAATGCTGAGGCCGAGGAATTTCCTGCCACCGAGCAAGCAGAAAACACGGTAGACCAGAATCCCTGGGGAGGTGGATGGGACAGTGGACCTTCTGCAGCGCAGGCTGCACGTGGATAGCGCCGAATCGCAGATGTCGTAAGAGAAAGAAATTTGTGCAACAAAATCTCTTTTGGTTCAGCCTTGACAAAATAAAAGGGCCTGCTAAGACTTGGTCATCAGGGTGGGTTAACGGGCCGGCTTTCTCTGCGGTGTCTGGAACGGAACCAGAAGTCCTTAGGGAAATAGAGTCCATAGTCAGACTTTCTCTTCCACCTCCAGGTGGGCATAGAGGCGCGTGGACCACGTTTTCCTTCTCCTTATAGAGGTTGACGCTCTCCTGTGAAACTTCTATTTAGAGGACAACGCCCTCAGTCTGATATGGAAGTTATAGGGCTGATAAGTAGAGTTTATAATTCCTTAATCGGTCTTGTTTCCTGAACTGCAGGAAGTAATGAAGAAAGATGTCAAATTTATGAAGACTTAGGGAAAAATTTAGATGTTATTCTCCACGTTCATATTCCCCTTCTTTCCTCTCAAGTGCTGAGGGAGCTTGCTAACCAAGCACTCAGATTTAGCTGCCGTGATAAGGAATTAAATATCCTGAGCTACTCGGTGCGTCAGAAGAAAAACGCTTAAAGAAAACCTTCACCCCATGTAGCTCAGAGAATTCACTGCCTGCACCATCCCTTTAAAACCGCCATCACTGCCACCACTACCAACAACAACATAAACAAAATTAAGTCTTTGTTGCTGTAGTGGGCTTCAGCCCAAGTCACACAGATTCTTTTATTCTCTGGTTTGGGTTGGGGAGAATAGAGGTTACCCTTTAGCAACTGCATTACCTTCCTTGCCCTGCATATTTGTCAGTGCTTGTATATGATTTTTTGCTGCCGACTAGTAACGTTATGTAGCATTGAGCTATTGATGACAAGTGACTTTGTGTGCTATTGTGCAGTCCCCTACCAGATTCTTCTTGCTCGATGGAAAAAGAATAATGTGAAAAGGGTGAAGACAAAGAGAATGGCTTTGACAAGGATGGAGGAAATTGTTCCATAGCTTCATGATTACTCATCCATGAGGTTAACTTTCTATGTTGGGCTTAGTTAATCAATCCTCTCCTCCACCTCCGTGTGTTGGAAGGAACTGGGCTTGAAATCCAGAGAGCTTGGTTTGAATTTTGGCTTTGCCACTTGTATCATTAATATAAATTACTCAACATCTCTAAGATTCTGTTTCATCATCTGTGAAACGGCATTAAAAATGGCTATTGACAAAGATGTTGTGAGAAATAAAGGAACGGAAATTCCTGCCAAATATCATTTTCTCATTAAATGCTTGTTGAATCTGAATGATATTGAAACTAGTCCCATCATCATCATTTATCATTCTTAAGTATCTAGATTTGTTCTCCCCAAAGATAGAGTATTTGATGCTAAAGCTTTGCAGTGGAAGGAAACCCTTCTCTCTTCCACCCCCGAAACGCTAAATCAGTCTACTAAGAATTTTGAAATA
>NW_006436288.1:39106-42994 GCF_000325575.1 Pteropus alecto | reverse complement strand
TAAACGAAAAGGATTATTCAGAGAGCACACAGTATGTCACTCCTTATATATGTGACTTGTAAGCACTTATTAAGGAATCAGTTATTTTATAGCTTTTGATACTTCTATTTTCAACAAATGTTAACAGTTAATTCATTAGTATGCACAAATGACACAAAAATGTTTTCATATCTGCTTACAGCTTTATAAGTTTTTAAAAATTCTCATCCATTTTGATGAATCTCAGAAATTTTATTTTCAAATTAGAAAAACAACTACATCTCTTCAACATCCTTGAATACCTTTGACATGTGACTTAATATCCCCGTTTTATCAAAATAATATTTATTTTTATTTATTATGTTTGGTTAATATTTGGCTAATAGCCATAATAGTATTTGCTCAAAAACATGTGAAACTCTAAATAAGTTTCACTTCAGATAATATAAAAAACCATACAAGATTTGCATAGTTCATGTTCAGAAGCCTTGGGATTTAGTAAAGAGAGCAAAAAATGTTTATGACTTGTACTTTGGCCTCCCTTCCTCTGATCTCTAATTTCCTAGCTCAGATGTTAGAGACACAAGAACACCATTGTCTGAGGGGGACAACTTCTCTGCCTCTTTCTGCATCAAGCTCAGGGTCACCTCCCCATCTGTCCTTTTTGGGCTTCCTGCTGCAGCCCTGCCTCTCTCTGCAATGCATATGTATGAACATGGGCTCATGAGTTCCATCTAGTGGTCACTACTCAATCTAAAAGTTGAGAACATTTATAGGTGAATTACATGACATTTAATCCTCCCTTAGTTTTGACATAAGGGGAAACCTAGACCTGAAGAGGTGAAGCAAAGCATTCTTGGCTGGTTAGTGGTAGAACAGGGGCTGGAACCAGACCTGCTCTAGCCCACTTTCTCAGCCACATTCACGGTGTTCTCCTTCCTACACGTCCATCCTCTGCCCCACACCCCCTCGATTTTATCCAGGTAGGCAGTGTAGAATGCTATTTAACAATATGTTGCTTTCCAGGAACTTAAACATTTTGACATTCAATTCTAATATAAAGGTAAGCAGGAAACAGAAAAATGGACATTTGTGATAATTATAAATAAAGCAATAGAAAAGATTATACCCTTCCATTGTATATACTGTAAGGTCAGTATGCTTTAAAATTCAAAAGTAAGATTTGTTGACTGAATGAAAGACAGAAGATTTCAGTTTTGGAAGAATTCATGGAGAAGATGGAAGTCCATTATATTCCTGAGTATGAAGGAGAATAAGATGGAGGAAGTTCGTGTGTAGGGTCTTCAAGAAATATGGGAAAGCTTGACAAAAGTATTCATGTGATAAAGAGGTTGGTTGGATTCCCTAGGCAGATGTCAGGAATTTAAAAATAATTTTCCTATTATTTTACTTATTAACAGATTTTTAAAGTGTGCAGTATAAATTTTGACATATGTTTATACTAGGAGAGCCATAGCTGCAATCAAGATAATGAATGTATCCATCAATCCCCAAAGTTTCCTCATGCTCCCTTATAATCTTAACTCTTTCTTCTGGCCCCTCCCCACTCAGACAGCCAGTGATATGCTTTCTGTCACTATAGATGAGTTTGCATTTTCTAAAATATTAATATATTTAAAGGTTTTATTTTAAATAATTTCAAACGTGTAAAAAATTGCAAGAATAACACAAGAACTTCCATACTTCCTCGAGGTTGCCTAATTGTTAACATTTTTACCACATTTATCATCATTCTATCTACTACTTATACATATTATTATTATTTTTTTTTTTTTATTGAACCAGTTGAGAGAGGTTGCAGCATGATGCCCCATTACTTTTTATTACTTCAGTGTGATTTCCTTCAAATAAGGACACTTAAATAACCAGAGTGAAACCATCAAGATTAGGAAACAAATATTGCTATAATACTGCCATCTAATCCACAGACCCCATTTAAATTTCAATAGTCGTTTCAATAATGTTCTTTATAACTTCAGAATCCAATCCAAGACCGTGTTTTGTATTTAGTCACTATATCTTTTTTAGTTTCCTTCAATCTGGAACATTTTCTCTTTTTTCCTTGTTTTCCCCAACTTTGACTTTTTTTTTCTTTTTTTAAAGAGAGCAGGCTAATTACTTTGTAGAATTTCCTTCACTTAGGATTTGTCTGATTATTTCTCATTATTAGATTCAGGTAATGTAGTTTTGGCAGGAATTTCATGGAAGCAATGCTGTGTTTTTTTAGTTTATCATAAGTCACTTTATGTCAATTTATCCTGTTACCGATAATGTTATATTTTATCACTTGATTAAGATGGTGTTGCTAAGTTTGTCCATTCCAAAGTTAATTCATAAGGATTTTGTATGAATTAATTAATAAGAAGGTAAATATTTCGGGGGGATATTTTGAGACTATGTCCATATCCTCATCAAATGTTCACCCACTAGTTTTAGCTTCCAATGGTGATTCTAAGTCTGTTATTATCATGATAATTGCCAAGTAATGATTTTCTAATTCTAGCATTCCTTCCATGTTTATTGGTTGGCATTCTACTAAGAGACAGAACTCTTTTTCTCATATTTATTTATTCATATATTTATATCAGTATGAATTTGTGGGGGCTAAAAAATTAATGCTTTTCTCTCTATCTCCTAAATTTTTTAGCTGGACTAATAATCAAATTAACAGACACATTAACAGGAGAAAATCAAATTTTTAATACTTGCTCACGGGGAAGTCATATAAGCATAAAAATGCGTAGGACAGTGAACTTTGGGTGTATATGACATCTTTGGACAAAGGAGAAAATGGGGGGATGGGTATAAGTTTTCAGAAGTGAGAATGGGTGATTAACGGGTAGTTGAAGACAAGTGGAACATACGTGGCAGGAAAATTCTTGCTGGGGTCGACTCAGAAACAATGAGACACAGAGGGATATCTAGCTAACAGGCCCCAGCCTGAAGCCCTCCTATTTATAATACTTAATTCAAATTAGGCTATTCAAGCTAAGGCTAACATCTTAAGATTTCCTTCTTGAAACAAGTTTTTCTGTCTGAATCTCTTGGGTAGGAAAGCGAGGAGGGCCAAAGATTCTTTCTGAGTCTTATTTTTTAATAAACACCTTAAAATCAATATCCCAAAAAGGCAGCTTCAGAGCGATAATACTTTGATCTTCTTCAAATTCAGGAATTTTGATTTTTGTTTTTACAGTGGATTATAATTAGTTATTCTCATTATTTATTTTGATGCTCAAATCATCCTAGATTTGGCCAGTGGGAGTCCCTTTCAGCTGGCTCCTGTGCCCTTTAGGCACGTCCTCATATTTCTCTGAGTGCTTCTTAACTTTCCGGCACAACAAAATTTCCAGACTCATCTTGTTCTTTTTCTGTCCTAGCCCTGGAATCAAATATTTCTTCCAGGAGCCAGAAACAGATTTGAATGCTGGAATGCTCATTGCAACTGGGGTGTCATTGCTTCTAAGCCTTCTCTGCGCATACAATTAGGAAATATAACACACCTATACATATGTCTATCTGTCTGTCTATCTATCTATCTATCTATCTATCTATCTATCTATCTATCTATCTATCTATGTATCTATCTATCATTTATTATGTGATCTATCTTTAAAAAAACATGACTTTAAACCAAACCTCCAATTCTAATCCAATACCACAGGTTCTCCTTTCCACATTTGTAATGCCTGTCTCTAACAGTGAGAAAACTGTGTTCCCACTATCTTCCATATATTTACTTATTTGCTTAATCCTCTTTCATGAAACCAATCTCACAGCTATGCCAGCCTTGTTCCTAGACATAGTGTCCAACCAGGCACATCTTTTGGGTCATCCGACTCTGAAAAAAGGAACGGTGAAACAGGAAATTATTTGTACTTTTCTCTTTTC
>NW_006436288.1:6163-39070 GCF_000325575.1 Pteropus alecto | reverse complement strand
TGCTCAAATCCATTCTTTCCTCTCCAGCTCTACTTCTGTTGCCTCAGTTCAAGCCATTAATAGACGCTACTGCTCCTGGTTTTGCTCCCATTGACCTATGACAGTTTGTCATTTGCTACATACTTAATAAATGCTTACTGAACTAAAATAAACTTTTTTTTTTTTTTGATCTGGGAAGAGTAGAGAGAATGATGTGGTAAAGAAGTTAAGGGTATGGTGCTTTAGTGATCGCTGAATTTCAGCAGTGAATGTTTTAGGGCTGGCGTCAATAAGATGGCTTTAGGTAATGCAACAACCTTGAGCCCAGTTGGGAAGCTCTTTAGGCAATTGGATAAAATGGTATTTCTAAATATTTTGGTCAAAGACTAGGATTGAATATATTTGCAACCAACTCTACCATCCAGCATTCCCCTGAGTTCTGAAGTCACAAGACCCACGATGAATTGCACTCCGCATAGATTCTCCCTTGGCCCTGGAGGTAATCCATGACATTAAAACACTGGCCCAACTGAATCCCTTCAGGGTATTTCTTCTTCTGTAGGCACTTTTCAAATCCCAAACAATGGCTTTTAGTCTCTCAAACTGCTGCTTTAAGAGGCAGAAATCTGTTACTACCTCTTCGAAGGCTGTAAGGTGGTGCTGCAGTGTGGACGAGGCAGGAGGAGTGGGGGCGTGGTCAAGGTTCACCGAACGCGGCTGCTCAGTGTCCTCCACCCACCCCCACCCTGGCGGCACCCCAGGAGCAGACAGAGCTCTGCGCGTGCTGCCTCGAAGAACACAGGAAATGGGGGTGGGTACCTCCTGATTTCTGATTGAGGATGTGGGAAGTCATGCTGCAGGGATCAAAAGTAGAGAACTTTCTAAGCCATTTGAGAACTGCATTCCCAAGGCATTTGTTAAATGGTTTCCAGCAGCAGCAGCAGTGGCCCCCAGAAAAATCCAAAGAAGCGTTAGCCTGTGCAGTGTTAATGCCATTGTTCCGTGAATACTAAGACTGGAGGCAGATGGCTCCCCGCCAAGGGCACTGAGCAGCAGTGAGAGGAAGGGTTGGAAGTTATGCTTTGTGTATTTCTTGCTTATCAAGAGTCACGCTCTTTCCTGCGTGAAGGGAACTTAGTGGTTTCCTCAGGGCACTAGGAAGCCTTGGATGGAACCCGTTCAACTTCTTTTTCTTTCTTTTTATTTCTAAAAAACATTATTTATTTATTTATTTGTTTGTTTGTTTATATAATATTTTATTTTTAAATTTTTTTCCCCTTTCCTCTCCCCTCCCCTCTGGTAACCACTAGTTAATTGTTCGTGTCCATGAGTCTCTGTTTGTCCTGTTCATTTGTTGCTTTTAGGTTTATATATCACATATAAGTGATATCATGTGATTTTCAACTTTTTCTGTCTGGCTTTTTTCGTTTAGCATGATCATCTCGAGGTCCATCCACGTTGTTGCAAATGGCAGTATTTCATCTCTTCTTATGGCTGAGTAATATTCCATTGTATATATGTACCACAGCTTCTTTAGCCAGTCATCTATTTTAGGACACTTCGGTTACTTCTACGTCCTGGCCACTGTGAATAATGCTGCTATGAACATCAGTGTGAAAATATCTTTTCAGATATGTTTTCAAGTCTTTGGAGTACATACCCAGTAGAGGGATTGCTGGATCATATGGCAGATCAATTCTTAGTTTTTCGAGGAACCTCCATACTGTTTTCCATAGTGGCTGTACCAATTTACAGTCCCATAAGCAGTGTATGAGGGTTCCTATTTTTCCACATCCTCTCCAACATTTGTTATTACCTGTCCTGTTGATTATAGCCGGTTCAACTTCTTGCTTATCGTTGAGTTATTTCTACCTGTATTCATTTCATCACATTTTTATTGTGTTTTTACTGTGTTCTGGGCTCAGTGCTTAATCTCAAAGAGCTTAGCGGTAGGAGTAAAGCTGTCTTTGTCCAGAAAAAGCTCACAGTCCAACTTGTAGATTGAGCCTGGCCGAGTACCCACTAGACACACTAAACAAACACCCGGGAAACTAGAAAAGCAGAGAAATAAAGTTTTTGTTTGTTCGTTTTTTAAAAAGAGTGGTATGTTTTCCTCCTAAGGCATAAAAGCTTTCATTGTAGAAACCATGAATGTTATTGTTTAATTTTTAGGACACCAAAATATTTTAAGATTTGTAGGTTTCAACCTGGTCCTGTAACAAGTGTGAAAAATATGTACACAAATAACTTTAACACAAGACAGAATGTGATAAATACCACAGGGAGTGCCAAAATGCCAATGTATTGAGAGATGGAAGGGCCCCTGAGTCTGAGAATGTGGTGTCAAAGTGGACTTTGATGGGCAGGTAGGAGGGACTGGAGCACATGATCTCTAAATCTATTCCAACTCTTTACCACTGATTTGCCATATAAGGGTGAGTAGGATGGGCAAGGATGCTTCAGGCAAAGGGTCTACCTTGGGAGCCGAGAGGCATAGTGGGGGAATTATGAGCTTTCCTGTGTGCTTGGAGAAAAAGGCACATTGGGAGGTCAAGGATCACAGGGTCCAGGCTGGTCTAATTTGCTGCAGCAGGAAGGGTTCTGTAGGCCTCCTTTACTCTCCTCAATCCAGGCTCTGTTTCCAACAGGGAAGTCAGAGAGACTGCTTTCTTTTCCATAGGGCAACCTGCCCAGGGGCAGAGGACAGGCTTGTCCTGCCTATACTTGACCTTGCTCAATTTAGAGGGAAACTACTGTGTGGCTTTCTTGTTTGATGTGCTGAGTGCTCAGCTCACCTGTCGGTGTTCCCGGACTGCTTCTGTGTACTTAGAGCTGACCTTTAAAGGATGACATTTGAGCACGCAGTGCCGAACTTCCTGTGTAGAGTACAATGAGTTCATGATTGTGTCCAGAGCCACAGATATTCTCTTTTTTCTGTGAGCTGCATACCAATGTGCTTGGCCTCATTAAGAATAAAGTGGGCACATGAGATTGTTTTCAAAGGCATCAAGTGGTGCTGCTTGGGCAGAGGAGAGCCACCACGTGAAAATACCCCAAGGCTTCTTCCCACTTCAGGGCAGATCCTGGTTCACAGTGTGGCCTTGTCCTCAGCACCTTCCAGACATACCCCTTGTGGATCTGGTGCTGACAATGAGTACTCTTCCAGAGAACACTGTGTTTCCCCCTCATGCCCTTTACTAAAACTTTCTTATATACTATATTCACAGGATTATGATGGCGTCTTCTTACCCAAGTTTATTCTTTCCTTAATCTCGTTCCTTTTGCTCTATTTCCATCAAGGGGCAAAGCCAATATTATTAACATAGAGAAATTAATAGTAACTTGAAGGGTACAGTTCTAGGAGCCATACGACCTGCTGACAGAACCTGTGTAGTTACAGAAAGAGAGGGAGATATGTATAAACATAACAAACTCAACAGAGCAGTTTAAAGATGAAGATGAATAGTGTTACTGCTTAAGGTTTTCAAAGACAAAACATTTGCGAATCGAAAACCTGCACGCCTCTCCCTCTTTGGGTCTTGGAAATATAGGTTTGCAAAACAACTCTAGCTGCCGGTTAGCACAGGAAGGTGTTAGATGTTAAAAACTGTTAACTGTTCATGGACCAACATGAATTGAGTCATAGCGGGGAGGGTGTTTTTACATTTGCTATGTTTTACATTTGCTTATCTCCACTGCTCCCCTGAACAAGCACATTTACTTTGGATTAATATTGGAGACTATCCAACATTTGTATGTGTATGTGAAGACTAGAGAAGAGAAGCTTGAGTTGGTAGTAAAAAGCTAACTGTGTGACCATGGGCAGTTTATTTGACGTCTCTCACTATACCTTTCCTCACCTTTAGAATGAGGAGGTTAGACTAAACATCTTTCCGTCTTTAATAATCCATGATTAACAGAAGAGAACACTGCATGGAATAGTAAATACTGTCTTAGGATTCAGCATTTGCTTTGATCCTTATAGTTGTGTGATCTGAATAACATAATTTCTTCTCTCTGGACCTCATTTCATCTGTAAAATTATGGGATTGGCTTCTATGTGCTATTGAACAGAAAGAGTTCCTCCATCCAGTGCTGGCAGAACCAAATAGTAAACACTGAGAATCACAGTGGAGAAATATTGGCTATTTTATTATAAAAGGCACCTCCCAGAAGAATAGGAAGCAAATATTCAAAAGCCCAAGCTCCCTGATGGCTTGTAGGTTACAGATTATATAGGGCGAAATCGCAAGACACCATGGATTAGGGGTTTGGGGTTGTATTGGGAGCTGATTGGTCGAAGGTGAGGTAAGAGTAATAGATCATTTCTTCAGGTCTTGAGGACAGTTCTGAAGTCTGTTCTGGAGTCCTTCTGTCTGGTTTCATGGGAAAGTAGCTTGTGGGTTGTTCTATCTTGGGGGTCAGGAGCTGAAATGTAACTTAGATCGAGATGTTATCTTTAGTCTGCCAGAGGTCCAGGCCTTGTGACCATTAGTCAGATCTTCTGCTGCTGATTATCCAGAGAAAGACTAGGTCTCTGAGGCATATGTATATCAGAGAGATATGATTTCTAAAGCTAGTATTTAAAGCTAAATTTAATCAAAGTCATAAGGGCCCTTGGTTTCATATACTCTATTGTTCTTTTGAGCTCTAATGTTTTGTAGTTTTCCTAAGTAAGGATATAAAT
Organism: Pteropus alecto; assembly: GCF_000325575.1. NCBI lineage: Eukaryota > Metazoa > Chordata > Mammalia > Chiroptera > Pteropodidae > Pteropus > Pteropus alecto. The sequence continues at coordinate 34,404 of NW_006436288.1, read as the reverse complement.
ATTATCCTTCCATTCTTTGTATTTTACTCCAACCTTGGGAGGGCAAAGGAGGAAGTTGTGAGAAGCCTGGTATTAATTATCATTAATTTTCTCTCTGTCTGTCTCTCTGTCTGTTTCGTCTTTTCTTTCTTTCCTTTCTCTCCCCGCTCCTTCCCTTCTCAACTTTCTTTCCTATTGTTCTTCTAGAAACTAAGAAATTTTCCTCATAATCAACTTTGCAGACCCATTTCCCCAGTGAGCCCTAAAACCTAGCTCTGGGTTGTGGTAGAAAGGGGCAGAAGCCCTTTAAGCTTTGCCTTGTCTCTTTTCAAGACAGTTTACTGTAAGCCCTGTGGTTATAGGTGATTAAGCTCTCTAGGCTGCCAACACTTCCAGCCCTGAATTGCTCAGGAACAGGTGTGGCTGAGAGTGATACAGAAGACCTAAAGTAACAGTGGCTTTAAAAATAGTTTATTTCTTCCAAGCAATAGTCCAGAGTTTGCAGTCCAAGGGTGGCGTGGCAGCTCTGAGCTACGAAATCCTTGGGATTCCAAGCTCCTTTGGCCTCCCTACCCTCACTATCCTTAGGCTGTAGCCCCTTGACCATTGATTCAGACTGGATAATGAGAAGGGAGAAGAAGATGAGGCTTAAAAACTGCCACGTTGCCCTTATGCGTACATCCCATTGGCTAGATGTCAGTCATATGACCACATACAGCTGCAAGAGAGGCTAGGAATTGAAGTCTATCAATTTTTGCCAAGGATCCAGGCAAAAATTGAGGACTCCAGCACCTTGGAAAAAGGAGACAATGCGTATCAGAAGTAATTAGTCATCTCTGCTAGTGAATCGTGGATACGTTCTTTCAGTTGTTAGAAATCAGAGAGGAGGCAGGGTGAGTCCTAAGACATCCAATGTCCAGCATCCTCTTATTTCTCTTCATTCCTTCTTGTCCTAAAAGACTCCTGGCCACTTCTACTAGGCATTGCTATCTCCCAAGAACTCCAAACCATTCATGTATTTACTCATCTATAAATGTCTGTTGAGTGCTGGCTCTGTGGTTGGCCTCGTATTAGGCAAAGGGACCAGAAAGATAAATGAGATACAGTCTTTTCCCTAAGGAGTCTACAAGCTAGCAGAGAGAAACAGACATGTAGACCAATTGCCAGAATTGTTATAGACTCATTGATATGAGTCTAGTGGGATATGAGAAAAGAAGTAGTTAACACTAACTTCAAAAACAAATGGAGGCGCAGCAAGGAAATGCTTTGTAAAAGAAGTTTCCATTAAACTGAGTGTTTAAGGTTGCATTACCTGGAGGGAGGGGACAAGGCAGGGTTTCTGCCTTTTTTCTTCCTTTTCTACTTTTTCTTTTATGACAAATGTTTTGCTTACACCCACCTGTATGTAAACAGATCAACTTGGCTACTGTCCTATTAAAAATATAGTATCCTTGGCTAAGCTCAAGTTACCAATTCGCATATTCATTTACATGACAATTTCTGTAACCTTGCCGGTTAGAAAGTAAAGTAAAGTTAATTATCGATGGCAATGAACTGCAGAAATACTTTAATTCTAGGTAAAGGTTCCAAAACATGGCACAATGTGAACTCTGGTGGGAGTCTGTAGAAGAGGTACAGCAGTTGTTTTTACCTGGAGAAATTACTGGACTCTGTACAAATGCAGTTGTAAGCAAGATAATGGATTATGGCTTTACATTTACTAAATTGTTGAGCCATTGTCTGCTTAACTACTAACAAACAGCTAAAAGAGCTTTTTTCTCTAGTTATCATAGAGAGAAGTAAAAATGAAACAGAAATTTATGAGCACTAAAACTTGATATTTAAGGGAATATGATTTATCATCCAGTGTATAATTTCGAAAGATTAAAAAATGTTTATTTTACCACGAAAATTCAAGATTACTTAAATTCTTTCACTTAGACCATCCAAGGTGAACTTTTCCATTCTTACAAATTCTTCCTCCCCATGGATTTTTAAGACAGCAGAATATTCTCCATTTTTTTCTGAGGTTTCAAAATATGTATTTTCCATATATGAAATTCATCTTATGCTTCCTTATGTATTATTTTTACTTTACAATTTTAAATTCCTTGGAGAATTTCTTGTTTGCAAGTATAAAATTCAATTTTATAAATAAGTGTTCATATCTAATAAGGCAAGATGGACTAAATAAAACAAAGGTCTACAATTTTTTCAATAAAGGGCCAGAGAGTGAATATTTTAGACCTTGTGGGCCCCCGTACAGTCTTTGTTGCATCTTCATCTTTGTTAACTTTTTTTTTTTAGCAATCCTTAAAAAAGTAAAAACCACTTTTAGCTTATGAGCCATACAAAAACAGGCCTCTTTTGTCCTGTAGGCCTTAGTTTGCCAACCTCTGAAAAGCCTTGATTTCAAAATCTTACATACTTATAAATAACTATAATCCAAAGCAGCTATGTTAATGCTATATGACAGAAGTACATTTGTGGATATGTAGAATTTGGCCCTCTTCCAGTGTTCTTCTTCCTAGCAATGGCATCATTATCCATACAATTATGAAGCCAGAAAACTTGTTCCTAGTAATCCCTTCTTCCTATGATTTCAGTTTACATATAGGTCCTTCAGCTTCTCACTATGTGCCACCAAATAGCTTCTTATTCTAGTTTTCTCCCCAGCTGACTGCACACTACGTCTCTGTCAAACCTTATGTTACCCATTTCTACATCTTCGACAGCCGCCTATGTAGTAGGTGCCCGTTACTGTGTGATGGTCTGGGGAGCACTCGCAATGAAAGGACTGGCATGAGAATGCAAGCCTGTGGATCCAGGGAGTGGTTCTCAGTGACTATTAACATCCAGAGAGAAAATCAGACATTAAGTGCCTCCCAAAGCAAGAACCCAATGTGACCTTTGGGATAATCTTGCAAAACAAAAAAAATTGATCCTGATTGGATCAAGCCTCTGAATACGACTACAGGTTTACAGGAAATAGAACACAAGAATGAATGCATGAAGTGGTTCTGCAGAGATGCAGCTCAGCAGAATCTAGATTGTGGGAAAATTCTATAGTACAAACAACCAGTTTCTTCAATTAAAGTAGAAAGGCAAGAAAAAAATAAATGAAAGAGAGAACTCTACAGAAAAAAAGAGACAAATCACTACATCACAAAGTTTGGGTCTTATTTTGATCACAATTCAACGAACAAATGGAAAACATATTTTAAGAGAATTAGAGAAATGTGAACAATGATACTTAATTATACTAAGCAATAATTAACATTTTAGGTGTGATAACAGCAAAAATCAAGTGAACTTTATTCTGTTTCATCAGTCCCTATGTTTCTATTTATGTCAATATTATACTCTATCGATTGCTATAATTTTATTTTATTTAACAATAAACACAAAGAATTTAAGTGCTCTTTTAAATTCTTAAATAAGACACAAAAACACAAATTGCAAATGAAAAAAGAAGATAAATTGAACTTCATCAAAATAAAAAGAAAACTTCTGTTGTTTGTACAACACTTTCATTAAGAAAATAAAAAGATAAGTCATAGATTAAGAGAAAATGCTTGCAAAACACATATCTTAAAAAAGGCTACTATTCAGAATACATGAAGAACTCTTACAACTTAATAATAAGACAAACGATCCAGTTAAAAAATGAAGAAAACGTTTTAAACAGACACTTAAAGATGATGAATAAGTACATGAAAAGATACTTGAAATTATTAGTCACTAAAGGGATGAAAGTTAAAACCACAGTGAGATGCCACTGCATACACACTAGAAAGACTAAAATTAAGAAGACAAACACTACCAAGTGCTGTTGAAGAAGTGAAGAAACTGGAACACTTATGGATTTCTGGTGATAATACAAATGGTAGAGCCACTTTGGAAACCAGTTTTATAGTTATTTATAAATAACATAAAACGGTCCATATGATCCATCAACGCCACACCCAAGTGAAATAAAACAGATAAAACAGATGGCCTATATGGAAATGTTTAGAGCAGATTCATTCCTAACAGCTTCAAATTGGGAACAATCTAAACGTCCATTAACTGATGAAAAAATAAATAATTTGTGGTACTTCCATAGAGTGGTATACTACTTGGTAATAGAAAGGAACAAAGCACAGGTCCTTGCATGGATAAATCTCAAGAGCATTTCATTAAGTGAAAGCAGTTCTGACACAAGAGACTAAGTACTCTATGACTCTACTGTGACATCCTGGAAAGGCAAAACTATAAAAACAGAAATTAAATGATGGGAGCCAGGAGTTGGGAGTTGGGAGTGGGGATTGACTTTGAAGACAAGAGAACTCTTGGGTTGATACATTTTTTTTTTTGTATCTTAATTATGATGATGTTTCAACAACTGTATTCAAGTGGCAAAACTCATCGAGCTGTGCACTTTAAAAAGATAAATATTATTGTATTTAAATTAGAACTCAATGAACCTGACTGAAATAAAAAATAGTGAATAAATTAGGACAGAACCTAAAAGTTATGTATTCTCCCAAAACTTTACTGAGACAGTCAATTTACATGCTAATTATTCTTCATATGACTAAAAATTATTCATGCTACCTATAGTATTTCATTGAGGCCACAGCTGTAATTTTACATGGTAAAGAAAGGGAAGTAGGAAGAAAAAATGAGAAACACTCTCAAGCTGGGTATTTGGGATTAAAAAATGAAACCGTTTATTTTATTCACTTAAAAGGAGTCTGACCTATTGATGGTGAAATTTATGAAAACATCACCCACAGTTGACTAAATATTTATGAAGCAAAATTGTCCTGGTTTGCTGCAATGACCACTGTATATATGTTTTTCAAATTCTACAGAGAGTACTAGACAGAAGTAGCGGTAATAAATTGTAAATTGTGAAGCAGTAAATTCTTACAGGATAGCCTTTATTTTTAACCTTCAACTCTCTTTAGGGCTCCTTCTTCCTTTCCTTTCAGATAGGAAAATGATTTAGAAAATGCACTACCTGAGAGATTGGGGGCTGCATGGGCAAAATATACATGTTTTAAATGAAAACAAATGATCTTTCTGAAAAATATTTGAAAAGTTAAAAAATAAATCAGTAGATGGCAGCCTAGTCCTTTGGTTAAAACCAACTATTGCACTTCTTGAATACTTTTAACCAATATGAACCAGCAAGTGGCACTGTCTGACAAAAAAGCCTTTCTCACTCATTGAGACCCTCCCTGATTTCTTCTCTCCCTTTCTGGTTCCTTTTAGGAAACAGTGGACGCATGGTATATCATTATACAATTATGCGCTATATAATGACTCTTTGGTCAACCATGGGCCGCATGTACAAACATGGTCCCATAGGATTATAATGGAGCGGAAAAATTCCTGTCACCTAGTGACATTGTAGTCATCTTAGCTATGCATTACTCACAGGTTGTGGTGATGCTTGTGTAAACTCCCTGCACTGCTAGTCATATAAAAAGTATAGTACATACAATTAGGTACAGTACTGGATTATGATACTATACTTTTTATTGTTCTTTTAGCTTGCACTCTTTCTACTTATAAAAAAAGCTGACTATAAAACAGTAGGCTGTGTTATACCAGGAACAGCCTTATGCATCTGCTGTTTACCTTGTCTCTTGATTGGATCATTTTTCTCTTGTGCTTGATTTCATCTCATGTTGTTTTGTATAGTAACATGCTGTATAGTCTTGTAGCCTAGGAGCAATAGGCGATACTATATAACCTGGGCATGTAGTAGGCTAGACCATCTAGGTTTGTGTCAGTGTACTTCATCATGTTCACATAATGACGAAATTGCTTAGTGGTGCATTTCTTAGAACAGCAGTTAATATGAGTTTTTTCAAAAAGTATTTTTATTTCTTTTTTATTTTAATATCTATTATACTTAGAATAAGATTATATAATATTTAAGTACTATATAACCTGGGCATGTAGTAGGCTAGACCATCTAGGTTTGTGTCAGTGTACTTCATCATGTTCACATAATGACGAAATTGCTTAGTGGTGCATTTCTTAGAACAGCAGTTAATATGAGTTTTTTCAAAAAGTATTTTTATTTCTTTTTTATTTTAATATTTATTATACTTAGAATAAGATTATGTAATATTTAGGGGTATAAGATTATAATTTGACATCTGTATACTCTATTATGTATACTCCCTTGCTTGAGTACTCTGGCCACCTGTGCTTGAAGACAATTCAGACACTATTGGCTGTGGGCAGAGGAGGAGTAATTAATTAATGAAGTATGCTGGGGTAAGTGTGCTCTTTTTCTCTTAGTAAGGAAAATGAGATGCCCACACATGGAAAATAGTTTTGAACTGACACAAAGTTTAGAGATGACACACACACACACACACAGTATATATATATGTTATATTTTTATTTTTCTTCCATGTTTAAAAGTTTTCAAAGATCCCCTTACTCTAGCCATTGTTATCGAACTTTAAGAATTCCCTAGAGAGGCTGTTACAAATGTAGATTCCTACATCTTACTCTCTGGAGTGAGGCCCAGAATTTTTTTTATCAAGTCACCCTGCGGATCTGAAGTAAGGCGGATTTGCCCACTGAGTTACAGGATGGAGCCCAGGCTTCCTAACATGGCATTCGAGTCCCTTTATCTCTCTAATTTCTCAGCAAATTTCCAGTCCTGAAATGTGTGCTTTTGTTTCATTAAACTCACCACTTTGTTTTAAAGCCACTTAGCTTAATCGTGCTTCAAATGTTCCCCCCATTGCTCTTCTACATGCACCCCAATCCTTATTGGCAAATCCTCTCTCTGTGAAATGTCTCAGGCCAGACTCCCCTCAAGCTCTTTTTTCCCTCATCCTGTAGTTACTTAATTTTTATGCTGTATTTCCATGGATTTTACTCAAGCATGCATTCTTGCTCATGTTCCCTTATGTGCCATTATTTCTCTGCATGTGCCTTCCATGAGTCTTTGACATCTTGAAAAGGAGAACTTATATACTTTTAATCTTTTATGAGCTTTATTCGGCATACTGCGAAACATCTAGTATGTGTTCAGGAAATGATCAGATGAGTGAGAATTGGGGGAGATGGACCTGGAGTCAGACAGAAGTGATTAAAGAAAAATAATCCCTTTTCAGTATCTTGGACAGAAGTACCAGAACAGAACTTTTCCTTTCTCTCTAAGTAGGAACAATTACATAAAGAATTTCTGTCTCATGGCTTAAAGGAAGCAAAAAGACTCCTTAACCTTTCAGTGGGATCTCTTAAGGGAAATTAGCAAAGGAATAAACAGGAAGCAGACCACTTCCCACCCAGAGGCTAATTATCTTTTCTTAGCGGTTGACATTAATGGCTGGTGAAACAGGGCTTCAGGCTTAGAATGCCTTTTTTATATCTAATTTCCCACTCCTTAAAGTTCAAACCAAATGTTACCTTCTCCTATACAAGATTTAATGCTGGGCATTTTCAGGCTGATTTTCCTGGACACTTGATTGCTTGATTGTGCTCATAAGTAGAATTGGGGCTCCTACACAACAGGTGTTTATCCTTTACATTCAAGGTACCTAAGGGCAGTGATGCTAGAGGAATTGAGGACCTATCCACTACATGAGAACAGTTACGTATAGTTACTTACATACATGGGTCTTTAGGTATTCTATAAAAATCTGGCTTCCTAAGTACTAAAGGTCCGACATACCCTGCTAAGAATTTTGTTTATCCGTTCTCTTCAAGCAAAGATGTAATTTATAGATCTAGATATATAGCCATGAACAATGGCTAACACAAACACATTGTATTAAAACACTTGACACCTGGCTTTGGGCCATTCATTCCGGGTCTCTAAGATCAGCGTATGTAACAAGATTTCTGAAGTCATTTCAGGTTCTGACACTGTGTGATTCTGAGTCAATCTTATTTTACTGTGAGATTCATTACATATAGGTTTCTTGTTCTGGCGGCGGAAGTAGTACAGTATGTTACAGCGGTTCCAAGTTTGCTCCTAGATGTCAGATACCATGGACTTGTGTTCCTGCTTCACCTACTCGCTCACTGTGTGGCCTCAAACAAGAGTCTGACTTTTCATTTTGTTCTTCCATTGTGTTCCGAAATTGGGAATAATAGTACCTACTTCATAGAGTTGCTGTGCAGATAAAAATACTCTATTTATATCAATTAAATATACATATACCGAAATATTGATTGGTACAGAGTAAGTGTTCGATAGACATTAGCCGTTATTTCAGTAAATTTGATTCCTTAATTATGCTTTGCTTAAGCTAAGCTTACTGTGAGTTGGCTTGCTGTGATTCCTTGAGTACGTACCATTTGCTCTGTGAAAAAGGGGGAAATACCATGAAACATGATCTTAAATTGAATTGAAGAACTTTGTGGCTCTTTTGAAATTATGATCTTTATTTCTCTCTTAAGCCCTATCGAAGCACCAATTCCAGGAGAGAAAAACCAGCTATGTGTCCATTCATCTTTTTGACTGACCTGCGTTCCTTTCAGAATCCGTTTAGGTTCTGTGGCTCTCCTCCCACCAACGCACTCAGTCCCCGTCTCTCTTCTCTGCCCTGCTTTCCTTCTCAGCACTTATACTGTACAGCATATGAAGTATTTTTTACTTGTCAGTTGCTCCCTCTACGATGTTATGCTTCATTAGGGCCAGGAACTTTTTTTTTTTTTGGACTTTGCTTGGTTTCTAACACCTAGAATAGTGGTTGATATCTTACTGGTACTCAATAAGTATTCGTCGAATAAATTAGTATATATACTTACCTCATGAAACTTTCTCTCTGGTGGCTCTTAATTTTATTTGTACTATGTTGAGAGAAAGTAGATCAGGCAACAGCACATGAAGAAAATTTACCAAGCCTATTTCCATGTCCCCTTAGGGCCTTTGCACTCACTGTTCCTGCTGCCTGGAACATCCTTTCTCCAGATAGCTCTCTCTCTTTCTCACTTTGTTGAAAGACTTTCTTAGTGAGAACTTCTCAGAGCCCCTATATAAAATAGCATTACCTATTAACTTCTTCTAGACCTGCCGCACCAGCACTATCTATAACCTTTCCTTGATGATTTTTTCATACTACTCATTCATCTAATTTATTTATACTTACTTGTTTATTTATTGATGTCTCTCTTTTTTCATGATGATGGCAGGGACTAAGCTAATTTTATTTTCTACTTGTACACAGAACGATGTCTGATACTCTACAGATATTTGTTAAATGAGTTAATATGCATGTCAGAACATGTGAAAAAGATGGCAGAATTTACGTTTGCTTTTCTAAGAAAATTACCCATTATTATAAAGGAAAATCATGTTCACTCAATATAATTATTATTAAGATAAATAGGGAATATCTAAAATCTTATACGAGTAGGATCACACAATAGGTAACTTGATAGTGTTTCGGTCATAGCCTTTTATATGTGCCTATCATGCCCTGTTTTTTTAAAAATTAAGGTATAGGCAAATCGTAGATATAATTTTGCATTTTATTTTCCTACTTCATTACAGATTATTGTATTATAGGCATTGGCCATGTTGCTTTTAAAATCAGGATGGTGTATTGCCAGTGCAACCTTAAAGCACAGTTTAAAATGTCTATTTTCTCTGTCTTCTCTGCCATTCTTTTATGAATTTAAATTCTTTTTTTGTCCCTGAACTACATGGTACAGATGAGGTACAGGCGTACCTCAGTTTACTGCACTTTACTTCATTGTGCTTCAGAGATATTGTATTTTTTATAAATTGAAGGTATATGGAACACTGCATCAAGCAAATCTATTGGTACCATTTTTCCTACGGCATTTGCTCACTTCATGTCTCTGTGTCACATTTTGGTAATTTTTGTAATATTTCAAACTTTTTCATTATATTTCTTATAGTAATCTGTGATCAGGGTTCTTTGATGTTATTATTGTAATTGTTTGGGGATTCTATGAACCACGCTTCCATAGCATGGTAAACTTAATCAATAAATGTGTGTGTTCTGACTGCTCCACTGACTGATGGATCCCGCATTTTTCTCCCTCTCCTCGGCTTCTCTATGCCATTAGACAGAACAGTATTGAAATTAGGCCAATTAATAACCCCAAATGGCCTCTAGTAATTCAAGTAAAAGGAAGAGTTGCAATTCATTCACTTTAAATCAAAAACTAGAAATGACTAACCTTAATGAGGAAGGCATCTTGAAAGCCAAAACGGGCTGAAAGCTAGGCCTCTTGTGCCAAACAGCCACACTGTGAATGCAAAAGAAAAGTTCTTGAAAGACATTAAAAAGTCTACTCCAGTGAACAGGCAAATGGTAAGAAAGCAAAACAACCTTAATGTCGATATGGGGAAAGTTTTAGTCGTCTGGATAGATCAAACTAGCCACAGTATTCCCTTAAGCTAAAGCCTAATCCAGAGCAAGGCCCCAACTCTCTTCAATTCTATGAAGGCTGAGAGAAGTAAGGTAGCTGTAGAAGTAAAGTTCAAAACTAGCAGAAGTTGGTTCATGAAGTTGAAAAAAAGAAGCTATCTTCATAACATAAAAGCGCAAAGTGGAACAGCAAGTGCTGATGTAGAAGCTGCAGCAAGTTATCCAGAAGATCTAGCTTAGATATTCAATAAAGGTGGCTACTCTAAACAACACATTTTCTATGTAGTCGAAAAAGCCTTAAATTGGAAGAAGATGCCACCTAGAATTTTATAGTTAGAGAGAAGTTAATACCTTCAAAGCTTCAAAGGACAGGTTGACTTTCTTGTTAGGGACTAATGTAGTGGATGACTTAACGTTGAAGCCCATGCTCATTTGCTATTCTGAAAGTCATAGGGCCCTTAAGAATTATGCTAAATCTACCCTGCTTGTGCTTTATAAATGGAACAACAAAGCTTAGATGACAGCACAGCAGTTTATAACATAGTTAACTGAATATATTAAGCTCATTGTTGAGACTTGCTGTTCAGAAAAAAATTTCTTTCAAAATATTATTGCTCATTGACAATGCACCTGGCCACCTAAGAGCTCTGATGAAGATGTGTAATGGGTTTCGTGTTGTTTTCATGCCTGTTAACACAACACACATTCTGTAGCCTATGGATCAAGGAGTAATTCTGACTTTAAAGTCTAATGATTTAAGAAATACATTCCATAAGGCTATAGCTGCCATAAATAGTGATTCCTCTAATGGATCTGGGCAAATTAAATTGAAAACCTCTGGGAAGGATTCACCATTTTAGAGCCATTAAAAACATTTGTGATTCACAGGGAGAGATCAAACTATCAACATTAGCAGGAGTTTGGAAGAAATGGGTTCCAACCCTTGTGGATGACTTTGAGGGGAGGAAGATTTCAGTGGAGGAAGTGACTATAGATGTGGTGGAAATGGCAAGAGAACTAGAATTAGAAGTGGAGTTTGAAGATGTGACTGAATTGCTGCAATCACATGATAAAACTTTAATCGATGAGGAGCTGCTTCTTATGGATGAGAAAAGAAAGTAGTTTCTTGAGATGGAATCTAGTCTTAGTGAAGATGCTGCAAAAATTGTTGAAATGATAACAAATGATTTTAGGCTATTATATAACTTAGTTGATAAAGCAGGGTTTGAGAGGATTGACTCCAATTTTGAAAGAAGTTCTACTGTGGGTAAAATGCTATCGAACAGCATTACATGCTACAGAGAAATCATTCATGAAAGGAAGTGGCAATTAATGTGGCAAACTTCATTGTTGTCTTATTTCAAGGATTCGCCATAGCCATCCCAGCCTTCAGCGACCACTACTCTGATCAGTCAGCAGCCATCAACATTGAGGCAAGACCCTCCACCAGCAAAGATTACAACTCTCTGAAGTCTCAGATGATGGTTAGCATTTTTTTTTAGCAATAAAGTATTTTAAAATTAAGATATGTACATTATTTTTCAGACATAATGCTACTGCACACTTAATAGTATATAGTATAGTGAAAACATAATTTTCATATGCACTGAGAAACCATGAAATTTGTGTGACTTGCTTTATTGCAATATTCACTTTATTGTGGTGGTCTGAAACTAAACGTGCTATCTCTCTGAGGTATGCCTATAGATGTAAAGTTCTAGAAAAGTGATGGAAAAAAAGGGATTTCCTTTTTTTCTCTCCTACTAGGAACTTCTTCCTACAATACCCATCCCCTTCACATGGCAACGCTCATCTTTTGGGTTTCATGTCTTTGCGCATTCCTTGACTCTTTCTAAGTTCAGAGAGAGTGACTCTCATGCATGCATCCTTTAAACAAATGGCATTACAATGAACTGCCTGCTCATTTTTCCTCCCTTCTGGATTGTAAACTCTCTAATGGAAATGATTATGTCTTATGCACTATTGTACACTCAACACTTAACAATAGGGCTTGGCATATGATACTCAGGTGAATTTTGTTGAATGAGTGGAATGAAAGACCATCATGAACATGCATCATTTTATATCTTAGCCCGTACTTGCTTGAATTGTATTCCTCTTCTTAGAAATTTTACTCTTACAACCCGTTGTATTACACATTTGTCTTGTCCATTTAATTGGGAGCTCATTGAGGATAAAGAGGAGAATCACATGTCTTTGGTGCTTAGGACAGTGACTGACTCATAAAATGTACTCAACCAATGGTGTGGGAGTGTATCTAATTGGCTTTTATTAGATAATTCTAATATTTATTAGATACACTTATTAGATGTATTCTAATATCTATTTGTACTGCAGACACATTTCTTTCGACTCCGTTTTTGGTTTGTTTTTATTTTTTAGGGCATGAAGGTGGAATCAATTGAGACAAAGGAATCAGTATCTGTTCCTTAAAGGGAAACATGAATCTACCCATTTTTTTCACCTCTTAAGAACCAGTATCAAGTCTTCAAGATATTCAGCAAAATTGGAATAGCATCCACCCCACGGGCTGTCCTGAGACTCAACTAAGATAATGCTTGGGAACCGTTCTGCAACTTGTCAAATTCTGTATAAATGCAAGGAATTATTAATATTGTCTTATAACACTGATTCACAGTTCAGAAACTGAGGGACTAGTTTTTCCATTTGATTTCCATGCAAATTGCATTAGGGAAGCCTAAACAGACTTTCTGCCAGCTCAGGTTAGTGCTTGTGCTAATTAAAGGGCAAGGTACTCCCAGCTTTGCTTTAGCTTTTCTAGGGTCAAGACACAACAGCCTTCAGAAACAAACCTCTAGGATGTTTGGTCATTAGCTAGAGTTCCCAGGCTCACCATACCACTAAATTTTCCATTAAATTTCCCAACCAGTTAAAAATAAAAAGTGTAAGTTGGGCAAAATTCTTGCTTTGTTTCATTCTTCTTAAAATGTTGCTTAAGTTGTGACTTTAGAATTCTGCTTGATTCCAGGCTTCTCATACCCACCCTTATCAGCCGTATTTATTTTCTTGCACGGAAAAGCAGGAAACATTCCTGGATATCCTCTGCTCTTTTTTTCCTGGCTGGTCTTTGGGCTTGTGTTAACACACAATTTTCTTGTTTTGGGTCACCCATTGCTGGATCACACAGAATGGCTGTCTATAGGATGCTCCAGTGAATTGAGAACAGAAAATATTTTAAAAGTTGGATTGAAAAGATCGATTTATTTGTTGGCTCATTTATTCAATGAGCATCTATTTTATTGCCCTCCCACTGTATGAAGAACATGGTTAGGGATATAGAAAAAAGGACTGATCTCATCAGGCGCACCAGGGCTCCTTTCTGGCCCTAGTGGTTGGAGGAAACACAGCAAGTTTCTTTATCACCTCTACTGAGTAACTGCTCACAAGGCCACCTGGACCGGCACCCTAATCACAATCACAAAGCCCTGGAAGGCGAAATACTTGTCTGGCTCTCTTAGAAAATTACCTGTGATTAAGCTTCAGTGGATTCTTGCTGTCGTTCTTAAAATATTTATATTTTTACATTTTTTTTTACATATATATATTTTACAGGTGCCTGAAGGAGGAAAATTTGCAAACTTATATGCTTACAGTAGCACTTCCTAGCTAAGAATAGAGAATAAAGATGAACAAGGTGACTACTGTGATGTGGAAGGGCTGCTTTCCATGGAAACAAAGAGTGGAGTAAGTTGAGAACTGATCTTAGTTACTTGAAAATGAATTAGAATTTTCCTTGCCTTTCACCATTCCCCACTGTAGGTATAAAATAAATTAGAAAAATGTGCTTGTATGTATTTTCCTATAAGAAAGGGTGAAAAAAATGTCACTGATGAGACATTTTGGTTTTCAAAGAGAAAGAATGAGGAATTGGATGTCTCCTAATATTTCTAGAGAAACCTTATTCTGAATGAGTTGACCAAAGATGTTCTGAAATTATTGTCCATTAAGTCTGGCATGATGAGAAGGAATTCTAGTGGATTTGGTTCTATCTCTTGGCATTACACTAACTAACTGTGACCTTGAGAAAGTCACTTACCACCTTGAATTTCTATTTCCTTGTTTGCCACTCAATATTTATTTATTTATAGAGACGGCGATGTGCTGGGTGCTCACTTGTAAAGTGATATAAATATGTACTCATTTAATGTCTTATACTTGGTGTCAGAGAAGATTCAGATTTGAAAGCCCTCTGAAACATTTGTAAACTTCATGCATTTCAGAAAAAAAAAAGGCTGCAAATCAAAGAAAGAAATTCTTGCCTCATTTAAAACTGCACTTGTAATAATAAAGCCTTTCACTAAATTAATAGCAAAGTGAAGCAAGATCGAACTGGAGATTTTCATTATGGCAGGTCTGACTTGGTACAAAGAAATGGAAACACAGAGGAACCAAACTGTCTGTTCATGACTCACTGAAAGCAACATTTCTTTAACTTCCTATAGTCCTGCCATCATTTAAAATGTTTCCTTACTGATGCAGACCTTAAAACTCTTCTCTTCTCCCCTTCCATCTTTACGAAGAAACTAATAGGAACTATGCAAGGTGCTGGGATGTGGATTAGTTTGGGCTACTTGGGCTACACCAAGTGTGTTCCACACAAACACTACAACACTATCAGCACTTTAAACAGGATAGAGGTTTATTTCCCTGACTGGTATCAGGGGCTCTGTTCTGCAACTGTGAAAGGAACGTCATGTTAGATCCTTTCCTTATATCTTCTCTGCCATTTCTACAGTGTTGCCTTCCTTCAGATGCTCAAGATGATTTACCACCATATTCACAACCCATACAGAAAGAAGGAAAGTGGAAGTGAAAGATACACATCTTCTCTTTAAGGACTACACCTAGAGGTTGCAAATATTACTTCTGCTGATATCCTCTGGGAAATTCAGTCTTCGTATTGGGTCGTAATGTACACAGGGATTCTGTTACTCCAGGAGAGGAGAGAATGAGTATCATAGACAAGAATTAATCTCTGTCTTGGGAGCAAATATGAATAGCTGTTGGGACTTTCCTAAAAGTTGCTTACTTTGGTGAAAGAAAACCGAAGTGTCGTTAGGGAATTAAACACATTTTTTGCAACCCTGTGCTATTAATTAGCTCTGCACTTTTACCATCTAACGCTTTTATTCACGTACTCCCTTTTATCTCCTTTTCCTCTGCCTAAATTATGCACTTGTCAACTGTTAAAAGACAATATTCAACTGAGTAAATTTTAAAGATCTTATTGGCTTTATTCAATGATTCGTGAATTGGGCAGCATTCAATCCAGCAGATAGAAAGGAGCTCTGAGGGGCTGTACAAAATGAAAGGCTGTTACAGGCAGAAGAGAATGAAAATAAGGAAGTTGGACTAGGCAAAAAAGCAGGTTGGTAATTGCGAGGGTACTTTCTTTTACGGGATGGCTGGGGTCTATCAGGCAGATTTCCTAACTAGTGCTGATCAGGAGATTCTCGAGTGACTGATTTAAGATTCCATTTCTGGGAGAGCTGGAATTGTAGTAAAGGCTAAAGGCTTGATTTGGTGGTGGGGAGCTTAGCGTCATCATGGAGTCATCTTGTATCTGTTGTCTGTTACTAACTCTCCTTACCTAAAAACCAAAATAACTGCATCCCCCCAAACAACAACAACGACAATAACAACAACAAAAACAAAACAAAACAAAAACAAAAACCCACCTCACTTTCTGACTTCTGGTTTGACCCATTGTGTACATCATTGGAACAACTCACTCTTTATACCTGGAGTCATCTTTTTCTTTCCCTGGATCTTCACTTCTCATATTGTACATGTAAACATAAATTGATGATTATAATGCTTGCTTTTATCACTAGACTCTTGCTACTCCATGTCTCACCTGTGTTATTATGATGTCTCTCTACTTTCCATTTCTTTTCACTACTTGTCTTCATACAATCTGACTTGGATCAGCTTAATCTACCAAAAAGTCTGTAGTAACAGGCTATTATCTATCAATGAATCGAATCTCTTTGGTCTACCATTCCAAGTTAAGCATTTCATTATGTGGCCTCAAATTTGTCTTAAAGACAAATTAGAGTAATTGCTGTCTCCTGAATGTGTCCTCTGCTCTCCTACCTGTACCTCTACATGTATTTACTTGGATTATTCCTTTTTCCAGATAACCATCTCTGTTTTACCCATCATTTTCCCCTAATGAAGTCTTGACCACCTTCTAAGTTCCAATTAAAATGCAACATCTTTTATGAAGGCTCCTCTGAACTTTTATTAGCTAGAAATACCTTTAGAGTTAGTGACAGTAACTTATTTGTCTTTGTGTCAGTAGTATATATAGCATAGTTCCTCACTCATTGAGTTGCTCAACGACTGTTGACTTAATGCCTACCAGTAGTTGAAGGTAATCTCTATCTCCTCTGGATCACTAGAATATTTTGTACTTCTCTTAAGGTTCTCGTTGTATTACTTCATTACTTCATTAATCTTATACTTCATTTATTTGTATCCATAGCTTTGAGCCCCTGGAATAGTAAAGAATTTTGCACAGAACAGACAATCTATAAATGTATATTAAGTGAATGACCTCCAGGAGATATTAAAGTAGGGAGAAAGTTGGATTGTTAACCAGAAAGTCTGCACAAATGGTTAGAATTGATGCTAAGAATTAATTTACCCCGAGACTATATTTTGCAACTTTTCCATGCCTCCCCGACCGCCACTAGATTGTGTGAGCCTTGCTGGCTGTGTCTACCCAACTTTGTATTCCTAGTACATTTTCTGGCACTTAATATTCACTCAATTAAATGTTGGTTCAAAAGAATCATTTTGCTAATGGTAGTGATGATGGTGTGGCGGAGGCATAATTCTCTAAGGAATAGAGTGGGGGGACAGACTGGGTGGTCAATGAGACTGTAGCACTGTTGGAGGAGCCACCATTTCAGGATCTTCTTAAGAGAACCATGATACTTATGTTCTTAAGAAAGATTCTCTTAATATGCTATTTTAAAGGAAAAGGTAAGAGGCAATACCGCTGGAGGAAATTTCAGTGATCAAAGGGAAAAGAAATTGTGCATATAAAAGATTTTGTGACTTTGTTTCAGATTGTCTTAGGGATTTATCAAATTTAATAATAGGTTCTTCCATCCTTTAGCCTCCTTTTAGCTTTATGTAAATGAATGTTGGGTAGTTAATGGAAGGAAGCTCATTTGTAAGAAAAATAGTGGTCAAAAAGATTCCATAGTACATTTTTATTAAATCTCTTGAAGAGGTCAGCAAAAGACATTTGAACCTTTTTCTGATGTTTCCCTATGCAATTCAAAATGTGATAAGAAAAGCTGAAGTTTCTTCTATTTACTTTCTCCAAACTCTCACAGTGGTACCTACCCCAATCTGGTGATAATGAAGGAACAACTATTTAGAAATAGGCCAGTAAGAAGAGTGGATGAAATCTCTTGTTTCGAATCCTACATGGATGGGATTCTGTTGAGTTTCAATGCCTTTTTAAAAAATGTATGAGATAATTTGGTTCAAGAATAGTGGGCAAAGCACCTAGCTAGGTGCTGTTAGGGAACATAACGTCATAAGTTGTATAAGTCTGACTTCTGCTCTCTGAAGCTTTCAATACAATTGGGGAAGAGATACAAAGAAGAGATTAATCTTAAACTATCAGAGTAATTACCCTTGACGCCTAGGTGATGAGTAGCGATGAATCTGTATAGAGAAAAGATGGCGATTGACTCTGAGTCATTTTGCTGAATTGAATCCTCTTTCTACCTGTTACTAGCTCTGTAACTTTGGGCAAGTTATTTAAATTCTTTGTGCCTCATTTTCCTTATCTATAAATTGGATGCAGTGATGATAATGGCATGCTTTTTATGATTGTTCTAAGGATTAAGATGAGTAAATATTTGTAAAGTACTGAGAATTTGTAAAATATTTAGAATTGTGTCTGGCACATACTAATTGTTAGCCATTATTAGCTGTTCTAACTACTTAAAAAATTTAAAATTGTGGTAAAAAAACTCATAACATAACATTTGCAACTCAGCCATTTTTAAGTGTACAGTTCAGTAGTGTTAAGTGTATTCACACTGTTGGGCAACAGATCTCTGGAAGTTTGTCATGTTGCAAAACTAAAACTCTGTATCTATTGAACAAAAATTCTCATTTCTCCCTTTTCGAAGCCTCTGACAACCACCATTCTACTTTCTAATTCTGTGAGTTTGATTACTTTAGAGTCCTCATATAAGTGTGGTCTTATATTACTGATTTTTTTTTCGCCTACAGCACCCAGTCTTCCTAGGTGGTCTCCCATCCAAGTACTAACCAAGCCCGACCCTGCTTAGCTTCCGAGATCAGACGAGATCAGGGGTGTTCAGGGTGGCACAGCTGTAGACTTATTATTGATCTTTCTGTGACTGGCTCATTTCACCTAAAATAATATCTTCAAGGTTCATCAGGGTGACCTTGCTTCTTCATCCATATGATCTTGTTTATAGCATGTGACAAGATTTTCTTTCTTTTCCAAGGCTGAATAATAGTCCATTTTATGTATATGCCACATTGTCTTTATCAATTTATTCGTTGATGGACATGGGGTTCCTTTCATCTTTTAGCTATTGTGAATAATGCTGCAGTGAAAGTGGTTGGGAAACTTTCTCTTTGATATCCTGCTTGATTCTTTTGGATATATATCCAGAAGTGGGATTGCTGGATCATATGGTTATTCTATTTTAGATTTTTTGAGGAACCTCCATACTTTTTTCCATATGGCTGCACCATTTTACATTCTCACCAACAGTGCATAAGAGTTCTAATTCCTTCATATCCTCACCAACACTTGTTATTTTCTGATTGTTTTAACAGTGTTCATCCTGATGGGTGTGAGGTGGTATCTCATTGTTATAGCTATTTTATTTCTTATCAGTTAGCTAATGGAAACTCCTCCCCCTCAATGACCTAAAGGGTCCGATCTCAAGGCAAAATATTTAACAGAGACATTGTGGTCAGTTTCAAATTTTCCCACAAGGATGTGTATAGTGCCAAGAAAATCACAGACCTAAAACATCATTCAAACCCAGTGAAATTAATCCCTGATGTACTACAATGTTTTCTTTCTTGATCACTCACCATCAGGCAAGATTCTCAGCTGTATCTTATGAATTATCATTCTCTTCATCCTCCTCTTTGGGCTCCTTTTTATTTTTAGCATCAGGTTTTGACTCTGGGAATTCACGTCCTTGAGGAACTTAAAGCCTAGAAAGCCAATTTTTGATAGCATATACATATCTCATGCTGGGAGTGCCTTGCCGCACATCCAGTCAGTCATCAAATTCCTTTAATTTCACCTTTGTAATGTCTTTAATATCTATATCCTTCTTTTCATGCCTAGGGCCACTGCATTGCTCAAACCACAGTAGCTCCTGCATGGGCAGTGCCATAGCTGACCTGCTTTCTACTTGTGCAGGTTTGATTAGTTTTCCTAAAGCACGACCCTTACCATGAATATCCTTAATTTAATTTAATCGCCACGACTCCATTTTGCTGGCAGAAAAATATGCAAATCTTCAGCTTTTGAAAGTCTCCTCGATTGGGTCCCAAATGCCATTGTAGAATATCTCTTGGTACCTTCTCTTCTACTACCCCTTTTCTCCTCATCCTCTCACTATATTCTCTATTTACAAACTTCTCTTTAATGAGAATAGTTACTCTAACAGTTTCAATTCATTCTTCTAAGTCCTTTCAAGTTATAACAATGATAGCTGCCAATCATTGATTATTAACTATATGCCAGTTACCAATTTATATGGACTAGTTCATTTAATTCTCATAACAGCTGTATGAAATGGTTACTATCCTCACCTGCATTTTGCAGATGAGGAAAACTAAAGGAGCGAGAAAGCCCAAGTTCTCACCAAGACGTGGGCCCAGAACCCAAGTTTTTAGCCACTGTCTTACTGCTCAAATGATGGATTTGATAACGCCTTCACACCTATTCCATATTAGAATTCAATACAAATGAATAATAATTTATTTGGCAACTGCTATGCATAAAGCACTATAGTAGATTCTGTAAGAGTGAGCAAGGCAAAATTCATTAAGTGGCTCCAGACTCTAGTGGTTTACAGTCTCAGAATATGTTCTTTCTCTATGTTCTTATATTTATTATATTTATTATATCTATTATAGTTCACATGATATGACACCTTGAGTATTACTATTCATGCACATTTTTGTTTCTTCCAATATACCGTTACTTCCTTTGCCTAGAGACCTTTCTTTTTCCTTTTCCAGCTCTCTGTAAACCCAGAGATAAGTTTGTTGAATTCAGATGAGTCTCACCCTTATTTCTACTTGTTTCATCTTCCCCATAGAACTTTCCAGGGTAATACTCCTCACCCAAAAACAGTATTATGAACTCATTGGGAACTTGGGCCTTTTTCATCTTCAGTTTCTAATAATAATAGCTAATTTTTATTATGTGCTTTCCTTATCTTAGGCATTTTACATTAATACATTAATTTAATCCTTATAACAATCCAATAAAGTAAGAACTACTCTAATCTCTGTTACATAGAAAACTGAAGTACTGTGAGTTAAGTAAGTTGGCCATGATCACCTAATTAACACTGGCTTTATACCCAGGCTGTCGGACTCCAGAGTCTGCTATTTTGACATTTTTGCCTAGTGCCTCTTCTGCTTTAATCATTATACCTCATGGTCACGCTATAAACATTTGTTAAATAAAGAAACATTTTTGTATCCCTGGCATTGCATTAGATTTCTTAATATCTTGTTATAAGCTGCCTTTGTAATAAATATATGTATGTTGACTTATTCTATGGTTATAACTTTAAAGAAAGAATCAATGTTGGGGCTTCTCTTGACTTGCCCAAGATACTTAGTATAATTACTGGGTCACTGAACAGATGTTGAAAAATGCTTTATCTGACCCTAGAAGATTGGGCTAATTCTTATCCATATCTAATCTGTGAGGTCAGACGGTCACAATATTTTTATCCCCTTTTGAGCTGCCTAGTCATCAGAAGAGAAACTCACTTGCTAAGGGGGCAATGATTGTTGGAGTTTGGAATGAAAAAGCATTCCGGGGTTAAATATCTGGCTCCAGTGCTCCCAGGTGCTTTAGGGCTTGTATCTGTGGGGGATGGGAGTTAGGAGAGACAGAGACAAAGCAGAGGAAGTCTCGCCCAGCTCAACTCACTTGCCAGAAACGGATCTTGCTCTGGAGAAAGTAGATGTAAAGGCTTTTGAGTTTCTTTAAGGCTATCAGCAAACTCCATACTTTCTGCCAGCCCTACCTTTTAGCATTTAACTTAGCATTTAATATACAAATCAATTAATACCATAATTTTCCAGGAGTGATAGTGATAGTTTTTGTTTTTTTTCTGCTTAATTCTGATCAAATCCGTGAATATTTATTTTAATTCTAGTGTTTTTTGTTTTTTTGGATGACCGTAGACAAATGACATCAGATACTTGTGACCAGGAGTCATCTAGTCATTAATTTATTAATAAATATTTTAATCACCTCTCATGTGCCATACACCATGCTAGGTGCTGGAGAGATTTGAGGGAACAAGATAGGAAAAAAGGTATTTTTTTAGGGACAGCAAAGAAATTGGAAAGTAAAATGATAACTACTTTTGACATCAGAGGAAAGAAGGACCTAATATGCACACGTCTCCCACAAGAATAAAATTGAGGCTAACAGGTTGAAATGACTAGGCATACTTTAGCTATTGAAAAAAGTAATTGTTCAAAGATGAACTATTCTTCTCAAGGTAGTGAGTTTCCCATCAGTAGGGCTGTCAGGCCACATGACAGGTATGCCATAAAAGGAAAAGATAACCTCATATTTTAAAAAAGAGATTGGATGTCTGAGTTGAATACAATATAATATACATTCAAGATTGAAATTATATGGTTCTATAACATTTGATAGCATATGTGAAGTCAAGAAGGTAAAAATGTTTTAACAATATGAAACAGAATTATAACCCCATATTAATAAAAAGACCCTATGATTATTAGATTATATTGTATACTTATATATTACTAATACTTATACATATATTGTATGTTATGTACTTGTTAGAGTATACTATATATTATATACTTATAGATTAAGAATATAGTTACAATTTTATTTGATCTTACCTTAGCAGAAGCCTGGTGCCTCTCTGGGACTCGTTATGTTAATTACCTAATAAATACTGAGGTGGTAAGAAAGAGTAACACGTCTTCATGAAGGGAGACCAAATTGCTCCCCTATTTCACTATAGAGGTCACTAGGCAGCTATTCCTTCACTGCTGTGGAAACTAAGGCACATAAAAATGGTACCGTGATCTCCGGGAGAACATCTAAAGCAGTGTCTACTATATTTTTAGGTGGTCGAGCTGCAAAACAAAGCTTATAGACGAAGTTTGTCATTTTTGCGCTTTCAATACCTTAATTCGTGAGACCAGCTCTCCTCAAAGAGTTCGGAGTTTGCACACTTGGAAGTTAATTCTTGCACTTTTCTAGGGTAAAATATTCTCATATTGTGGGTGATGCAAATAAAATTCCCCCTTCTTCCACTAGGCCACGACTTATTACATTATTGTCTCATTTGAGTCTTACTGTTTGCTGGTGTTTTTTGCCTAGCAGTTTTTCATGAGCTTCTTGCTTCCGAAGTTCCTGACCATTGCATTTGCTTTATACTGCATTGCACAGGGCTTATCTAGGAAATTCAGTTTCCAGAAAGACAAAATATGCTCTAATGTGCGTGTGTGTTTTCTTCCCTGCCTTTAAGGTGAAGTCTGTGCCGTGCTACACTTTACAGGGTGCAGCTGCCAGGGAGATCCGGGAGATAAGTGGGCCGGGAGGAGAAATAATAGAGTGGTTGAAAGCTGGGGCGGAGCATCAGACTTCCCACAGGCGAGCTTCCTGATTCTGTAACACTTACAGAATGACCTTTCATAAGTTCCTTACCCTCTCTCTGCTGTGGTTTCTTCATCTAGAAAAGGAGACTGATAAGATTACCTTAGGTTTGGTATTGAAAAAAATAATACATACCTGTGGCACATAGTTAAGCACTTAATGTTAGCTCTTATTATTACTATTGCTGAGAGGTTTCTCTCAATGACGTTGTCAAGAATTAGCTGTGGTTCTAAGGAGCAGGAATTAGCTGTGACTTTTTAAGAAAACAGACCTACAGGCCTCATGGGAGTTGAACCCTGTGATGAGAGTGGTGCATATGCGTTAAAGACCTTCTTTCCACATAATGGTCCTGACTTTTAATTGAGTACTAAGGCTTAATTGAGTACTAAGATATGATCAGTACTTTATGTGAGCTCCTCCCTCTTGCATATTCTCAGCCTATTTTGCAACTACTCTGAGGGTTGGAGTCTGTGCTTCAGCCAAGGAGGCATCACAGCTTAATATGGTCCCCTAGAAGACTGGGAACAGTCAACAGCAGGAGCCAGTTCCACAGAAGCACTTGATGTTAATGACATCCATGCAGAGCTTGAATATCTTCCGGTGAACCCATTTAATTTCTCAGCCTCAAGGTTTCTCTTCAGAAAATGGGGATAATAATAACTCCTACGTAGGATTATGGTGAGAACAAAAGAAGAGAGTAGCACATGTGAAATCTTATAATTTTAGATATGTTATTATTGTAGTAATAATAGTAGAAGTAATTATTATTCTCTTTGAGGGACAGGCCGGGATTAGAAGACTGCAATAGGACTCTCCCTTAGAATCGAAGTAGCTCTGACATGGTTTTCAGTCCCGTACTCTGACACAAAGTAGCAGTTCAGGAGCTCCGTAAAGCAATATTTGCCTCCAGCCTAGTTGACAAACTTCCAACCTTGGGCTAGGAGCCTAGCTGTCTGTGACCTAGTGGAACTAGAATTTCTCCCTTGCCCTCTGAAAAACGATAATGGGTGCTAATGGGGATGGGACAATGCAATCTAGGACCTTATCGGTTTTTCTTCAAACTCCTCCTTGCTTCCCCTACTCCCCACCACCAGGTCCCTTGCTCCAAGGGCATTCTCTTTGTGTGTGGGCGAGGCTTACTTTTTTCTTTTCCTTTCTTTCTTCCTTTCTTTCTTCTTTTCTTTCTTCCTTTCTTTGTTTGTTTCTGTTTGAATTTTGAAAGGGGAAGAGTCATCCTCCAGACATAACTGCCCACCATGCAGCCCCAAGGGGACCCAGATTAACAGAATGTGGTATGCAGAGTGTGCTCTCCTTTCAGTTACCTGCCTGTGTTTCCTGCACATCCTGATTTATTGTCCAGCATTTAGGTTTTACAACTTTCAATCCTATGGAAGAGTTGAGGTAGTACTACAAAGAACAACTATATACCCTTTGCCTACACTGAGCAATTATTTCAACTTTCCTATTTTTGATCCCATCACACAAACTAATTCTCTCTCTCTCTCTCTCTCTCTCTCTTTCTCTCTCTCTCTCTTTCTCTCTTCTTTCTCTTTTCTCTCTTTCTCACCCTCCCTCCCTTCCTTCCTTTTTTTTTTTTTTAACAGCCACCAGAGAATGCCCCCTTCAGGGACTTGGGGCTGAGGTTTCTATCAAAGCTGAGCAGAGCTCTCAGTCTAGCACTCAGGGCTTGCCACCTGCCACCAGCCTCCTCACTTTCTCCAGCTGCCTTGCTCCCATCTCCCCACACAGGCACCGTGATTGAGAAGGCCACCATGATAGGGAAGGCCATCATCCTCTCTACCTGGTTCGTCCTAGCTGTGATCTTACCTGCATTACCCGGGAATAAGTGGACCGTTGGGAGGTCTTTTGGAGAATAGGGCTAAAATCCTTTCAAGGCTTGTGCACCTGTGTCTGGGTAGAGAGACAGAGTGCTGCGGTGAGTGTTTTAAAGTGAAATGGGCAAAATTTATATTGACTTGTTCTTAAGGTGGGGATGGGAGGCTGAGCTCTGAGGCCTTAGAATGGCAAAACTAAGATTTGGGTTGTGTTTGAATTGACATCATAAAGGCGATAAGGCCTGAGGCCAGGCCAAATGGGATTGGGGTAGGCGATTAGAGAGCTACTTAGGGTTTTCTGTGGTCTTCCTTCACTACTGGTTGCTAAAGAGGCTTTATTGTATTTAATGCAGGTTAAAAAGTCCTAGAGTGTATTCTCATTTCATAGTAGAGTAAAATTCAAAGTGCTTTAGTCCAGCTCAGTCACACGCAATGAAGATCAATGGATCTGGAATGGAAACTTGTGAATCGCACTGGAAGGAAAGAAATAGGTGTCCTCATGGACCAGAGAAAGGAAGCTGCCTGCCAAATTCTTGTCCTTCCTGAACTCAAGTTGATTCCTCAGGAGGAGGGCTGTTCATTCATTTGCACCAGAATGGTTACTTTCCCCCATCCTCTTCCTCCCAGGCCTCCCTTGGTAGCTCTCAATTTATCAGATGCTGGATTTGAGGTTCTTTACTGCATATGAATGAATGGTAAAGCAAAGTGACTAAATTAGAGAGCTGATGATTTTGGCTTTATGGGCAGAGTGTCTGTGGTCTGCTTAACTAGGCAGCTAAATGACTGTTTATTTTTCACCATCGCCCAAGAAGACTCTGGTTGAACGCTCATCAGGCCTACATCGTTAGGATGCTTACACGGTTAGCAAACCTCAAAATGTCTGCACTGGGCATCGGATGGGACAGACTAGACCTTAAATGAATAAATGGTAGGAGCAACCCATTTTAGAGTCCATTCCATTTTTTGATATTCACCCTAGGAATAACAGTTTTCCTTACTCCTCGCCCTTTGTTTTCATTTTAAGTTTTCAGAAACCTGGAAGGATTATAGAGGGGGAATCTTTGGAATGTTTATTCTGTTCCAGTCTGACTAATTCACATTCAGAGGCACGATACCAAATGCTTTTTCCTGAACTGACCACTCAAGGAGGGTGGCTAGGGGACACTGAGCATACTCCTGGGAGCCAGTTGGTCTTCTGGACTTTCTAGCAGTTGTCAGAAGAGAGACCTGTGGTGAGGCCACATTTGATTCAGCGTGCCATGTTATGTCCATGTTCCCCCAGGGAAGATCTAGTTGGGAACGGCAAGGGTATGGCGGCGGTGGAAGTGTTCTTGCTAAAAAGTACTTGAGCTGTTCTTTTCTTTTTGGCTCCTCTAGACATCGATGTTGACTTAGATACAGACATTTTAAATAACTTAGAGTCACAGGCTGAACTAAAGCTGACTGCTGATGCAGAGTCAATCACTGACCTAAAGTCAGCCACTGCCCTCGACCTCACCGGCGGCGTGGAGCAGACCACTGCCCTAGACCTTACTGGTGATACAAAGTTGACCACCGACGTTTATCTGGAAAATACACAGGCTTTCAGTAAGTAAGGGCTCCTGCTTCAGAGAAGGCTGGGCAGGAGTTGGTGGGCTCCTGATTTTTGCATTTCTGAGGGAAAGGCTGCTTCCTTCAGTGTACTTGATTTGCATCCAATGATGTGACCACACCCATCTACCATTCGGTTTTCCTAGAACTGTCGACTGATGTGGACTCAAACGCCCTCAGCTTTGTGGAAGAAGCTACTGAGGAGGCCACAGGTAAGGATTTCTGTCTTCAAAAATGCAGAAATTTCTCCCTGCCTCTCTTTCCTTATTTATAGCTCACTGCATAGGAATGTCCTAGGGTAAGCTGCACATTTGGGGATACTTTTGTTTCTTTGTTCTCTGAGGTAGAGTAAACCTTGCCAAAAGTTCTTTGAAACTTGAGGAAAATTGAAGCATTTTCCCAGAGTGTCAGGAGATGGAACCATTTCAGTACCACCAAGCTCCAGCCTGCAGATCTCTTTGACCTGGTCTCTAGGCCCAGCCTTCTGGACGAGCTTCTTGTCTCCAAGAGGTTGATGGATGTGGCAGCAAGAAATAGTTCAAGGGTTTCTTCTTCTTTTCCAGTTGATTCAATTCAATTTACACAGGGAACTTTTTGAATGAAGATTATATAGATGTAAATCTTATTTGAATTGGGGCTGAACAGAAGAAAAAAGGGATTCGAAAGTTTCATAAGTGAAGTAGTGGTTCTATCTCTGTCCATCTCTCTCTCAGGCCTTCATCTTCTTTCATTTTTCTGTCTGCCCCTTAGCCAAGGGGGTCATAAGATTTCAATGACTTCTGTCACAATAAACAAAAATATTGTAGGGTACCTTTGATTTTACTAAGAAAGAGCCTTGGGCCTTATCTACCAAAGGAAATTTTTAAACAATCCGATTCTTATATCTACAAGTAATAGCTAACATTCATTGAGATTTACTATATTCCAGCACTGCTCCTAGTATAATGGGGGAATATGGTTGCAGGACTC
Organism: Pteropus alecto; assembly: GCF_000325575.1. Taxonomy (NCBI): domain Eukaryota; kingdom Metazoa; phylum Chordata; class Mammalia; order Chiroptera; family Pteropodidae; genus Pteropus; species Pteropus alecto. The sequence continues at coordinate 6,709 of NW_006436288.1, read as the reverse complement.
TAGATATTGTATTTTAGTGGAGGTTGAAGAGCCTATTAAGAAAGTGTTATTTTCTGGCCTTAAATTCTTCCTTTTCCACTAATTATCTTCCTCATAGGCTATATAGCATTTGCAAGATGAAGCCCTATCTCAGTACTGTGCTCTAATTACCCAACCTGTAGTTGTCGATTAATAAGTTAATGGGAGTTAATGCTCTCTCTCTCCCCTACTCTCTCTCATATTTACCTTCTTCCCATGGGACATTAGGATAATTCTCATGTTTGACTATAAGAACAAGATGGAGCCTCATGGCTGAGATCCATTTTGCCATTTCTGCTAACATACTGGACCCCATAGCCTACTTATCAAGGGATATTTCTGACTGTGGCAATTACCAATAAACTGAACATTTTTTCTTTTTTTGGTAGTGCATTTATTTATTATTCCAGTTTTTATCAAGATACAATATATATGACACTATAAGTTTAAGGTGTACAATATAATGACTTGATAAATGTATACGTTGAGAAACTTTGGTGTGTAACAGGAAGAGAAAATTCATGAAGG
>NW_006436288.1:0-6064 GCF_000325575.1 Pteropus alecto | reverse complement strand
AAAGCTTTGACTTTTATTTGCATATTCTTGATCTTTGAAGGATTTTTTTTTTTTTTCTTTCCCTTCAAGGCTTTCCAGGACAGACTCAAGAAGTGGTTTGCTGTGAGGCACTCTGCTCACGTTTGTACCCTTCTTAGCCAGGCGCCATGTTCACTTAGCTGAATCCATTTTTGAGGGGAGAAGATAGGATATAGCTCTTACACATGAAGATATGATCAGTTCAGGTGTTACCCTCAGGGACTTCTAAGTGTGAGTGGAGAACAGCCCTTAAACCAATTCCTTCTCATGGAATGTGTTTCCATTCCATTTTCTCTGGCGGGATTGCGGGCATGGCAGAATGCCTCGGTGTTTGGGAGATGAACAGTTTTCTTGCCACAGACTCTGTAGGGTCCTACATTTACTAGGGCTACTTGAGGCTGTGAGCTGAATGCTAGACACACTGTGAGTGATAGTTACTGGAAGAGAATAAAAACCATTTCTTTACTTAATTGTAGATGAACTCAGCACCCCTATGGAAAGTGATGAGTTCTTCTCAACACTTGTGCGTAAGTTTCTTCTCTCTTTCCTCAGCTATCTTATTAGAGATTTGACAACATTTTTGATGCTGGTTTTAATCACTGGGAAAGGATTCTAAACTTAATGGCCTTCCTGGATGCTGAGATCAGCTATAAAATCTAATATGAAGGTTAAAGACAGCTTCTTTTCTCTTTGAGGTTTACCCGCCAAGTCTAATTGTCCAGATGTTTAGTAATCAAATAGGCATAGGATAAAGAAATTCTCTCCCATGATTTTTCCAAGATTTCTTTCTTCCTATCTCTCTAGGCTGTGGATCCCAGTTCAGTTCATGGAATCTTATTAAGGGAAAGCCTTAAAAAGAAAAGGCATTCAATTTTCTGACACCTAGAACATATAATTCTATTAAAAACTATAAAGCTTTGGACTCCTACTCAGGAGGTGCCAGTTTTAATACCTGGCCTCACTCTTGGCTTTTTTTGGAATCCAATAAAGTGGTTTCTTCATGCAGTAAAATGGATACCTAGAAAGCATGTAATATATCTCACTTAAAGTATGAGGAGAGGGAGGGAGAATAAGGAATTAGACCTTAAAGAAATTCAGTCACATGTGTAAGGGCATAGTGGGAAGTGGTAAAGACAGGCCTGATCTTTTGAGCATGAGCTTCTCTTGTTTCTCTTGGTAACACCTGTTTTCGTTTGTTTGTTTTTTAAAAAATGAAGCACGTTCTCCATTGGCTGTGTACTTTGCTAACCACAACCTTCTAAGAAGATTCTGAGCGGAAGAGTCTATTATTCTATTATAGGAGTTTGAATAGTTATAAAAAACAAGTGAGGATAAACAGTTATTCATAGACAGAGGAAGCGTATTTCTTAACCATGTCTAATTTAATATGGGATTAATAAATGTTCATTTGAAATGAATTTTGACAGGGGTTTTTATTTCATGAGGTAACAGACTACATAGTTGTCTTGTATCAGTACCAATAATTATGTTATTCTTTTCTGATAGATATTTAATAACCAAGCTCCAATTCCTGATGGCCATAGGAAAGCATGAAATGAACCTATGGAGAGTTGTTAGTTTTCCTAGTTCTGCTATAACAAATTACCACAAATTTAGTAGCTTAAGACAACACAAACCTATTATTTTACAGTTTTGTAGCTCAGAAGTCTGCAAAGCATCTCACTGGGTTAAAAACCACATGTTGGAAGCTCTGAGATCCTTTCTGAAAGCTTTATGAAATAATTGTTTTTTTTTTTTTTTGGCCAGCTTTCCTTGGCCCACTTTCATCTTTAAAACTAGCAACGACTGGTTGATTCTCACATTACATCACAGAGTCACTGAAGCTGACTCTACTACTTCTGTCTTCCACATTTAAGGACCCTAAGAACACACTGGGGCCCCACCCGAATAATTCAGGTTAATGTTCATTTCAAAGTTAATTGATTAGCAAACATAATTCCCCTTTGCCTTGTATTTTAACATGTTCACTGGTTCTGGACATTAGTAGGTGAGATAAATTCACCATATATAAAAATCAGGATTCACAGTTCTTTTCTTTCAGCTCTTAAAAAATATTGTGCCACTTCCTTCTGGTTTTCATGTTTGATGATGTTTTCTGCTGTTTGTATTGTTTTTCCCCCACCCCGCTGTATATAAGTTGTTTCTCTTGTTGCCTTCTAGGTCTTTTTTTTTTTTTGGTCTTTATTTTCAGATATTTGATTATAATGTGTCTTGGTGTGGCTTTCTTTGGGTTTATCTTGTTTGGAGTTTGCTCGCCTTTTTACATTTTTAGGTTTGTGGGTTTTTTTTTTTTTTGCCAAATTGGGGAAATTTTCAGTTAGTATTTCTTTTAGTTCTTTCTCAGGTTTGCCCTATTTCTCATCTCCTTCTGGGACTCAGATGACATGTATATTAGGACTTTTGTTACAATCCCACAGGACTCTGAGCTCTGTTAGTTTTTTAATTGTTTTTTTTTTTTTTTTTGGCCTATTTTTTCTGTTGTTCAAATTGGGTAATTTCTATTGTTCTGCCTTCAAGTTCATGGATTTTTTTCCTTCTGCTATTGAGCCCACCTATTAAGTTTTAAAATTTTGATTATTATAATTTTTAGTTGTAAAATTTCCTTTTTGTTCTTTTATACATTTCAATTTCTTTGCTGAGATATTCTATTGTTTTCATTTGTTTTAAGCACTTTTTAAATTGCTCATTGAAGCATTTTTATGATGCCCACTTTAAAATCTTTGTCAGATAATTCCAATATCTCTGTCATTTTCACTCTGGCAGCTACTGATTATCTTTTTTCATTCAAGTTGAGATTTTTCTGATTCCTCGTATAACAAGTGAGTTTTCATTGAGACAGGACATTTTTGGTATATTGAGACACTGAATTTTATTCAAATCTTCTGTCTTAACTCGCTTCCTCTGACACCACTCCAGTAGGAGAAAGGTTGGGGCACTGCATTACTGCCAAGTGGAGGTAGAAATACAGGCTTCCTCCTCAACTTCTGTTGACACCCAAGCAGGGGAGGGTTTTTTTTTTTATTGTCGTTGGTCAGGGAACGGAATTCTGGCTCCCCACAAGGCCTCCTCTAATACCACCCTATCTGGGAAAGGTAGGAGTACCTCATTACTTTTTCCCATGTGGTCTCTACTGGCACCATCCCAGTGTGGAAAGGAGGGTGCTTCTTTACTCATGGATGTGGGGAGAAGCCCAGGCTTCCTGTGTTCTTGGGGTCCTCATCTAGCCTCCATCGACAACATGGAGTAGGAGAGTGAGGAGCTCAAACTCCTAGGTGAAGATGAAAGTTCCAGTTCCTACTCAGCCTTCTCTGACACTACTATGGCAGAGAGTTGGGGCATCTCGTTACAGCCTGACAAATGTGGAAATTTTAGCTCCCCACTTAGGCCATAGCTTTTTCTGTGGTGCTTGACTGTAGTAGAGTGGCTATTGTTTAAATGTTTTCTGCCTTGCTAGGTTGGTTGTTTCCGGGTCCTTTGGTTAGAGAGAATAGGCTTTCGTTGGGGCTTTTTTCATCTGTACATGTTGGTATTTCTGTGTTGCTGGCTTTTTCTCTTGTAAGGAATTTATAAGGAAAAAAAAAAAAGAAGAAGAAAAAAAGAAAAAAAGGAAAAAAAAGAAATCTAGAGAACCTGCCATCATGTCGTTTCATGGGTCCCTACCTCATCTACCTCAACTGCCTTATTCTCTTCAACTTTCAGTCTTCTTATAGTTGTTTTATATATAATGTCCAGGGTTTTAAGTTGTATGTAGTGGGAGAAATAGGAAAAAATGTATATACTCCATCTCTCTGGAAGTGATACTTCGTTTATTTTAGATATAAATACAGAAACAGCAAGAGATTTTTAGATGGAACTGGGCTTTGTTTTCCGTATTGAAAGAGCTTAGGGAAGATTACTTGGAGAAGCCACTACTTGATGTATAGGTACAGAATAGGCTGATCCTTTCATGTGGTAAGGTGCAGACTCATTGGAGTTTAAATGAAGAACGAGACTTAGGTATCCTTAATGTCCACAAGACATGAAATGATACACCATGATAGAGTCATTCATCAGCATACTTTTTAGATGGCATTTCTGCTTTTTCTTTTTTTTTGAATGCTTCTAGTGCTGAAAAAAAAAGGCTACTTGTCATATCATCTATTTTCTTTGGATAATTTATTATTAGAAAGTTGTCATAAGGTAGAAAGGGCAAAAACACTCTTCAAATAAAAGAATAAATAAATGAGTTTGTATTTGTTGAACTTTTATTGCTGTACACCATGCTAGATAAGTTTACATGCATTATGCATGTAACTCTTATAAAAACCTCTGTTAACATTAGCTATGAAAACATAGGTTAAACTACAAAACTAATACCAATCCTTCACTTTTGCATATAAATTAAGTTTTTCATTATGGAAAGAGGAATTTTCAATGTTGAAATACGGATTAGTGTAACTGAGAAAGAAAAATTTCAATTTAATTTAATTTTAATTTTAATTTTAATTTAAACAGCCACACGTGGCTTGTGAGTTCTGTGTTAGGCAGTGTAGATCTAAAGAAAAACAACCAAAATATCCAACATCAGAGAAATGAAAAAATAAAAAGGTCTTGTGCAGTCATTAAAAATGTTTGTAAAGTTTTGTGATAACACGGTGAAAGTTTACTAAATAAATAATGGTAAATAAAAAAGGAAGAAATAATACCATACATATGGTACGATCACTATTATGTAAAACGATGTGTGTAGAATGAAAGGAAAAACAAAATACTGTTCAGGTTTTTTTTTTTTGAAATAATAGTACTGTATCAAATGTACACTTATTTGTTCATTGAAAAAATGTTTGATAAGCCCTGTGCTAGCTCCTCAGGGCAGAATAATGAGCAAGACCGAATCTCTATGGAGCTTAAAGTCTAAAGCCTTGCTGTCTAATATAGCTTTGTGTCATGATATAAATGTTTTATGTCTGTGCTATCCAACATGGTAGCTGTATGGTAGCTACTAGCCACATGAGACTAGAGAGTACTTGAAATGTGGCTAGTGTACTTGAGAAACTAAATTTGAAATTTTATTCAATTTGAATTAATTTCAATTTAAACAGACACATGTGGCTTGTGACTACTGCATTGGACAGGATAGATCTAAGAAAAAGGGCCTATAAATCAAATAAATACGACAGTGAATATATGATTACAAATCAAAATAGACACTGCATCCTTGAAATAAGAATAGGATGCTATATAATAATAAACCACAAAATAAAAAGAAATATTAGCTATTGTAAATTCAGTTGATTATAAGTTCAATAAAAGGCAAAGTTAAAGAACTCTCCCATAAAATAGAAAAAAAAGCAAAGAGATAATCAATAGGTGAGAAAAAGAAAAAAATAAAAGAGAATTCAACTAACAAATTTCAAAGGAAACAGATAATATATTAGAAAAGAAATTATCAATAAAACACTACAAAACATTTCCCAGAACTTAAGAGAGATTCTCCATATTGAAAGTGTCCCATGCTTATCCACAGGCCCACTCTTAACATTAGCAGCGTCTGGTGCAGAAATGAAGAAGGAGGCCGGCGTTCTATATCCCTAAATATTTGCAAGTTATAACTAAGCTGTAACTGAGTTTCCGGTCCTGTTTCCTCCTGAAGAGTATAGAATATTTTTTGGAGGTTGCCCTTTTGGTCATACCCAGGAACTAAAGAAGCTGTGTTGTTGCCCTGTACCAAGCCTGACCCTGCAAGCTGAGAGGTGGGAAGGGCAGGCTACCAGCTGGAAGAGCAGGTGGAAGCTGCTCTGTCCAGGGACTGACCCTCAGTCAAGCACTGGTGGGAACCTGCTAATTAAATAAAATTAAATAAAATTTAATTAAATCGAAATTAAATTAATTTAATTGAAATTAAATAAAATTTCAAATTTAGTTTCTCAGGAACCTAAATCATCTTGATTTAGGATTTCCAGAAAGTTCTAAGCCCCAAACCACACTACTAAGCATAGGAGTTACATCAGAGGCTAGGTGTTGGGGTTTTAGGGGGCGGGAGGGT
>NW_006436287.1:1208815-1218715 GCF_000325575.1 Pteropus alecto | reverse complement strand
TTTTCTTTTGGTTTCCAGTAGGTGGTATCTAAGCCCCTATGATTTCTGCTTTATATAACACCTTAATAATTCCTTTTTTATTTTCTTGTGGATATTTAATCATGCTTGCTACCCTCAGTTTCCATTCCTGTCTGTGTCAGCGACAGTTTCAGCAGCATTTACTCAGATTCCCCTGGAGCTCCATGGAGATCGGTCTCGGAGGTTATGGTGGGAGGGGCACCCTGAGTTGGGAATTGGGGTTGCACCTCAACCTCAGCTTTGCCACTATGGCTGGCAAAATTCAACCTTTCCCCTCTGCAGTTCTACTCTGCCTCTCTGCTTTCTTCCCTGATGCCTGGGCCCTGCAGCAGGCTACAAGGAACTCACGACTCTCCTAGGCAGTGCTGTTCAGGGAAATCACAGCACCCTCTCCACTCCCCCTCCTCCTGCAGGGAGCTCCAGTGACTCAATAGGCAGTCTTATTTCTCCCAGTCCACCACCTGACCCCTGAGGCTTTGGCCTGGTATCTCTTATGCACAGATCCCACGCTCAGATGTGCTAGTGTGCAGTTTGGGTGGTTTTTGTTGTTGTTGAGTTTTAGATGTTCAGCTCATTGTTGTTTCAAGGGGAGAGATGTGGGGACATCTCTCATTCCGCCATGTTTCCACTGTTCCCCCACGATGCCCCACTATCTATTTTTTAGTAGGATTGTTGGAGAGTTTTTTTAATGTTAATTTGTTTGAATGCCTTATATATTTTGCATATTAACCCCTTATTGGATGTATCGTTGATGAATACTTCTCCCATTTAGTAGGTTGTCTTTTCCTTTTGTGAATTGTTTCCTTTGCTGTGTAGAAACTTTTTAGTTTGATATAGTCTTATTTGCTTACTTTTTCTTTTGTTTCACTTGTCGAGGGAGATATATCCAAAAGAAATATTGCAAAGAATGATGCCACAGACTTTACTGCTTATGTTTTCTTCCAGGAGTTATATGGTTTCAGGTCTTACTTTTAAGTCTGTAACCCTTTCTGAGTTTATTCTTGTACATGGTGAAAGAAAGTAGTCCAGTTTCTTTTTTTTTTCTTTTTTTGCATATATCTATCTAGTTTTCTCAATACCACTTATTGAAGAGAATGTCTTTACCCCATTGTACATTCTTGCCTCCTTTATCATAGATTAATTGACCATATAGGCGTGGGTTTATTTCTGGTCTCTCTATTCTGTTCCATTCATCTATGTGTCTGTTTTCATGCCAATACCATGGAGTTTTGATTACCATAGCTTTGTAGTATAGTTTGATATTAGATAGCATGATACTTCCAGTTTTGCTCTTTTTTCTCAAAATTGCTTTGGCTATTTGGGGTTTTCTGTGGCTCCATATAAATTTTAGAATTATTTGTTCTAGTTTTGTGAAAAAAATGCTATTGGTATCTTCATAGGGATTGCATTGAATCTTTAGATTGCTTTGGGTAGTATGAACATTTTAACAATGTTAATTCTTTCTATCCATGAGCACAGTGTGTGCTTCCATTCATTTGTATCTTCTTCAATTTCTTTCTTCAAAATCTTATGATTTTCTGAGTACAGATCTTTTACTTCCTTGGTTAAATTTATTCCTAGGGTTTTTTGTTTGTTTGTTTGTTTGTTTGATGCAATTGCAAATGGCAGTTTTCTTAATTTCTTTTTCTAATAATTCATTTTTGGTGTACAAAATGCAAATGATTTCTGAATATTAATTTTTTATTCTGTACTTTACTAAATCTATTTATTAGTTCTAATAGCTTTTTGGTGAAATGTTTTAGTTCTATGTACTATCATGGAATCTGCAAATAATGACAGTATTTCTTTCTTCCTTTCCAATATGAATGTCTTTTCTTTTTCTTGTCTAATCACTGTGGTTAGGATTTCCAATTCTATGTTGAATAACAATGCCCTGTTCCTGATCTTAAAGAAAAAGCTTTCAGCTTTTCACCATTGAGTATGACATTGGCTGTGAATTTGTTATATATGGACTTTATTACATTAGGTATGTTTTTTCTATTCTCACTTTGGTGAGAGTCTTTATTATGAATGGACGTTGGATTTTTCCAAATAATTTTTCTGCATTTATTGATATTATCATTTGATTTTTATCCCTTTTTGTTTGTGTAAGTGGTGTATCATGTTAATGGATTTGCAAATATTAACCCAACCTTGAATCCCAGGAATAAATCTCAATGGTCATTATGTATGATCTGGTTATTGTATTGCTGAGTTTGGTTTGCTAATATTTTGTTAAGGATTTCTGCATCTATGTTCATCAGTGATATTAGCCTATAATTTTCTTTTTTTGTAATGTCGTCTGTTTGGGGAATCAAGATAATGCTAGCTTCATAAAAAGAGCTTGGAGTCACTCTTTTTGAATTTTTGAAATAGTTTGAGAAGGATAATTGTTAATTCTTTGAATATTTGGTAAAATTCACCTGTGATGCCATCTGGTTCAGGACTATGGAGTTTTTTGTTTACTGGTTCAATTTTGTTAGTAGTTATTGGTCTGTTCAGGTTTTCCGTTCCTTCTTGTTTCAGTCTTGGAATATTGTATATTTCTAGGAATTTATCCATTCTTCCAGGTTGTTCAATTTGTTGGCATTTAATTATTCGTAGTATTGTCTTTTAATACTTTATATTTCTGTTGCATTGGTTGTCACTTCTCCTCTTTCACTTCTGGTTTTATTTATTTGGGTCCTCTCTCTTTTTATCTTGATGAGTCTGGTTAAATGTTTATCAATTTTGTTTATTTTTTCAGAGAACCAGCTCTTAGTTTCATTGATCTTCTGTATCTTTTTTTAGACTCTATGTCATTTATTTTTTATCTTATCTTTATTATTTCCTTCCTTCTACTCACTTTGTGCTTTGTTTGTTCTTTTTCTAGTTCTCTTAGGTTTAAGATTAGATTGTTTAAGATTTTTCTTATTTCTTAAGGTAGGCTTGTATTGCTATGAATTTCTCTCTTAGAACTGCTTGGCTGTGTACCATAGATTTGGGGTCATTGTGTTTTCATCATTATTTGTCTCAAGGTAACTTTTGATTTCTTTCTTTGTTTAGTAGCATGTTACTTAGCCTCCATGTGTTTGTGTGTTTTTCAATTTACTTCTTGTAATTGATTTCTAGTTTCATACCAAAAAATGCCTGATATGATTTCAATTTTCTTAAATATACTGAGACTTGTTTTGTGGCCTAATATGTAGTCTATCCTAAAAATGTTCCATGTGCGCTTGAAAATAATGTATATTCTGCTGCTTTGGAGTGAATATTCTAAAAATATCAATTAAATTCATCTGATCTAATGTGTCATTTAAGGCTTCTATTTTCCTGTTGATTATCTGTCTGGATGATCTATTCATAGATGTCAATGGGGTGTTAAAGTCCCCTGCTATTTCTGTATTACTGTCAATCTCTCCCTTCATATTTGCCAATATTTGCTTTATATAATTAGGTGCTCCTAAGTTGGATATGTAAATGTTTGCAATGGTTATATCCTCTGTTAGATCGATCCCTTTATGATTATGAAGTGTCCTTTTTTGTCTCTTGTTACAGCCCTTGTTATCGAGTCTTTTTTATCTGATATAATTATTGTTATCACAACTTTTTGTTTGTTTATTTCTCTTCACATGCAATATTTTTTTTCATCACTTTACTTTCAGTCCATGTGTGTCTTTAGATATGAAGTGGGTCTGTTGTAAGAAGCACTTGCACAGGTCTTGTTTTCTTATTCATTCAGCCGTTCTATGTCTTTTGATTACCACATTTAGTTCTTTTACATTTAGAGTAATTATAAAGAGGTTGTAGTTATCGCCATTTTATTAATTCTTTTCTGTTTTTGTGTTAGTTCTCTATTCCTTTCTTATTCTCTTACTCTCTTGTCTTGTATGTTGATACTTTCTATAGTATTACATTTGTGTTCCTTTCTCTTTATTTCTTATATATTTCTTATAGATTTTAGGTTTGTGGTTACCATGTGCTTCATATATACCAACCTTTGTTAATAGCCATCTATTTTAAGTTGATGTTCACTTAAGTTTGAACACATTTTAAAATTACTACAATTTTTCCTCTCCCCCTTCATGTTTATGCTCTTATCATTATTTCTTACTTTGTTTCTCTGTGTGTATTTGTGTGTATCTCTTAATTTATTGTTGTAATTAAACATGATCTTCTTACTTTTGTCTTTTAACCTATGTACTAGCTTTATAGTTGGCTGATCCACTGCTTTTACTAAGTGTTTACATTTGTCAATAAGAATTTTTGATTTCCTATATTTTTATTCATACTTTTGATCCTTTATTTTCTACTTAAAGATGTTCTTTTAATGTTTCTTGTAATACTGGTTTAGTGGTGATGAACTCCTTTAGCTTTATCTTGTCTGAGAAATTCTTTATCTCTCCTTCAATTTTTTAAAAGATAGCCTTGCTGAGTAGAGTAATTTTGGTTGTAGGTATTCATCACTTAGAATACTTCATGATATTTCCTTCTGTCCTACAAGGTTTCTATTGAGAAATCAACTGACAGTCTTAGGGGGGCTTTCTTGTACATAATTATGATGTGTCTTGGTGTGGGCCCCTTTGAATTCATCTTGTTTGAGACTCTCTCTAATTCTTGGACTTGTATGTCTATTTTCCTCACCAGGCTAGGGACATTTGGGACATTATTTCTTCAAATATGTTTTCAATTCCTTGCTCACCCTCTCTTCTACTCCTGGTATTCCTATGATGCAAATGTTTCTACCTTTGATGTTATCCCAGAGGTCTCTTAAACTATACTTATTATTTTTATTCTTTTTTTATTCTTGCTCTTCCAATTGGGTGTTTTCTACTACTTTGCCTTCCAAGTTACTGATTCCATCCTCTGCTTTATCAAATCTGCTATTGATTCCTTCAATGTATTCTTCATTTTATTTATTGTAGTCCTCAATTCTGACTGTTTTTTTATGTTTTCTATCTCCATTTTTATGTTTGCTCTCTCTTTTCTGAGGTTCTCACTGAGTTCATCTATCCTTTCCTTAAGTTTATTGAGCATCCTTATAACCAGTGTTTTGAACTCCATATCTGGTAGATTACTTGTTTCCATTTCGTTTAGTTCTTTTTCAGGTTTTTGTCCAGTTCTTTATTTGGGTCATTTCTTTGTTTCCTCATTTTGCAACCTCCCTGTGTTTATTTCTATGTATTAGGTAGTTGTGCTATGTCTCCCAGTCTTGGAGGGGTGGCCTTATATAATAGGTGTCCTGTGGGGCTCATTTGTGCAGTCTCTTTGGTCACTTGAGTCAGATTCTCCAGAGGTGTCCCTTGTGTCGGTTGTGTGTGCTCTCCTAATGCAGTTGAGCCTTGATTGCTGTTGGCATGTCAGTGGGTGGGACTGATTCTCAGGCTGATTGGCTCTGATGGCTGGCTGTATCTACAGTGGACAAGCTTTTGTGTGAAGTGTGGAGGTTGATCCCATGGAGTGAGAGTCATTTTAGTGCCAGTCAAGTCTACCCTTCAGGTGTGTCAGTTTTGAAGCCATTTATGCTCTGGTGTGGTCTGAAGCCAGCCGCCAGGTGTGTTGGAGGCTCTTGGGAGGTGTCTGGTGCAGGTCAAGGTCAGCCAGTACTTGTGCCCAACTTAGCACTGACTGGTAGCTATAAAGTGATCTGTGGTTGGTTTCCACTTGTACTGGGCTTAGAAGCTCTTGGGGGAAGCTATTTTGTGAACTCAGGCTGGCTACCACTAGTGTTAAGCTTGGGACTCTTTGGTGGGCACCACAATGTGTGCTCAGGCCAGATGCCACTTGTGCCAGGTTTGTGGCTGCTTAGTTGAGGTTATGTTCCAAACCAAGACTGGCTACTCCTATTCCAGGCTTAGGATCACCTGGTGGGAGTTACAATCCAAGTTCAGACCAGTCACTCTGTGTGCCAGGCTTGTGATAGCTTAGCAAAAGCTACAGGGCCTGCCAAGGCCAGCTACTGCTTGTTTGGGGTTTGTGGACCTTTGAGAGATTTTAGTAAATTCTACAGCATGAGCTTAGGGAAGCTGTTTGTGTGGAGGAGCTACTGGGAAAAGTTCAACTGAGTCTTGATTTGGGTGGGATGGGGTCTCAGCGAATCACCAAGGCAGGGCAAAGGTGTTAGCCATGTTAATGGAAGGTTCATATTTGGTGCCCACTATGCCAGGCCAGCTGGGTGTGGGGTGGGCTCAACAAAAGAACGATGGTTCCTGCCAGCACTTGCATCACCAGAGAGAACTATCCCAACCCTTGACCCGCCTCCAGTCATTGCCCTGAAGCTAGTCAATATAGTTCCTCCTCACATCTCCCTTATATTTTTTGAGCTATTGTCCATTGCTGGAGCCTAGAGAAAGTGATTTTGTGAAGGAGTGAGTTCATGCGTGGGCCTTTCAAGTGATTGCCTCAATCTCCAGCAGCCTTCCATCTCACTCAGACAATCTCCACTGTTTTTCACAGTCAGATGTTATAGGGACTCCTCTTCCTGGCACTGGAGGGCTGGACTAGGAGCCTAAGTAGGGCTACGATCTCTCACTCTTCAGGAGAGACCTCTGCATCTGAGATATCCCTCTGCATTCTTAATCTCCACATAGTGGTGTGAAACCTGACCATTTCACATCTCTTCCCCTCCTACCAGTTTTAAGGTGACTTCTTCTTTATGTCCTTATAGGACTTCTGTTCAGCTAGTCTTTATATGGTTCTCAGCGATGGTTGTTCTATAATTTAATTGTAATTTTGATGTGGTCATGAGAGGAGGCAAGAACAGCATTTACCTATTCTGCCATCTTGACCAAAAGTAGGAGTTGAGAATTATAGAATGAATTTTATATGTAGGATCTAGGAACTTACCAGTTGACTATTGTTATAAGTTGATTTATGTCCTCCAGATAGATATATTGAAGTTCTGTCTCCCAGTATCTGCAAATGTTACTTTGTGTGGGAATAGGGTCTTTGGAGATGTAATCAAGTTAAAATGAAGTTATTAGGGTGAGCCCTAATATTACTGGTGTTTGTATATGAAAAGCATAGAACACAGAGAGAAATGGGGGCAGAGACTGGAGTTAAGTGGCCACCAGCTGAGCAGCGTATGAGGCTACCAGAAGCAGAAGAGGCAAGGAAGGATCCTCCCCTAGGGCCTTCAAAAGGAGCATGGCCCTACCAACACCTGATTTCAGACTTCAAGCCTCCAGAGCTGTGAGAAATACATTAGTGTTGTTTCAAGCCACGCAGTTGTGGTACTTCATGGTAGACCTAGGAAACTAATACATCTATTTTCTTCAAAAGAGCCCAGAGGAACTTTCTATCACTAAGGTAGTAAAGGATGCCCTAGTTGGGCAGGGTTGGGGGGCATGAGCACATTGAGAAATTCCATTGTGGACACCCTCAGCAAGCTGGGGCTGGTGGTGGAACTGGGCTCCCTGTTCCCAATAGACACAAAAGATTCTGGAAGGGCAGATGCCAGATGGTGGCACTTTAGCGTCAGATGCAAAATGGGAAGCAAAGCTTGATTCACAATCAGGGCGCCTTGACTTGAGGGGTAATTGGCAATAGCTAATCAACCATTGTGTGAGAAAGTTGGATAGCCAGCATGGGTGTGGCTTAACTTGTATAATTTTTTTTTTTAATATCAAGAAATGATGAGCAGAAGGATAACATCAGACCCTCACTTGGTTTTCTGATCTAAGTCAGTTCACAAATCTAGCATCCATTGATAGAAAGGAAAGAGGGTCCTCTCAAGGAAGGATCATGGAAGGCCATCACAAGTTTATATTAATATTTACTATTCCACCAATCCTTTCCCAATGGCCCTGTAGCCATTTTCTAGAGTAACTGTGCATGGAAGGAAGGGCAATACTCACATTTTTAAGGACCATTGGATACAGGCTCTGTCTGACCTACACTAACTATAAGGAACCTGGCCTGATACCATGGGCTTCCAGTTAGTACAGGGCTTTTGGAGTACAGATGGCAAAGGGAATTTGGTCCAATTTGTCTTACAGTGAATCCATGGACCAACTTCATGGTAATTTCCCCAGTTCCTAAGTGTATAATTGGGATAGATATATGCAGTTGCTGGCAGAAACCTCACATTTGATTTCACAAATGTAAATGATGGGCCAAGTGGGAGGCCCTAAAACTACCCTCCAGCTCAGTCCCAGCCAAGATAGTAAATCAGAAGAATTATTGCCTCATTCTGGGAGAAATTGCAGAGATTAGTACCACCATTAAAAACTTATAAGATGTTGGTTTGGTGTTCCCCCTCATATCACCATTCAAGCACTATTCTGGCCGTGCCAAACCAAATTCATCATGGGGAATGACCATGGATAAGTATGAACTTAACCAGGTGGTAATCTTTCTTGTAGCTTCCATGCCAGATGTGGTAATTTTACTAGAACAGGTCAAATAGCCCCTGGCATTCACCTGAAACTATTGATCAAACAAATGCCTTTTCTTCCCCCTCCACAAGGATGATCAAAAGCAGTTCATTTTCATGCTATGGGGACACATTTGTTGTCTTTCCCCAGAGCTATGCTAATTCTCCTGTTCTCTGTTATAGTGTAGTCCAAAGGGACCCCAATCATCTTGAATTCTGCAGAACATCCCACTGGTTCACTGAATTGACGATTTCATACAGATTGTACCCGCTGAACACATGGAAAACCCTGCATGCTCTAGTAAGACACTCGTGAACAATAAATGGAAGATAATCACACAGAAATCTTGAGGCCTGCCACATTAAGGATGTTTTAGGTGTCCAATGATCTGGAGCATTCCAGGACATCTCCTTTAAGGTAAAGGACAAATTGTTGCATCACATACCTCTTGCCACTAAAAAAGAGGCACAGAGCCTCTTTTTGAACCTCTTGGGATTTTTTAGTGAACCTCTTGGGATTTCTGAAGCAAGATATAGCATATTTGGGACTGCTCTGACTCAATTGCTCAGTGACTTGAAAAGCTACCAGTTTTGAGTGTGGCCCAAAAGAAAAGAGAGTGCTTCAGGGAGTTTCACTTCTGGTGCAAGTGCTCTGGCACTTGCATTGTATGTCTCAAAGGACCAGAGAATGCTGCAAGTAAGTGTGGTGGTCAAAGATTCCACTGGAGTCTTTGGCAAAGCCTCAGGAAGAGAGTTGCACACCACTCTGAGTTCTGGAACACAGACATACCTTTTGAGTTTCCTTTTGATGTGTCCCTAGGTCCTGATAGAAACCGAACCCATGCAACACTAAGTGAGCTTCTCATCAGAGGAGTCATGGAGTCAAGCAGGCAGAGTCTATTATATGGTAGAAATGATATATTCAGGAAGAGGCCCACATAGGACCAAAAGGCACAAGTAAATCAAATGAATGGACAAACAAATCCCATGTCATTTACCTCTATTGTATCAAGCCCCATTTCAACTCATGTCTGTGGACTTTTGGGGGTTCCTTACTACTGACCAACAGAGGGAAAAAGAGCTGGGACCTGAATAACAAATAGGCCAGCACATCATGTTAGTGATAGCAGAAAACGACCCTGAAGATCAGCATTGATGGAAAATTCTATCATTAAGCAGAACTATTAATAGTACATTTGGTTGTCCTCTTCTTTTGGAGGGAAGTGTGGCCTGAAGTGTGGATATACATGGATTCCTGGATGAGAGCAAGTGGCCTGGCTGATAAGCCAGGGATTATAAAAAAATAGCATTGAAAAATCAAGGACAAGGAAGCCTTGAGAAGAGGTATGTAGATGGTCCTATGGTGGTGGGCACAAATGCAGGTCTGTATGTGTCCCATTAATGCCACCAGAAGCATCTATGTCAGAGTTGGTTCTCACCAATCAGGTAGAAAGGATGATTCATTCTGAGCATGTCAGGCAGCCCCTGTCATCAGCCACCCTGGTGCAGGTGCAGAGTGATAATAGTAG
>NW_006436287.1:1171460-1208771 GCF_000325575.1 Pteropus alecto | reverse complement strand
GGAAGCTATGTGTGAGCCAACAGCATGGCTCCCTCTCACTAAGACTGATTTTGCAACTGCCACAGCTGAATATGCAACTGTTAGCAGTGGATTGACACTGAGCTCTTAATATGGCTTCATTCCTTAACATTACTAGTAGCCACTTGGTGGTAGATTGATTGAATCAGACTCCTTCAACCCTGGAAGAAACAGCAATTCATCCTTACCAAAACTGATACTACTCTAGATATAGGTCTGCCTCCTCTGTTCACAGAGCTTCTACTAGGAACCATATCTGAAGGTGTACAAAATACCTAATATCCCATATGACATTGTTTCAATCTAAGAAACCCCAGTTACCCAAGGAGGTGTACCAATAGGCTCATGGTCATGGAATTCATGGTCTTATCATGTACCTCACCACTCTGAAGCAGCCAACCTAAGAGAATGAAGTATCCTATTAAGCTAAGGTACCTGTTTAGGGACAATACCCTGTGGCTTGTTGTATCATTCTCTAGAATGCAGTGTATGTGCTGAAATACTGTCCTATTTATGATGTTGTATCCCTAGTTGCTAAAATGCATAGAACTGGAAATCGAGGAGTAGAAATAATTGGTATTCTCGCCATTATTCCTAGTGACCCACATGAGAAATTCAAGCTTTCTTTCCCTGTAAATTTAGGCTCGTCCAGGTTAGAAGTCCTGGTTCCTAGAAATGAATGCTTTTGCCAGAGGAATAAGTAAGGATACCACTGAACTTCAAGTTGCAACGATGACCTAAAACACTCTGGGCTCTTCATGCCAGTAGACCAGCAAGTAAGAAAATAGTCACTATGTTGACAGGGTTATTAACCCTGACACTAACCATGAGGACCTAGAGTTTTGCTACACAATGGGAACAGGGAGAAGTGTGTCTAGAACTCAGAAGATTCATTGGAGCATCTCTTGGTGCTCCTATGATAACCACAACTCAACAAGGGAAAGACCATTAGGAAGCCCAGACTCTTCAAGCATGAAAGTCCAGGTCCCACAAGGCAAGCAACTCAGACCTGCAAAGTAAAGCTAGGATGGACGATGGAGAAAGAAGATGGTGAATATAATTATAGCCTCAGGAGCAGACACACAAGTGGGGACTGTAGCTCTTTTCTAATCTTCTTGCCTTAAGTCTCTTTAAAATTATATCTGGCCATCATCTTGAAAGGAACTCTGTGATTGATTGTGTTTATATCTCCCTTTTTAAAAAAGAGGCAAAGTTCTCTGCTCACAAAAAGAGGACTTATTCTGTATTTTGAGTGCCAGATATGATGGAAAGTCAATGTGGTACAAGGCAGAGATGAGCTCTTAGGCACCACTTCAGATGCCCTTGGCCTGACCCACCTCTTTTCCTACTGTGGTGGTGAGCAGCTCTGCATGGCCTACAGAAGATGTCATGCAGGTACTACTTGAGAGGGTCTTCTCTTTTATCCTTATTTCCTGCTGCATACTTCTTACCTCCAGCACTGTTGACCCCAAGACATGGGATGCTGGTGAATATATTTTGGTGCTCGTAGATTACAATCCAGAAAGGAAAGTAAGTTGTACTCAGTGGAACCAGCTTTTAACAAATGGTATACCTTCCCTCTTTCTCCCCACTGGACAGTTTTTGCAGCTTCTTGGGAGTAGTTTCACAAGATTTAGCCTGTGCTCATGGCCAGCTTGATAAGACATTCTTGTACTGTCTCTCTGTCTTTCATCACCTCACTTTCCATGCCCCTCCCTTACTTTTGCACTCCCTGATAGAATCATGGCACATAAGCCTTTGCTTCGCATTCTTTATTTTTCTGGGAACCTAGGCATAAAAGGTGGATGCCCATTGTCATTTACCATCTGAATCCTACATTCTTCATGTACAGCATGTTCCTGGGCCCTCTGGCATCTGAATTTGGGGCCCTGAACCAGATGATCTCTTAGATCCTCTGTTCAATCAATCTATGGGTTCATTTCTAAGAATCAAAGGTACAGATTTTTCCTCAGATTCATTGGCCAAATGCTTCTGTTTCCTGGCAACTACCTCCTGCCTTTGACCTCTAAAGGATGAGACCCTGAAGTTTCAGTTTTTTCTTGAATTGCTTCTTTAGAGTGGCCCCTTTAGTGATTCTTAGAATTAATCTTCCCCAAATGGCAAGCTCTTTCATACCTAGAAATTATCTGAGAAAAGAAGAAGCCAAAGGGAAGCAGATAAGAAAAAAGAGATTCAGAGAGGAATTAGGGAAAATATGATAGGTTAAAAGAGACTGTGCTATCAAGAAGTTGGATGAGCTCTAGGAAATAGACCTTTAAAAGTAAAGTCAGTCTCCTAGAGTGCTTCTGAAATCTTTGCATGGAATCTTGGGAATCAAGCCTCTAAAAAACAACCTATATGTTTAGAAGGCTTTCCTAGAGAGAAGGTGGCAGGTCTCATACCACCAACACCAGCAGCAAGTATCAGCTTTAGGTCTAAGTCAAACATTTGATGAGCACATGTTTTACCCTCACTATCATCCAGTTACTAACGATATCTTGGGAATGGGGAGGAGAGAGCAGAAACAGATTTGGACATACTTCCTGCCAGATTTTAGCTTTCATTTTACTTCTAGGCAACAAAAATGAGACTAGGCAACATTAACTAGTCAGCAAGAGTGGTGGGATGGGTGACATTGGTCAGGAATGAGTTTCCTGAGGAGGTGGCTGGGCGATTAACAGCCACAACCTTCATCTAAAAAATACTTATTGATTACCTATGATGTATAAGGTAGTGTTTTAGGGTTTGTATGGAGTGGGAGGGATGTGGGGGGTGTGATGGGGAGAAAAATAAACATATCAGCCTACTCCCGAAGGCCTTCTAAACAAGGGCATTTGGAATCAACTATAAATGGGGTTTAAACAGCAAATGAGTGATAAACATTGATAAATCTAGGAACACAAAGGATTGAAGGGGTTAGTGCCAACTGAAAGAGAAAGCATTCACACCAAGATTTGAAAGAGAAGTTTCTTTTCAATAGATAAAAATGGGTGGCAGAGGAACAGGGGAGGAGGCAGTACAGACAAAGGCTGGAATATATAGTGTGGGTTTGGAGATTAATAGGCAGCCCTCTCAATCCTTCACCGCACCATCATGTCTTCTTAGGGTCAGGAGCTCTGCCAGTGTTGAGGACTGGTGTTGGTTAGGATTGTGTTCAGAGGTGGATCACAGAAAAGTAACCAGAGAGGATTAGCCTAATGTTTGTTTCTACATCACCAGAATCCAGAGTCTAGGCCCAGAGGCCCCATAATGTCAGTGATGTTCTAGCTTCCTTCTGTCCCTCCACTTATCTCCCTTTAACATGTGGTTTATTATTCATGGTTAAAATGGTTGTTTCATCTCTGGATTCATATCACGAGAAGGAAAATGAAAGTGTTCATTGTTATCTTAAAAGATAAAACTTTCCCAGAACCCCTTGGCTGCAGCCCACTG
Source organism: Pteropus alecto (assembly GCF_000325575.1). NCBI lineage: Eukaryota > Metazoa > Chordata > Mammalia > Chiroptera > Pteropodidae > Pteropus > Pteropus alecto. The sequence continues at coordinate 1,205,321 of NW_006436287.1, read as the reverse complement.
GCCAGGACTGGTCACATGGCCGCCCTGGGCCATTAGGAAGCTGAAGAGACAGCTGGGCACATTGCCACCTCAAGCAAATCTGGGATTATGTTATAGGAAAGAACGGGAAATGGATGATGGGGAGGCAATATGCAGTCTTTCCTGCGGAGCTGCAGTGATTGGACAGCATCTGCCCTCAAGAAGGTCACAACCTAGTAGGTAGACATGCCAGCTGGTGATTTCTATGGAAGAGTTAAGTACAAGATGCTGTTTGAGCATTAAGAGGAATATCTACCCTCGCCTAGGGAGGAGATGGCAGGAACAGCATCCCAGAGTTTCCTGGGATCTGAAGAAGTGGGAGTTAGCCAAGCAAAGGAGGAGAGGAAGAGTGGCTGGGGTCCTTGGGTGGGGGACAATGATGTGCAAAGGCCTGGAGTGCGTGGCAGTGTGGCATGTTTGCAAATTCAAAGGACCACAAGGGGACAAGGCAGTGCCAGACTGAGAGTTAAGATAGAAAATAAAGGGAGTGGAGCAGAGCCTAAGGGAGCAGCATTCAGGCTTTGAGACTTTATCTTTCAGGCAGAGAAGAATCGCTAAAGGGTTTAATAGGGCATGACATGTCAATAACATGCTTTAGAGTTCAAAGGAGATATAAATTTGGAGTTGCCATCATTTCATTTAAAGACAATTTAAAGCCATGTATCTGTATGAGATTGCCAAGAGGCTGTGTGTGGAGAAAAATAGAAGAGGTGCACAGGCTGAGTCCTGGGTGCCTCCAATGTCAAGAGGTTGGTGAGATAAAGGGGAGCCAGCAAAGGAGACAGGAGAGCCAGTCATGAAGGAGGAAAACCAGGAGCATGCAGAGTCCTGGGCTCTTGTGGAGACAGTATTTCAATAAGAAGAGAGGAATCTGTACTGCCAAATGCTGCTGATGGGTCAAGTAAGATGGGCACTGAGATATCACCATTAAATTAGCACTATGGAAGGCAAGGATGACCTTGACAAGAACACATGGGGTAGAGTTGATTGGTGGGAATTTGCCTCTAAGCAGTTGAAAAGAGACTGGAGGAAAGGAACTGGAAGGAGTGAGGATGAATAACTCTTTCAAGGAGTGTTGCCGTAAACTGGAGCAGAAAGTGAGGTACAGCATGTTTTTCTTTTCTTTTCTTTAACATAGGAGAAATGAAAGCAGGTTTGCATGCTGATAGCAGTAAGCCAGGAGAGAATGAAAAACTAGTGATGCAAGACAGAGAAGGGAGAGTGATGTCCTTGAGTAGGTGAGAGGGGTGGGATCTGGTGCACAAGTTGGGTGGGGCAGGCCTTGATCAGGAGCATGGAGACTCCATCCTAGCACAGAAGAAAGGAAGAGAATTTGGAAACAAGTGTGGTGGGAGGGCAGTTGTAAGGATGGGAGTCTGTGGAGGTTTTCTTCAATTCTTCCCACTTATTCATGGAATAGATAATAAGGTTATCAGTGGAGATGAAGAGGCAAGAGAAGTGTTGGATGTTTAAGGAGAGAAGGGAGGTATGAAATGCTCATCTAGGAGAATGGGAGAATGAATGAACCAGAGAAACGATGTATGATGCCAGCCAGCAACCAATACCCATTTGAGTTTTGGGATCATAAAGTGAGACCATCAGCATATTCTGTATGTCTTTCTCCAGCCATGCTCTGCTCACAAGGTAGGGGGAAAGTCAGAGGTTTTTCTAAATGACCAGAAGTGAGAGAGGGGCAAGGGAGTTGAGAGCATTTGCAATGAAAGATTATGATTGATTGGGAAACTGAAGCTGGGTTAGGGGATACATTGGGATATAAGAACAGAAGGTGAAGAGATAGGAGCAAAAAATTATAAGTTCCAGTGGGACCAGAAGGTGAAACCTAAGGGCATGGACTGAAGAGACTGATCCTGGTGCTAGAGTGTAGACATCTTAAGAAGAGATTGTAGAGAGATGGGAATTGCTGATAATGGCAAGCCAGGTCACCACCATGGGGAGTTGCCGGGGGCAGAAGGGTGGCATAGAGTAATTGAAGATCAGCTGATCAGACAAGAGGAAATCAAAATGCTGAGGGGCCAGGCTGCTAGAAGAATCCCCACTAAGTACACTGAGAATCACCATAATTGAGGAACTAAAATGTTTAAGAAAGGAGAGGAGGAACAGTGATTTGTTGACAACGACAGCAAGGAGGGGTAGTAGGTGGTTGAGTCTTTGACTCCAGATTCAGTCTCAGCGTTTTTCAGGAGGAAGAATGTATATTTGCAGAAAGCTGAGCAATGAGAAGGCAGGAAGACCCTACTCTACTTCCAGCCCCCAGAACAATGGAGAGAAAACAGCCCCACCCCCAGGAGGGTACAGGGAATGGGGGAGATAGCAAGGGTTCAGTCAGAGCAAGAGGCTGAAGGGAATGCTCAGAGAAGAGGCAGAGGGAGGTAGATGAGTAGAGGAATGGAGGGAAGCCTGATGGCTGAGGCAGAGGCATGTACCATGCCTGGCACACAAGTATCCCAGGAAAAGTGTGGCTTAGGTCCTCTGGCTGCCCCTTTTCTCCAGCCCCCTTTCATATCTGCTTAAAGTGGCTCCATAGTTAAGTGCTGCCCACAGTCCTATGTCTGAGGAACCTTGAAGATAATCATCTTGGAGATGTTGAGGTGTTCAAACTGCAGCAGGACCAAAATGTTCTAATACTGCAGTAACACAGCTCTAGGAATGAGCCATTCATTCACGAAGCCAGTAAGGCTGCTTGTTTTGCAATGCTCTTCTACAAGGGATGTCAAGAGCCTACATGATAAAAATTAAAGAGGAAAAGTTTTGAGGTGGGAGCAGAGGTATTAAAAGAAAAAAATCAGCATCAGACCTTATTTTTAGGTCTACTGAAATAGGAAATATGTGCTCTGACTATGAAAATCCAACCATGAAGCCAACCTTTTCCTCAGGGAGAGGCTGGGGTCCTGGTCGCAGAAGCCTGTCTTTCATTACTTTTGATTTATTGCAGAGCAGACAAGAGGCGCTCACATGATACATAGCTTGTATATTCTTCTATCAATTTCCACGACTTTGTTTCCTAAACTTTCCATCCATCAGATGTATGCTCTGCCCCATAAATGAGATAGGGGATAAGCCACCCCATCTTGCAAACAGTGGCAAGTTTTATGAGCCTGGGATATTAGAAGCAGGAGCTTGATTCATGCTCACTTCTGCCAACAGGTGAGGTCACCTTGCCATGAAGTTGAAAGGAGGCAAAGGGGAGAGTGTGGCTGCTGGGAAGGGGCACAAGCACCCCTAAAGCCCAAACAAGCAGGGCCAGGGAAGAGCGAGGTAGTATTGTTAGGGAGGAGGTGTACACTAAGTGGTTGTCGTTCTCCATAGAGGCTGTCCTAGATGCTGCTACTATAAACACTTTGGAGGTGAATAATAAGCATGAACGCTACCCACATTCACCATAGCTTCTACCTCACAACAGAAAAGTTTGGATGGTGCCACTGCTGCCAGCCTGTGGACCCCGAGAAAAGAGAACAGCTTCCCACTGGCTGTTGAAAGGGCTTATCATACCCCCACCGGAAGACACATTGTTCTGGGCATATAAGGAAACTCGGATACCCACGTACCACCTTAATTCCTTGTTTCCTGCCAATATTCTCAGAATGGAAAAGGCAAGCATCTGTGATGTTGCATCCACCCCCAGGCCTCCCCCACCCCATTTACAAAAAAGATTTTCAACTTTTACAAAGCAGATCTCAATAACTGGAGGGTTGGGATGGAAAAAAAAAAAACAGAAAAGCTCTTCACTGTATCCCTTTTAAGGCTGGAACACAAAGTGGGGGAGACAGGGCGGAGGGCTGTTATAGCCTTGGGGGAATAGAGGCAGATACAGAAAGCCTACACTCTGTTGTTAAGTGTGCTCTGACTTTGTGGGGGGCACTGGGGAACCTTTGGCTGAGCTGAGAATCTCAACCCACTCAAAGTATTCCATAGCTGAAGAGAAGATAGAACATCAGGAGATGAGCAAGGAAGCAAAAGGTCAGAAGCCTTGGGCCTGTTCTGCTCTGTGGACTTTGACCAACCTCCCCATCTCTATGTGCCTCAGTTTCCCTTAGAGAAGTAAGGTATCAGGAGGTGTCCAAACAGTCTCAGAAGTGACAATACTATAAATAAAGGAATTATTGATGTGATTTATGGCTTCAATGGGGCTTTGGAGTCTCTGCAATTTAGAGGATGTAATAGTAATAGCAACCATAAGTAGGGAAAAACTCAAGAGAGAGAATGTAAAGGAACCCATGGCAAGAGGGCCAGATAGGGCAAAAGCAGAGAGCCTTCCTGTGCTCCCCACATCGGCTCACCCACCAGCCTTGCTCTGGGGAATGGCCACCCTGCTGGTTGGTCAGCCTGTCTATCCAAGGGCCAATGCTGCTCCAGATGGCATTCCAACAGGAACCTGGCTGTGCTGGGAGCAAGGATGGGAAATGAGTAAATAGGGTAAGCTAAAGAAGCTCCTCAGAGGTAATACATGGTGCCACCAAACACCAGATGTGGTCAAATGAAATACCGTCCATGAACCCTCTAGCCATTCATTCAACCAGCATGTGTGGGAAAGCTCAGGACAGTTTGGGGAGATACTGGTACAATATGGAATGATTCAGCCATGGCAGCTTCCAGTAGAGAGTGGATATGCTGGAAAGAGCATGGAATGTAGAATTTTAGGGCCTGGTTTGAAATCCTGGTTCCGGAAAATCCTACCTGGTGGTGAGCTAGTCACATGACCTCGCCAAGCATTGTCTGCAAAATGGAGACAATTATAGCTATTATGACTCGTTGCTCCAAGATATCACCTGAGAGAAGACTGGGGAAGCTTTCTGAAAGATATTCAGAGTTTTTACTAGATAGTTCCCATGGCAGTATCCATAGAATGCCTCACTCTAGTTACCACAGAACCAACATTTCTAGAGTCATCCTCAGTGAGACAGAAACGCATTTAGAGGCCGGGCCCTTGGAGAGATGGGATTGCCCACTGTGTCTCCATTCCCCACTCTGACTTCTGCACAGTGGCTGTAACATTTTTAATATTTATTAGGTTATTTGCCTCTAATTTTCATGCTGAGTTGTAAGCCCATGTGTCATTGGTGGTTGGCACAGTCCTGACACTCACCAATGCTCAGTGAATGATTGACTCCCATGGGCAAAGCTGCGCCTCTTTAGGTGCTAACTAACTGCTTAGGTCTGATTTGCCTGTCAAAGGATTTTCCTCCAGGATCAGGGAGCTGAAGTAACAGATCGGCACAAGGTGCCTCAGATGAGATGAGAAAAACTTCTTAAAGGGGTCAAAAAGCCTAGCAAGAAATTAGTCCAATGGGGCTGAAGCCAAATTCAACGTGCTTGAAGAATGTTTTTGGAAGAGCCAGCCCAGAGTAGAGTCCCAACCATAAACTATCAAATTCCAGTCCATAAGCCTAACCCTTGGGAGTTAGAAAGAATCAGTAGTGCTAAAGGCCTTATTGATAAGCTTCCCCTCTAAGTACAAATAATCCAGAAATCAAGAGAGGGCCACGTCTCTTATAAGTAGATTTGGCAAAGGACCTGGGTCATGGACCTGGGTCATGGCAGAATCCACACTTTGTTATACCATGAAAAGAAGCGTTTTCACACATAATAATTGGGTGTTTTCTGGAGTATGACAAGGCTCTATACAAAAACATGCACACAAACACTCTCACATGAACAAATACACAAATTGCACAGATACCTGCATACGTGTGTACTTGCATAGAAATGCATAGGCAAACACATGACATATTTGAATAGTATTTTACACCGTGAAACTCCTGGGCCCTTGGGCCAGCAAGGAATTTCAATCCCTTTAATAGATTACTGTCCCTGACCTGACCAGATGTCTGGGCTCTCATAATAACTTAAACTCATTGAATTATGTTTGAAAGGGTTTTAGAAATCAGCTATTTCAACCTCTAACCCAGTGTATAAAATCCTCTCTAACATTCTTGATGTATTGATGCACAGTCTCTGCTTAACCCCACAAAGATGGAGAACCTGTTACCCTACTTGGAACCCTATCTGATTATTATTACTAATAAGAAGAATTATAATTTATTGAGGGTTGACTTTGTGCCTGGCACCATGCTAAGCACTTTAGATAGACCGTCTCAGATCATCCAGTGAGACAGGCATTCTTTTCTTCATTTCATGGAAGGTTATACTGAGTCTCAAAAAAACTGACTGGTCCATGGTAATGTATCTGGTATGTGGCAGAACTGTGATTTGAACATGGGGCTGTCTGACTCATAACCCTTGCTCTGTTAAGTCATATTAACTTGGTTAAGTTATAAGTAGTTTAAGGAAGTAGATATTAAAGTTGGAGTTTGAGACATGCACAAAACTTAGAAATATATAGCCACAAATGAGGCACTTCGGGCAATGTCCAAATAATTCCAGAATATTGACTCCTGTTGCACTGGGGCTCCTTGTAAAGTCATAGACACCAAACATTTCTGAGTGCACACATGACTATCTTAAAGGTACCACCAGGCTTATTCCACCTGGCCTCTGGTCAACTTTAGATCCACTGGCTGTGAACCTTCTTGATGATATTATTTAGCCCTTATTACTCCACTTTGCCCATAAGGATGAAAACTGTAGTCAAATAACTTTATGAACATAAAGTGCAGTATACATAGGCATTTCCTTTATATTAGGATGCTTTTTCCCTGCAAGTTGCAGAAACCCTATAATAAGAATCTCACATAATAAGAATCACAGAGATAGATGCAACTTCAGAGTTGATTGGTTCAGTATCTCAATTCAGTGGTCCATTCAAACCATCTTGTCTGCCATCCACAGCATTAGCTTAAGTCTGGTTCCCTTCATATTCAAAAGGTGGCTGTCAGGGTAATTGGAGAAACATGCTTTTCTGTTTCCATCTTTAGGGAGGAAGACTGGATTGTCTTTCTCCAAAGCTCCAAGCAAGTCTGTCTTCATATCTAATTGGCTCAAATCTCTTAGGCCTGCCTCAGACTGAAACAGTCATCTGGGGGTGGAATGGATGTTGGGAAATGTTCATTACATTTCTGATCCTCTAGTCCAGCCAAGCTCTCAATAAATAAGATTATTTGGCTTGGCTCATATTTTGTGAACCCATCTTGAGTCCCAGTGTTCACCATTTCCCTAAGTGTCCACAAAGCATCCATTTCATAATCAATGCTAGAGCTTTACCAGAGATGACAGTCTCTGGGATCTTATTCTTATTTTTCCCCAATTTTTGAAGTTAGAAAAACCATTTACCTCTTCTATTTCCCAGGATTCTTCAAAGAAGTGGTTTGCAAATGTATAGAATGTATATTCTGCAAATGTGCAGAATACCTGCGAGACTTGTTTTAGATCTCTAAATGGCTTAAGAACCCGGTGATTAAGAGCATGATTCAGGAGTCAGATTGCTCATGTTAAAATCCAGGCTCTGCTACTTACTGTGTACCCTGAGTCATTCTACCTCTCTAGGCTCAGTTTTCTTAACTTTAAAATAGAGCAAACGATAGGATCTCCCACATGGAACTGTTATGAAGATGAAAGGAGAGATATGTATAAATTGTTTAGAACAGTGTTAGTGATATGCTAAATAAATATATGTTCTTAGTCTCCACCCTTAGAGACTGATAACTCAAGCTAATGTGGTAAGGCTGTGGATAGAAATCTGATCTTGATAAGCATGCTCAGGTAGATTTTGATGTAGGTGGATTGACTATCCTGAGGTGACTGACTATGATGTGTCCACCATTCTACATGAAGCTTTTTTCTGAGCACTGGGAAAAATAAAAATCGCAAACAAATAACAGCAAGCATTCTCTTACTTCTGCTTCACATTATTTGAACTTCAGTTCTCTTGGCTATAACTTTTCTACTTTCTCCAGATTTGGGAATGTTTTCCTTGATAGGAAACAAGCAAAATGGGAGTGTTGTGTTACTTGAGCTTCTCTCAACATTATAATGTCCTCCATAAAGAATAATAAGCTCACCTTCTTGTTCTTCTTGCTTCAAAAATCTTTAATGTACCCATTGTTCCTGGTGTTCCCAGCTCTCTGTAGACTGTGGTGTCCGAATATGTCTTTCACCTTCAAGGGAGCTGGCCTGGGCTTCCTTATATGGTAGCCACAGGGCAGCAAGAGCCAAGAATAGAAGTTGCAAGTTCTCTTAAGTCCTGGGCTTGGAGGTCAGGCAGTCACTTATGATGTATTCTATTGGTCAAAGCAAGTCACATGGCCATCCCAGATCAGGGGAAGGGGAAAGAGACCCCATCACTGATGAGAGGAAATGAAATGGAAGTGTGGCCATTTTTTACCTACAACACTTACTTTTATTAAACCTATTTTGAGGGCCTGCACTGAGAAGATAAGGAAGAAAATGATTCTGATCCGGAAGGAACCCACAATCTGGTAGAAGAAACAGAAAGCTAAAGTGCATTGCAATACAACATGATAAACATAATAATGTTTGCCAGTTCTTGTACAATTGCCATATGTCAAGCACCATGCTTACTGGTGTATTTGCTTCCTCTCACTGAGCCTTGACTATAACCTGCTGGGGGGAAGTATACTAATAATTATATTTATTTTTCAGATGGGAAAATCAAGGCACAGAGAAGTTAGGTATCAAGAGTGCGAAGCAAGATATCAACTCAGTTGATGCCAGGTTCTGTGACTCTTCTTCAAGGTCTACTGTCAACAGGTGAATATCTTGCCTGTGGCTCTAGCCACAGGAGCTCCATCAATAAGCAAGTAGATGGGGAAGCAGGAGAGAGACAAGGATTGAAGCAATTTTCTTTTTATAGCAAACAAACAAGACCCACTGCCCTTCACTGCTCATCTCCTGGCCCCTGGGCAGGCTGCTCATGTCTTTTACCTGACTCTGACAGATGATACACCAAAACCAAAGCCTGAGGTGGCCAGCCTGGGGCTGCATGAAAAGTTTGAGAACAAAGGAGCCACATCTTCCCCAACTGTCCCAGAGACACATGATCAGGGGAAGAAACTGTTCCCAAAGCCATACAGGAAACCACATCTTTCTAAACTCGCCTGGATGCTATCAACTAGCATCCAGAAAGGCCCTGTGCTTTCTCCCACTCATCCTGCATTAACCAATTACTAAGACAGCTCAAAATAGCACCTGTCCCTGATCTGGGTCTGCTTCAGGAGCATTGATTATGATCCTTTTTGAGAAGGAATGAATCTGTTGAAAATTGGTGCAGTGAGAGAATGATTATTATTAGGCTCTCACTCCAGCATCCAGCTCTGACTCTAACCTGCCTGGAACAGGCTTGGATGCAATTTGCATGTTTCCTGCAAGACATTTGTGGTAGAACATGGTGTCTTGTACCCAGCTGCAGTCTGGGTCTTAAGGTGGCCATGAGGGACAGCAAGGGACCCAACTCCCTGAGACAGGGGGGATCAGAGACACTATCAGAAACTCAGAAGCAGCTGCTTTGAGAAGCTGGCCAAGGAACAGGAGTTATTTGGAGACTGTTCAATGGCCTGGCTTCAATCCAAGCCCAGTTTTTATACACCTCAGTGCCCCTCCCCCCCAAATATCCAAAAGGACTCCTGTTCCCATCAGTCACTCCTAAAAACATCTATTTTTTAAGCGAGGCAAACTTGGTTGATCTCACAGATTGCAAGGACCTTGTCAGCTTACAATCCCTTATTTTTTAATTTTTTATGCCTACAGCACTTGGTCTTCCCAGGTGGTCTCCCACCCAAGTACTAACCAGGCCTGACCCTGTTTAGCTTCCGAGATCAGACGGGATCGGGCTTGTTCAGGGTAGCATGGCCGTAGACTAAAAACATTTTAAAATTTGCAAAAACCATGTAAAAATATGCTTATTATACATAATAAGAAAACAACAAAATAAATATCCATCAATAGGGTTACAGTTAAATTATGATATCACTTTTCAACACAACAATTGAATGAAGTGGACCTCTCCACACTGGGATGGAAAACATACCAAAGAATGTTGTCAAATGAAAAAGGCAAGACGTATATCTATCTGTCTGTCTATCTATCTATCATCTATCTATCACCTATAATCTTTCTACCATTCATCTATCTATTATCTACCTACTTACCCTTCCATATATCTAAACACTAAACTGACAATAGTGATTTCCTTCAAGGAGTGGAAAGGAATTGGGGAGAGGAATGTGTGGAGAGAGATGAGAACTTTTGTTACACTTGTGTTCTTTGAATTTTTATAAAAATATATTTATGTGTTACTCATAAAATTAAAAATTAAATACATTCCCAAGCAAAGCAAAGCTACAGAGAGAATGATTCACTAACAAAATGTAAGCCAGTTCATTCCTAAATCGAGACTTGATTTATTTGGGTTTTTCCTTTGCCTGGGCATCGGCCCTGCTCTTACTTGGGCTGTGTTGGCTCTTTGCCCCTCCCTCAGTACCCCACTTCTCCCTCCACAGTTGAAGATTCTTGGTTTCACCTGCAGGCCCCGTCTCACCCCATCAGCCTCACCCCAGGCTCTGGAAGCCAGCAGGGAGAGTACAAGTATCTTGGGCCCCAAAGTTCTGTCCTGGAACCTTAGTCTCACAGTCAGTGTTTCTGATCCACTCTCTATTTTAGACCCTTAGTCTCTCTACCTGGATCTCCGCCATATATATGTCCCAAATTCCTCCCCCACAGCTTTTATTGCACAGTCTACCCTCTGCTCTTGGAGCTGTATCTCCGACTGATCCTACTGGTACACCAGTCCTTCCCAGCATCAGTGGGAAGGGAATGTGAGTTCAACTGTCCAGCAGGCCAGGCTTGGTCTACAGAACCACAATGCTTGGCTCCTCACCTTGGAACCTGTAGCCTAAATGAACTTTTCAAGGACCTGCATGGGCTTGGGGGCCCTAAACTGACAGGTGGCTTGGTTGTTGGTTTTAGTGTCCTATGAGAGATGTCCTGGGAGCAGAGCCAGTGAGCAGCAAGGGGTGGGGAGGAGGAGTCAGCATGGGCTCCTCACTGGGCATTACCACCCCCAATCTGTCTGCTCAGAGCACTCTGACCATCTGTTTCATTTTGTTTTGGCTGAATCTATAGCATAAGGGACTTTGGGAAGATGTCAGGAGTGAGGCAGCCAGCATTGTTGTACATGACTATAGGGATCTGTGTAAATTCCTTCCCCAGAAAACTCTAGAAGGAGGATAGCCAACTAGCTAGTCCCTACAACTAGCTTTTCAGACTGTTTTATCTGCTGTTGAGCCTGGAGGCAGGAGAATGGACTAATGACCCCTGACAATAAACCCATGCCAGGACCTAATCAGCCACTGAATCAAAAAGTTGTGGTTGTAACAAGCATACCAGTCCCTAGAGCTTGCCCTTCCTCACCTAGCCAGGAACACCCAGCTTATCAGGAATGCGGACCTGAAGCAGACAAGCCACACCTCTCAGGCTCCTATAATATTCACCTGTTCTTCCATGGAATTGAGTGGGCCTACCATACTAATGGCTCCTTTCAATGTCAGTAGAGATGGCCTCCCACAACAAATTATGATGGGTTTTATTTTCCACAATTATCAAGGTAGAGTGTGCCTCGAATTCAAACAGACCCCTCTTCAACAATGCCCATTTGTTCCTTGGCCTCTCTAAGACTTCTGGTTGTAACAATGAACTCATTCAAAGCTACAAATAATCTATTAATAAATAACCACTCTTGAGATCACAAATTTCAATTAACAGAAGCATGCTGGTGGGTGTTGGAGATGGGACAGATTTTCACATATCTTGCTCACTCAGGAGATGAGGGTATGAGACCACAGCAGCCCAGAACACTTCTGAGGGAACCAGGACTCCTTCAATAAGGAAGGGCTCAAACACACCAAAGCCCAGGAGGAATGACAACAAAGCCACTCTGAGAGCCGGGACATTTCTTGGGTTAGTAGCAGCTGACAATATCTTTTGCATAAGTACTGTTAGGTGGGTGTCTGGTCGAAGCTGCTATGTGGGTGGTGGAAAAAACAGTCAAATTGACATGAGTTAAGAACGAAGGGTTATTTTGAATTCTTTCTTTCATTTTAATTTGGCTTCTTCCTTTTTCTTGGGAGAAAAAAAAAGTTGTTTTTTCATGGATAGGCCAAAAAAGTGAAAAGAGAAGAGCTGGTCGTGGAGGACAAATATAGGAATGTGCCTCATTTCATTTCTACCCTGGCCAGTTCCCTGAAACCCTACCTGGAGGCAAGGGCATGGAGAGGATGACCTGGTATCCTTTCCTGGGGCTGGAGGAATCCTGTCTGGAAGATTCTAAGAGGCAAGAATGGTGCCTATGAGGCTTGAGGGGAGATCTGTAGTCATGGTAACCATGCATTTCAGAGTTTCCCCATGTGAGTAGGTGGTCCCAGTTTATGAGAATCGAAATCTGTGGTTCAGGGAGACATTCAAATCCAGGCACCAAATGTCCCTAGGAAAACCAACATAGTAAGTCATGTTCTTGGTGTAAGGGTGGCCCAAATCTCCCACAACCCTCCTTTGAGGAAGGAAAGATCAGCAAGAAGGAACTACTTAGAGATCCAATTACATACATCAAGAGCAAAGAGCCATGAGGCTACCCTTGAGAGAAAAGAAACACACCCCGTCAGAGTGAACCTAACAAACATTTCCAGAGGTCAAGGATGGAGAACATCATGTTAGCTGAGAAAATAAATCTAATTAACAACCAAACAAGTGTAAACTGGGTTTGGGTGTCTTGGAGGGCAGGATAACTTTATAAAATATTTTTAGAATTGCTAAAAATTAGGTCCATTTATGTGTAGGTCACAGACACATTGGCTAGTCATCATTCCCCACTATTCCATCCCAGGCTCCCAGATACCCACCCTGGCCACCTCCTCCTCTCACCAAACTGAAAGTAAACACACACAATGCTCTAAGGTGGCTAGCCTATGGTATATATTTGACCCTCTGCATCCTGAGCCAGCATCTGTGTGGAGCCTGGGGAGCCACTTTGTTGCCAGAGCTTAGGTGCCCAACAGAAATGCCACCATCTCATTTGGCTTGGAGCAAAGCACTGTAACACAACAGAATGTAGAGAAGGCAGATTTTAACTCAGACAATGTTTAAGATGCCCAGTTTAAGAGACAAGCTAATGTTTGCATAAATGCCCTCCCACTGAACGTCCTCGCTGAACATCTGTCCCTTGGCTCTCTCACTGCTGGGTCTGTTTTTGTGGGTAAATAAGGGAGTCCGTGGAGTAGGAGGAAGCCTTCCTCCTCCCAGGCTGCTACCTTGGATCCCACAGTCTAGCCTTACCTCCCCCTTCCCCACTAGAGCTCCTGCTCCCCCACCCCTTTTCTCATTCCCTTTATCTCCTTCCTCTTCTTTCCCAGTTCTGGCCCTGGCTTAGCACTCTATAATGACTTAATCTTGCCGACAGGGTGACAAGAGGATAAATCGAACTCAGAGGCTTTTTTCTCTACTCCAGATTCATTTGAAGATTTCTCCCAGTTGCGGCACTAAAACCCTAGATTCAATTTCCCTTTGACATAATAACCGAATTAGTCTCATATTGTCATACATAAATTACTAGCCAGTCAGGGTGCCATCAGAGGGAGAGAGAGCTAAAGAGAAAGCAAGGCATGAACATCCAAAGGGGTGTGACTGTGACAAGCAGAGACAGGAACAACAATGGGAGACAGAAGGGTAACAGCTTATCATATCTGACAAATGAGGAGAATTCCCAGGCTGCAGCAAAAGTAGATTATTTTCCTTTCTCCCCATGCGCATGGCCATTTAAATGTCATGGGGGGCTTTGCACCTTACAAGAGATACACAGATTTAAATATCTTCTCAATTAAGTATGCTCTGTTTGCAAAAACTGCTTTCAAAGAGGGAAAATGTGCTTTTGTGGAACACTGCTGCAGCCTCCAGGCCTGGAGACAGAGCTAAACCAGGCAGAGGACCTGTATGATACCTGATTGGGAACACAGATGCTCATCCTGGACCCAGGGTACTCAGACCAGCTGATTCTGAGCAGAGTGGCATCCTAGCTTTCCCCACCTAGGTCCTGGGGCAGGAGTGTGACCAGATCAGAGCCAGCTGGAAGGATACTTTTACATCTGCCTACCAGCCCCTCTGGGGGCTCTCCCTAGACCTCCCTCTCCATTTCCCTCAGCAGATCTGTTACTTCTGGTCAATTCTCCTAAAAGCTCTGGCCTCTGGTCTCGCCTCTGTATCCCATGTCTTTCTGAATTATTACCACAGCCTCTTGATCAGTTTTTCTACCTCAGTCCTATTTGACAACCCATGCTCCACTCAGCCCTGAGAATATATCTTTCCAAAGTGCAGTTTTGATGACAATGCTTCCCTAAATAAAAACTTTTAGATAGCTTCCTAAAGAGTAATGTCCAAACCCCTTAGCATGGCCTTTAATACTAGCATGATCTGGCCATCACCTAACGCTCCAGGCATGTTCATGGCCCAACCTCTCACACCTACCATTTCCCAAGCAAGCTCTGGAATTTACCTGAGCTGCTCCTTCAGCCTGGAATATCCTTTTCCTCCTTCATTTTCAACTTAGCATTGTCTTTTATAAAGTCCTCCACAGCTTCCCAAAACCCAGTCAAAACTGTCACTGATCTTGCCAGTCTCCACTGCCCCAAACTTTCTTCTAACATTGCACCTAAAATGTGTTACTGCTCTTAATGGTTTACTTATTTATCTCTCTTGCTAAATATCAAGTTCTCTGAAGGAAAGGATTAGATTTTATTCATTGTTATATTCCCCCATACCTGGTATGGAGCAGGAATTCGTGATGTTTGGACAATAAACATTCAGGAAGGCACATGAAGCCGGCCCAGAGCATGCCAAGGACTCACATAGACCTGCATATTCACATAGGGGGGTTTACTCAGTGTCTATCATATCTATGCAGTTAAATTTAAATTTTGATTGCATGTCTGCCATGAGCTCAGCATGAGCTAGGACCTTTGTGATTTAGGACATTTTGGTTTCTCCAATGACCAAAACAGAACTTGGCCTGTGGTAGATGTTCGGTGAATGTGTAAGCAGTTATCTGCTGTGGATTCTGTTCTCAGGAGTTGATCACTTCAAGAATATGAAGGAAACAATTACAGAAAAATAAAAAGCCAGATGTAATCAAATATCCCTCTGGACTGTGAGCTGCTAGAGGCAAGTATCACTTCTGCATCTCTGTCCAAGGCATATATTCCCCTGGTAGAGCCTAGCACAGCCTCTGCTCAATAGATGTTGCAAGAGCTATGGAGATGCATGTGGAATTCATTTACAGTTTGTCCTTAGATGTAACCTAAGGTACAGGCAATAACCTGTCATTCTGCCTTCAACTTTTATTAATATCACCACCTGCTCTGTTTCAATCCTGCATTGGATAACTACCTTCCTTTTATGTTTTTAGTTAGTCTGTAGTCCTGCAAAATCCCAGAGACTTAACTGACTTTAAAGCCAATTTATTAAATGGCTAGTCTTGGTGGGAATATAATCAGGAAATAACATTTTTCTCCTCATCATTGCCATTCAAATCTGCTCTCTCAGACATCCCTCTTTATACCCATACCCTCACCACACCCCACAGGAGGTAGATCCTATAACTTTTATCTTTTTGAAAAATATAATTGTATGTACTTAAAGTGTACAATGTGATGATTTGATATACGTATACATTATAGAATGGTTACTAAAGTCAGGATAATCCTCACATCACCTCACCTTGTGTGCATGTGTGTGATAAGAATGCTTAAGGTCTACTCCCAGCAACTTTCAAGTATACAACTCAATAGTGGAAAAGCAAATAATTCAATATTTTAAAAAATGGGCAAAGGACCTGACTAGACATTTTTCCAAAGAAGACATACAAATAGTCAATAGGTATATGAAAATGTGCTCAATATCATAATCATCAGGGAAATGCAAATCAAAACCACAATAAGATGTCACCTCACATCTGTTAGGGTGGCTATTATAAAAAAAAATATATAAGAGCATGTAAAGCTATTCAACAGCATTACCTACCATCGGGAAGTGCGAGTTAAAACCACATGAGATATCGTTGCACACCTATCGGAATGACTAAAATTAAAAACGGTGACAGCATCACTATCGTGATATTAGATATGGAGCAACTGATCACCATGTACTGTGGGTAGGAATGTAAAATGGTACAGCTGCTATGGAAAACAGCATGATGGTTCTTCAAAAATTAAAAGTTGAACTGCCATATTATTCTATAACTTTTCAATCACTCTTCAGTATTAATAATCTCTACTTTCAGTTATTAAAATTTTAGTTTAGCCTAACCAAAACTAACAGTCTCTCATTCAATTGAAAGCTACTCCTGATTCCCCCAGCCCCAGCCTGTCCTAGCCCTGAGACCCTGCAATGTGCAAGGGAAACAACTTGCTGCCTATTTTTCCTTCTGGCCTTCCTCTTCCTCCTCCTTCACTCTGTGCTGCCTCTGGCTCCTCTGGGATCAGGGCAGGAAGAAGATGACATTTTTACTTGGTTTAAGTTGTTGGTGGTTCTCTTTGGCTATTGAATGACCTGGTAGATGTTCAAATGCAAGCTTTCTCTCCTATGGGGAGATTTTATGGTTTGGGGGGAACATCCTCTGGGGAATTTGTACCAGGAAGTTCTTTGACAGGGGCAATATCAAAGTCACAACTGGTCTCTCACAACTCCCCCTCTTCTCCATCTCAAGGGTGCACCCACACAGCTTCCTTGGTCTCTTCTTCTACCCAGTACTCATCTCAGCGCATTTCAAGACAGCTCAAGCCAGGCCAGCCTCTAATGATCCACACGGCCCTCAGGAGATAACCTTGCATATCCAAACTCTGTCCATGAAGGCAGTTCCCAAGAGCTTTTCTAAGCTCTCCTCCAGTAAAATTAATGATAGATCTATGATTTTCTACAGCTTAAGCATCTAGCAACAGGGATGTGTGTCTTCTTGCTTGTAGACAACATCCACTTTCAACGTATAGTTTTCTTAAAGCTTTCTTTACTTGGCTTGAGATATACAGAGGAAGGGAAACTCATAGTACTTCCCCCAAAAGATTCTCAGTCTCAGGCCTTCACCTACCCAGATGGGAGTGGCTGATGGGGTGAAGGCTGCAGACCCAGTGTCTCTCTTTCTTGGTAAATCTACCACTATGTCTGGCAATATATCTATTGGACAAGGTCCTGGCAGGAAACAGATGGGACACTCAAAGGGTAATGAAAGAGAGCAAAGAAACTATTTGTAAATATAAGAACAGGGTTCTGGGAATCACAAGGGATTGGAAACATCTTGAATCTAAAGGGCAAAGGGAGGGAGATGTTTCTGGAACCCTGGGAGATCAGTACTGCTGCCATTGATAGAAGGATTCAGTCATTCTCAAACCTGACCAAGCAGAGAAGGAACCAGGGAAATAAATACTCTGACTTCTCTCCTCCTGCCCTCAGGTCTCTTGCAGGTGTCTCTAATTGGCTGAATTCAGCCTAAAACCCAAGAGCAAGGGAAGCAGTCCATGCCATCTGCTGAGGTCAGCCTGGCAAGACCAGGGTGGAGAAGAATGGCACTAGAAGAGTATATTGAGGAATATTCAGAACATATCCCTCTCTTCACAATGTGCAGAAACTCATCACCCATTGTCCTCAGCTTGGATAAAAGTGAAAGTCCATTTGTCAACAAATAACCCACAGCACTTTTGTCTTCCTCTGTCCCTCTCCACTACCCACAAAGGCAGCTGCGTTCCTGATAGAGACTACAAAGCAGGAGTGAAAGGTATTGGAGCAGAGATGGCAGCCTCTAGTCTTCTGCAAAGAGTGGCTTTGTTCTAAACAACACAAAGGCAGCCCATGTCCAGACAAGCTGAAAATCCATAACAACAGTGCAAAAAAGATTTGGAGTGAGTATATATTTGATGATCTGCCATTTCAGATTCTCTAGGCCACAGTCGCTCCCCGCACCCCCAACCGTAGTAAGAATGGGAGCAGAGATGGCAGCCTCTAGTCTTCTGCAAAGAGTGGCTTTGTTCTAAACAACACAAAGGCAGCCCATGTCCAGACAAGCTGAAAATCCATAACAACAGTGCAAAAAAGATTTGGAGTGAGTATATATTTGATGATCTGCCATTTCAGATTCTCTAGGCCACAGTCCCTCCCCCCACCCCCACCCCCTTATTAGCCCACATGATTAAGAGCTGGCTGGAGTTTGCTGGCAGAGGAGCCCTCTAAGAATCTGCGGCTAGGGGTGGAAAGAAAACAATTGGAAAAGTGGTGCCCAAGTTGGAGACATCATTTCAATATGACTTCGGGGGCACAGAGATGAGACTCACAGTGTCCTCCCCGTCATCTGCATCTCTAAGGATTACTTCAGGTGGTATCCAGCTCAAGTGGCACAGCCTTGTACATGGGGCTATGGATCAGTGCCTATACCCAGGCTTTTCAGGAGAGCTGGCTTCTCCTGAAATTTAGGACTGAATCTGTAAGACTCGTTCATCAATGTCAGGGCTCTTGCAGACAGGAGGAGGCCTAACATTGCTCCAGCCAAAAGGAATAAACTTACCAACACATCAATTCCTTGTCACACAAATAATGTGGGTCATACAATATCAACATTCCTCCTTTTCTCTCCCACAATAAAACAGGGTGGGGCTAGGAGCTTGTGGGAACAGAAGATATAAAAGGGAGGAGTAGATACTGGACAACTCAGTAACAGAGATGCCATAGCTGGGGCAGCTCCCCAGGAAAGATACACGTGGGCTGATTCAGAGCCTACTGGGGTCCCCAGCCCTCCCTGGGAAGGCTGGAAATGGTTTTGTAAGTCAAGCCCATACTGTAGGCTGTGGTATGGGACATCCAGGGCCACTGGGCAACTATCTAAGCTCAATGCTGGTTAATAGCAGACTTTTCTGTCAGATAGACCTCCATTCAAATCTTGGCTCTGTTGTCCCCTTGCCTTGTGACCTTGGACAAACTGAGGCTCAGTTTCATGACCTATAAAATAGGAATGAGAAATCTCACAGGAAAATGATGAGAATTAAGTAAGCTAATAGATGTCGACTGCCTATCACAGTGTTAGGGACACAGTGTGCAATCAATAAATGGCAGCCATTATTGTCATTGTTAGCACACTCCCATTATTTTTGCTTGGCTAAATCCCACACAGTAGTAAGTCTTGGTCATTTACTTGTCCAAAAACTATTTACTCAGCATTTCTCATATAGCACTGGAGAAAAAGACGCCCTCAAGGAGCTCAACATCCAGTGCTATAGACAGAGGAGTGGAACTAACAACTGTGATGTGGGGTGAAGGCACAGAGTGCATAGAGTCCTGTCGCAGGCTGAAATGGTCAAGGAGGCCCTCCTAAAAGAGGCAGTACTCAAACTGAATTTTGCCAGACACATGGGGCTTAGTCAGGCAATCACAGTGGGGAAACTGTTCTAAGCAGAAGCAACATCCAGCACTGACAAGAACCACAAGAGAGAACAGGAGATTTAGGGTGATCACAGGTCAGTGACAGGATAAAGGGTGGGAGATGAGCCAGAGAAGAAGTCAACACACTGAACAGAGGCATCTAGTCTGCATCCTGGGGGCAGAGTGATCCATCAAAGGATAATCAGCAGGACTATTTATGTCATCAAATAGTCCTCCTGAACTTCATCAAGACTTTGATCAGGGTCACCCCAGAGTTCCCAGACAGCCACTTTCTGCTAAGGACAGAAAGGAGGAGGCAGCAGCTGAATCTACCATCCAGTTATATGTACAGGGAAGTACCAAGGCTCCATTTCCTCTGAATTTCCAGCTGCTGCTCTTAAGTGACAGATCAACTGTGTGCTGTCACTGCTGCTGCAGGAACATGGGGAGTAGGAGCAGGGGGAACCACCTTCCACGCTCTTTGAAAACTGGATGTCTTGAGCAGCTTAGAAGTTTCAGGCTGCTTCTGCAAGTGACAAGGGCTGCCTGCCAGAAAGGAAAGCAAAATACTTCAATCTAATGGGAGGAGTAGGCATAGGGATTTGGAGCTAAACTTTTAATACAAGCCCTGGATGATCTCAAAAAAGTAATTTAACCTTTGTGAGCCTCAGTTTCCTCACCCGCATTATGGGTATGACTGCACTACTGGTTAAAATTAATTGTGATAATTAATGTCTATGTTTCTCAAACATGGAACTCTGACCCTGGGTTTTCATGGTGAAATGGTGGGAAGTATGTGTTTTCCTACAGTGTACATTTTACCCAAAGATTTCAGGTAAAAGGATTATATTAAACGGGTAAAGATATATTCTGGAGAAGCATATATCTCTTTAATGAATTATAAGGAAAAATAGGAAACATCAAAGCAATATTTTGCAAAGTTGTAAACTCTTTGGCTATCACCCCAGACCTTTTGGTCCTGCTTTCTGCTTCTCTGTCATTGGAGGTGCATCAACTGAACCACCTAAGAGTAGGGGAATGCTCTCTTTCTGTGACATGAGGCACAGAACAATTGTGAATATTAACCCATTGCCAAAAATGGACCATTCTAGTCTTTGCTTCTTTGGAGCACACTTTTCCCATGAACTTAACTTCCAATTTTAACCACAACAACTTGGCCATCTATCTATCTTTGATATGATCATAGAAAAACCATGGACATCAAAGGACACTTTCCTCAAGACAGTGGCTATACTGGAAGTAACTCAGAGAGGAGAACTGGAGGAAACTAAACATATGCTAGAGAAGGTAGGTAAGAGGATATGGGCAACTGCTTACATAGGGACAGACCTGAAGAACAATGGGGACCAGGAGATGTGGGATCAGAGGGCTCAGGAGCAGCATGCTGAGAATCCCACAGAGGAATCAAGACCCAGGGACAGCTGCAGGACAGAGGAGCAGGAGCTGCAAGGAAGAAATGGTGGCCCATCACTAGATGTGAAAGTGACCTCTCTAAGGCCATGTCACTAATTTATGTACACCATTTTATTACAAACCCAGTTTAACGGTCAGTCACTATGATCTATTGATCATGTTCTGCTAGTCTTATGAGAGGGCCAGCACAGCCTAGCCTTATGACTATTCTCCCTCCTCAAGCTTAATACTGCTCATTTTAAGGAACACAGCAGTCTGCTTGCTAGAAGCACATTAGCCTGGAGATGCCCAGTTTTTCCAGTTGTGGCCTATGTGATTGAAACTACAGTACAGACTGCATGCAGTTTTAATGAATAACAATGATGCAATACAACCGGTGATAGGGGTTGGGGGAAGCCCACACCTCATTTAATTAGTTTATTTCTACTGAAGCGCGTTGGCCTGGTGCTAGTCATTGATTGGTTTTGATCAAGTAGCTGAGGATATTACCCTAAACTCTCAAAAGAATGGTAGAATATATTCATGTCTGCTTCCAGTTTTAAGGAGATGCTTTCCTAGAACTTGCCATTGCCCAAAGATGGGCCTCAAGGCCACACATTTGTGTCCACAAATTCTGGGGATATTGTGGAGCCAGTGATAAGCTTTGACATTTCAGAATGTCCCTGCCATTGAACTTTCAAACAATGACTCAAAAACCTAAAAGCATGCTTTATGTTCGCCTAAATCTGTGAATCACTTCTGAAACTGTGACTTTATTTCTACCAAACAGCTCTGCAATTCTCTAAAATTTGAGATTCTACTGACCTGGAGCATTTCATAGATGGGAAATGAGCAGTCTCCAGTTGTTATCTGTTCCATACTCATGGCCTGATTGAGTCTGAATGTTTACATGTCCAAGAATAAATCTGAATGTTGTCTCTACCCCCCACACCCTCACAGCTTCATGTTCTCTGTGTTCAGATTTCTTCAGGGGAAAAAAATCACAAATCACAAGGCATTTAACCCCATGGGCCTCTTGGTGCTGAGAAAGCATTTCATTGAATTGCTTCAACAAGTGTCCTCTACCCACTAATGCGATAGGCACAGAATGAAGTACACAAACTATCCTTATAATGTCCCTAGTACATTATGTAATAAACCTGTCTCCCAAATTTAGCAGCACAGACTCAGCTGTTTTGACTTGAATAACTGTTAAAAACTCCTTTCTCCCTCTTTCATTACAGGTACATCATCAGAGAAAGACCTCAGCTTTTCACATTTCATCAAAACTCACATGTTTTACTGGTAGGGGACAAGTAAATAGATAGACTAAGTGTAGATCATTAAGCAAAACAAAATGTTTATTTAAAAACTTCAAGGGGGCAGCTTAGGGTCAGGGTCAGAGGATAAATTGGCCAGAAGATTCTAAATTGTAGACACCTATAGAAAAGAATCCATAAAAATGCCAACTTGGAAACTGAAAACATCTGAATGTAGATTATACATTTCGGGGCAAGGGCACTGCATATACTTCTTTAAGTTTATTCAATGTCTTTCAGGCCCAATATACAGGCATCTGCACAATCACTTCTTTCTAATGCCTGGCCCAGTCTCAACTAACATTCAGGGCCTCTGGGCACCAGGCACTATGCTTAGAAGTTACCTTTAATTCCCCCACAACCCTCTGAGGTAGGGATTATGACTCCTATTTTATTGTTGAATCAAGTCTCAGAAATGTTAGGAGGTTCAGGCTTCAATACAGCATCCTTTTCCCAAACTTCAGCTGCCTCCTACTACCACCAGCCAGAACTGTTTAGGTACATTCTTGGTGAGCGTTTCCTCAGTTAGTATAGTTTCCAAACTTCAGTGTGCTGAATAATTATTTGAGGAACATGAAAAACAAGCAGGTTTGGGTTCCTACCACCCAGGAGTCTGATTCAGTAGGACTGCATAAGAGGTCTGTGTATCTGCATCTTTCAGAAATACCGTCAAGGCTAGGTTTCAGGTGGGAGAAGGACCACACTTTGACCTCCTCAGGCCAGAGATCTCCCAATCTTACTCCTCCTCCTCTAGGCGGATAGGCCTCACTTCCACCATCAAACCCTGTTTTGGAAGCTCCTCCCGAGGTTTTCTGATCCAGTGCTGGAAACTCAAGGTACTTCTTGCAACTTCTCAGACCTAGCAAGATAGAAAAAAGAACAAGCAGAATTCCTCTTCTTCCACTTCCAATATGTGGTAGTAGTGACCTTGGCAAGCCCCACCTGTGAAACAGCTGATTCCCATCCTCTCTGCTAATGGGAATGAAAGCAGCCTGGCTCAGTTCTTCCTAGCAAGCACAACTTTGGCCATACCCTCTAAGAAGTAGAGTTTACGAGTCTGTCACCAGCATTTAAAATTAACATACATATTAAGAGAGTAGGAGAGTGCTTCCAGGGTAAATGTCTATTTTTTCCCCCATGTGAAGCTAACTTAGCTCAAACGCAAAGTCAGCCGACTCCATGGGGCCTTGGGGTGTTCAGGGCTTAATCCTATAGGATGAGCATGTTATATATACATCCTTGCTGCTTTTTCCATTTGGGTTCTCAGGGGAAAACTTAGAGCATCAGGGGACAACTGCTGAGCTCTTTATGTCCAATAATCCAGCCTCTTCCAGGTGTGCTCTCCTTGCTTCCATTATGCATAGGCACTCACCTAGCCAGCCATCCCCCCATCTATTCATCAATTCAACCACTCATTCACCCACCGCCCTTCCACATTTTGTTCCTCCAACCTGCCATGGTTTTCATGCTTTCATTCATCAAACATTTATTGAGTACCATCAGTGTACCAGGCATTGGGTATACACAGATGAATGATATACCTGTCTGCTGTGAAGGAGCTCACATTTCAGGAAATCTGCTTCAAAGGTAGAGGAAGACAATACACTATAGCTATGGTTGAGATTTTACTCCCATGCCAAACTACCAAATTTCTTCTCATCAGTCAAAATCCAACTTAAATATGCTCAGCAGAACTCCTGCCCATGATCTCCCAGAGATTAAACATTTTTCCTATGCTCTTACAGGACATGGATGTTTTATATGGCTCTATTTCATTGCTGTTAGTATCTGTCTCCTCTTCTACCCTGTAAGGGCAGAGACTAAACTTTCCTAAGTATATTTTCTGCACTGAGCCCAGTTAGTAATTCAAAGAAGGTTAGTGACTTTCCAACTTTTGTGAATCTAAGAACCACCTAGGAAACTTATTCAAAATATTGACTCCCCAGCTCCACCCCAATGTGGTCTGATTCAGTAGGTATGAGATTGGGGTCAGGAATGTTTTTAATGAGTTTCTCAGGTGATTCAGATGTAGATGACCTACAGATCACACTTTCTTTTCTTTTATTTCTTTTATTTTTGTTTATTTTTTTTTTTATGGCGACATTGGTAAACACTATGCTGGTGCCTCAAGAAAAGTTTTTGAATGAATGAGTGAAAACCAAGGAATTAAGGGACAACAAAAAGTCTGCGATTTTAATGAGGTCTATGGATTTTACTAATGTGAATTTCTAAGTTTTGATGTTGTGTGTAGTTATATAAAATGTTACCACTGGAGGAGACAGGGAGCAAGGTATGTGGGACCTTCCTGTACTGTTTTTGTAAATTTTGAATCCATAATTATTTCAAAGTAAAAAGTTTTTTAAAAGTCACCTGATTTTCTAAGACCTCGAGGATGTGCTGTTGTAGTTTGCTTCAGATGACCTAACTTCCTTACTTTTTTAAAAGATTTATCTATTTATTTTAATTAGTTTCAAATATACATACAGTACATTGGTTAGACATTTATATAGTTTATAAAACGATCCCCCTAACTACTTTTTCTCTCCTCTGGTTTTCCACCTAGCTATCATATTAATGCTAACTGCATTCTCTATGCTGTGCTCCCCATCCCCTATCAACTACTATTTTCTACTTCTTTAACTCTTCACCCCATTCTCCCAGACCCCCAACCCCTCTCCCTTCTGACAGTCACCAGATTGTCCTCTGTATTTGTGAGTCTGTTTTGATTAGTTTGTTCTTTTTGTTCCTTAGATACCGTATTTATGTGAAATCATATGGTATTTATCTGTCTCTGACTTATTTCACTCAGCATAATAACCTCTAGGTCCATCCATGTCATTACAAATGGTAGGATTTCATTTTTTTAATGGCTGAGTAATATTCCATTGTATATATGAACCATAACTTCTTTATCCAATCATCTGCTGATGGGCATTTAGGTTGCTTCTAAATCTTGGCTATTGTAAATTGTGCTGTCATGAATATTGGGGTGTACAAATCTTTACAAATTATTGTTTTGGTTTTCTTTGGATAAATACCCAGAAGTGCAATTGCTGGGTCAAAAGTTATAACCATTTTTAATTTTTTGGGAAACCTCCAGACTGCTTTCCACAGCAGCTATACCAATTTGCAAGCCCACCAACAATGTATGAGGGCTCCCTTTTCTCCACATACTCGCCAACACGTGTTGTTCTTTTATTTATTAATGATAGCCATTCTGACAGATGATATTACATTGTGGTTTTAATTTGCATTTCTCTGATGATTAGTGACCTTGAGCATCTTTTCATATGTCTATAGGCTATCTGTATTTCTTCTTTGGAGAAGTATCTGTTCAGATCATCTGCCCATTTTTTAATTGGATTATTTGTTTTTTGTTGTTGTTGAGTTATATGAGTTCTTTATATATTTTGGATATTAACCTCTTATCAGATGTATCATTAACAAATATCTTCTCCAATCGGTTGTCTTTTTGTTTCGTTGATGGTTTCCTTTGATGTACAAAAAAACTTTAAGTTTGATGTAGTCTCATTTGTTTACTTTTTCTTTTGTTTCCCTTGCCCAGGGAGATATATCTAAAAAGAAATTACTGTTAGTAATATCAGAGAGTTTACTGCCTATGTTTTCTTCAAGAAGTTTTATGGTTTTGGGTCTTACATTTAAGTCTTTAATCCATTTTGAGTTTATTTTTGTATGCAATGTAAGAAGGTGGTCCAGTTTCTTTTCTTTTTTTTTCTTTTTTCTTTTCTTTTTTTGCATGTATCTGTCCAATTTTCCCAGCACCATTTATTGAAGAGACCGTCTTTACCCCATGGTATATTCTTAACTCCTTTGTTATATATTCGTGAGCATATAGGCATGGATTTATTTCTGTGCTCTCTATTCTGTTCCATTGATCAATGTATCTGTTTTGATGCCAATATCATGCTATTTTGATTACTGTAGACTTGTAGTATAGTTTGATATCAGGTAGTGTGATACCTCCAATTTTGTTCTTCTTTCTCAAGATTGCCATAGCTATTTGGGGTCTTTTATGGTTCCATATAAATTTTAGGATTATTTGTTCTAGCTCTCTGAAAAATGCCATTGGTATTTTGATAGGGATTGCACTGAATCTATAAATTGCTTTGGGTAGTATGGCTATCTGAATGATATTAATTCTTCCTACCCATGAGCACGGTATATGCTTCCATTTATTTGTATCTTCTTCAATTTCTGTTTTCAGTGATTTATAATTTTCTGAGAACAAGTCTTCTACCTCATTTGTTCTACCCCACAGCCACCGCAGCCTGTGCACCTGTTCCTGTGCACCTCCACAGCCCCCATTCCAGGGCCATCCCCCACCCCCAGATGCCTGCTGCTGTGGGTTCCCTAGAACCCTTGCTGTCTTTATGTGTGTGTGGATCCCAGTGGCTGTATATTAATGTCTCCCAGGAGCTTTTAAAAATCTCACTGCCCAGGCCACATCCCATTTCCATTAAAATGAGTTTCTGGGGGGTACTCAGCCATCAGTATTGTTTAAAGCCCCCAAATGAAGCCAACCCATAGTGTAGGCAATAAGGGGAAGCTGGCCCATGAGAGTGTGGATGCACCTATGGGCCGTGCTCAGGTGGAGAGAAGCTCTGAAGCTCTTTCTAAACTGCTGGCTCTAAATTCAGCTCAGCAAGATCCACAACCCTATCCAAGGAAAGATGTGCTCTGTGACCACTTCTCTGCCTTGTCTTATTCCTCAAAGCCAAGGTCTGGAGGAAGCAAGAGTCTCACTTGCCTTCCAATGGAGGCCTTTGTTTTGGCTACCTACTCTCCACAGGTACAGGTGCCTTTTTGTCTGCATGGCTCAAAGGCTTCTTAAAAGGTGGATCAACACTTCATTTGGTTTGGATGACCTGGAAGTTCACCAGGCCTGACTGGCTCCTTTAAATAGAGTACCATGGTTTCTGCCCAGATCAGCATCCTTTCACAAGAAGGCCTGCCAGATCCATGCTGGTCTTCTGATAGGCAGAGTACCAAGCTGAGGGGCTGATGGAATTTTATGTAGTCACAGAAAGGACACAAGATTCCTTTTGGGATAATCTATTATCCACTGATGACTTGGTCTCTGTGTTCCATTGAGAGGGCAGCTTTTCCAGGTCAGGTCCTGGTTCTGGAGGCAGCGCAGCAGTATCCTGGTGCCTGGGGGCTTGCAGACAGCCCATGTTCCTACTGCAGTCCCTGAGGGCTCTCCACTCCTGCTCCATCATAGGTAGCTGAGATGGGTGGGAGGCCAAGAGGGGTCCAGCACTGACAGATTATAAACTGCCACCTCAGATGAGAGTAATGTACCTGTGTCTAGAGAATGCCATTCACTGTGACTGGGCAATGTAGCCCTCTGGAAGCCCCATCAGAGATGGCCGAGTTATCTACAGGTCCTGGCTTGCTGCCAGCTGAGCAAAGTCTTCTAACAAGCTCTGGTATCCACAGACTCACCTGGAGATGGCTGAACATCTTAACTCCATGGACATCCTCCCTGTTTGTACCCAGCCCTGACAGCTCACTCCAGATTCCTACTCCCTTCCGCTCTCCTTCTCTTGCCTGGCATAGAGTTGTAGACTAAGCTGGGAGATAAAGGCCTCACACTGATCTTGATGCACTGAACTTTATGACTATTTGAACAGGAAAGTGGATTATTCGGTGAATGAATTGGGTGACCCAACAGCAAAGCAGAGGAATTTTTAAATCTTCGGTCTGGCCACTATAATAGACCAAGTTTATTTTATATATGTGATATATACATATGTGCATTTTACACAGAAAATGAAATCCTCCCATTTTACAGATGAGGAGTTTGAGGTACTGGCACTGCAAATGCTGACTTGAATCAAGAGCCTGAATGTTTGGTCACAGGGTTCTTCTGTGTAACCTCTAGAATCTTCCACACTGAGACCAGAGGCATACTCTTGTTGCCCAGGGAAGGCACCAGAGTGCCTCTCCTTAAGGGATGAACACTCTCCACTGAGGAGCCAGAGACTGGGGAAGGGAAGCTTTCTCAATGGTCTTCTTGACCTGTTGGATGAAAATGGCCTAATGGACAGAGCCCCATTTTGGAGCAGGGAGGTAAGGTTTGTAAGCCCAGCCCGGTCTCTATCTGAGGCCTTCCCCAGTCTATCAGGACATTTTATGGAAGAAGTAACATCAAAGTGCAATTTCTGTTCCAATTTAACATGGATTGGGGAGGGGAGTAGTGTATGAGGAGGTGGCAGGTCCACTCCTCCAGAGGAAGATTTCCAAGGTTTAGCAGAGCAGACAGTCCCCACTCTGATCCCAGAAAAACAGAAAAGCTCATGAATTGACTTATTGAATTTAGGATAAGCATCTTATAGAGTCTCTGTGTTAATATATTTCTATATCTTCTTATTCTATTTCCACTTACCAGCTATGTGACTTTGAGCAATTTCTGTTCCTCAGTTTCTTTACTTGTACAATAGGCATAATAATA
This sequence comes from Pteropus alecto, assembly GCF_000325575.1. Lineage (NCBI taxonomy): Eukaryota > Metazoa > Chordata > Mammalia > Chiroptera > Pteropodidae > Pteropus > Pteropus alecto. Next base: position 1,176,719 of record NW_006436287.1, on the reverse strand, counting down.
GTACTCAGCACATAACATTATGGTGAGGCTTAAATAGTTTAATGTGTGTGAAATACTTAGAACAGTGCCTGGAATATAGTCAGTACTACACTTAGCCAGTTCTAGTAGTAGGTCTCTTTTGAAACCAGAATAATTAATAAGTTCTTTTTCACTAAGAAACACCATGGTTAGATAAAAGAGTTTCTTGACTGTTACACAAGTAAGACATGTCAGAATATTCTACAAAGGAAAGCACTAATAACTCCTTCCCTGGACCATTGTAAGAACTATTTTGGCCAAAGTGAAAAATAATAAATGTTTGTTTGGTTACCTAGAGTGCAGTGGGCACTTTCATGTGCATCACCTCATTTAGTGCTTATGTCAGCTCTGAAGGGTACTTCCTTTACCAGAGAAGAAAACCAAGGCTCAGAGAGCTTAAGTGTCTTGCCCTTTATTACAAGCACTGTCTGAACCTCCATGCCATTCTGCACCTGGTGGCAGAAGATGGACAGACAATGTGACCTTTAGAAAATCCTTGTAACCCAACGAGTCTTGCTTGAGTTTGCTCAATCCATCAGCAAAATGGAGATCAGAAATTTATCATGCTCACCTCAAAGTGTTTCACCTCTCTCACAGTAATAAATTCTCCCAACATAAACAGAAGCCAGGAGGCTGGTCAGCCCCAGGTGCTGACCGGCAGCTCTACAGCAGAGCCAGCCTGGCTGGAGGGCCGAATGGCATTCTGTGTGTGGAGGCTGTGAACAGGATGAGTGCTGAGCTCCTGTGACAACAGGCAGTCCACAAGGCTTTCATTCATACTTTGTAAATTGGTTTCATGCATGGGCTATCAATGGGGGCCTGGCTGGATAACAAGATTTTCCAACACAGTTCTTCCCACCTCTCTCCTACTACTGTCCAAATCTTCCTGCACAGTGCCTGAAGGGGATGTGATGTGCTTAGCAGGGTGCGCCTAGTCAGGCTCCATGGCTCTGGCTGGGCCCATGCAGATCTCAGAGGTTATGGTACAGAGGGGCTTTGAAGAGTGGCTTATGTGCTCCAATAGCAGATGGGGGAACAGCAATTTAGGCAGCCCCTACCAGATAGGCTTTGGGTTTAGGGACGCTCAGCCATGCCTGTTCATTACTGGGGGGATGTCCTCAGGACATGCCCATGGGACTGCTCGTGGCTTGATTACATGGTCTGTCCAGCCTTGACTATCTACAGTGAGTCCTCACCACATACAGTCCAATTGCAGAGCAGGCCCATCAGAGCCCAGAAAACCAAGCAGCCCAGATGCAACTGTTCAGTAGAGGCAGAGCCTTGGGAAGTGAATTATTGGGGAATTGCTCTCAGGAGAGGTGGGGTGAGGAAACTAAGCAAGGATGTGGTCTGAGTCAGACCAACGATAGCCTGGTCTCACTGGGAACCCAGAAGCATGGGTTATACCACAAAGTTAGACTCATCTTGAGGCAAAGGGGCTGGTCTTTTACGTCCCTGTGTCAGTCAGTCATTGGCTATTGGCTTAAGGCAAGGGGGTGAGGGTGGAGTGTTGTTATTCTCTGGGGTCAGGTGGCTCTTATTCAGCTGAGGCTAATTCTCTAGAGAAGAGGGACAGTTGTTAGCAGCCAATACTGATGCAAGTTGGGTGATGGGTGCACCAGTCCAGCCATGGGTATCTGAGCAGGGCATCAACAGCTTCCCTGCACCATGCCTATGGAATACAGCCAGGGCACACACAGCTCAGTCAAAACACTATCAAGAGCCAGCCTGGTAACTCTGACTTCTAAAAGCCAGAAGGCCAAGAATCCAGGCAGCACTACAATGAGCAGTGTCTGTGATAGCCTAGCCATCACTCCAAACACCTGTACTCTGAAACTACAAAGCCAATGGTTCATGGATCTGTCCTCTTATCTCTTCCCAGCAGGACTCAGGCTTGCAGGCTCCATCAAGAATAATACTGGGGGCTTCTGCCCAGGCTCCCTGTAGTCAAGGCCAGCCCTGTCTGCAAAAAGGCACACAAGACAATTATGAGAGCTACTCTGTGACAATTCAAAGCCTCCTCCCCAGAAGCCTTAACACAAGTTTGCCGCTGAAACACAAATATCCACCTCGGATGTGGAAGAGATTAAATTAGGAAAAATCTTAATTCTTTCTGGCAGAGGGAAGCGAGCAAGAGCTGTCAGCTCCCCAATGATATATTGTTAAGAAAATCCAGGTTTAAAGGTATTTCATAAGTTTGCGTTTGCCTGCTAATAACCAGTCAGCTAACAGAATTCGATCACCAGGTGAGATCGTAATGAGATAATGCGGTGTACTCCACAGAGACCCAGCCAGCCCCTTGAAATTTTTTCAAGAGAGTTTCTGAAGTGCCACATTGTGATGAGGAAGGGAGAGTAGCAGGGAAAGACAGAAGGGAAAATGGGCATAATTAGCCAAGTAGATTAGGTGATTCAACAAAGATTATACAGTCTCAGTAGACTGAATAGCTGTAGTATTTATCAACATACCTCATGGATGTTTCTTGGTCTCCAGGCCTTTTTGTTTTCTCAGTGAGACAAGCAAGCTCAGCACTCTCTTCCTGTAATATCCAGAAGTTGAAGGACTTGTCATAAGCAAATAAGCAGATTTTCCTGGGGTCCTCACCAGCTAGCGAACAGTGGACCTTATCTGAGTTCCTCCTGCCCCAGAGGGAGCATGTCCCCCACAAGTCCTCAGGTCTTGGAGAAAAGGCCTGTGTTCAAAAAAACCTCAGTCTAGGACTAAGGTCATTCCAGTGGGTGTCCAGTCTGATCAGCTCTGTGCTGGCTGCTCAGGCAGGTGGGCTGTGATAGGGCTTAGGCTCCACTTTGATGATGTTTGGCCCTGCCCTGATTTTTCTAGGGCTGCGTTGTGACCCATGTTTAGTCAGGCTACAATCTGGAGTGGGCTAATTCTTGTGCATACACCTCTATGAGAAACCTGTAGGGATGCCAATGATCAACCTATTTGGCAAACCAAAAAAGAGGACCCATCCACATTCAAAGAAGGTGTGATTTGGAGCTTAAGGCAATACAATAAACTTCAAAATTCATATTTATTGTTTAAATCATCTCAGCCCCTATCAGGGAGAGGCAATTTTTTTGTTCTAAAGGGCTTTGAGAAACTGATGAAGGCTTTGGAAACTCTTCAAAGAAAATATAGATACACATACACACACAAGTTGTGATACAATTTCAAGTGTTCACAGATCCCAACCATGACCCCAGGTTTCAAAACTCTGTAGAAGAGGGAAGGGAGTTGAGGGCATGGCCCAATTTACTAGCCTGATCCTAAGACAGATTTTGCCTAGACAGGCGGCTATCCAGAAGCCCCTTGAGACAGGTGGGCTCTGGAGTGGGCCCCAGTTTTTATTTCCTGTGCTCCCCTGGGTGTGTTTCCAGGCCTCTGGGTCTCTGTGTGAAAGGGAAACCAGTGGCTGCAGGGCAGGGCTTGCTGACCCTGTGAGAGGGGAGGCAAGGACAAAGGCAGGAACCATGGCTCTCAGATCCATGTGGGAGCCCACACAATTATGTCTTATATTGTGAGATCTTTGTCACCTCCACTCTATTCCCCAGATGGCCCAGCAGATGACTCCTTGGAAGGAAAGAGGCTCCTGTACTGGCTTTGGAAGGCAGCAAATAAGGAGAACTGAAGAGACAGTGTACCTTGCTAGAACGAGCCAAGGTACAAAATGGTTGTGGCCATACCAGGGAGGAAGGGAAGGAGCTGAGCCTCTAGGTTGTGGAAGGAGGGGTAGGGGAAGGGGTAGGCCCAGGGATTGTCTGGGGCTTGAGAAAGAGGGTGGGTTGTTACCTGTAGGTAACTGCTGGCTTCCTACAAGAGAACTGGAGGGGCTCTGAGGTGACTGGAGTCATAGATTTAGATACCAGCCATTGGCTTTGCTGTCCAAATAGGGTTTTTTTTTCATCAGTCATCACCAATGTATCATGTCCCCATAATTAGGTATCGTATTTTAGCAGTGGTGCATCCAGAGGAGATTAAAAATCCAGATCAAACTTTCCCTGCTGGCAGAATATCCATCACACACTGATGAAGTGAGGCAAGGGGTAGGAGTCAGAAGGTACACAGATGCAACCAAAAAAAGTGGGGAGCCAGGCAAAGAATAATTTTCTCCTGATCTCAGAATCCTTCATGGTCCAATATCTTCTGCTGACAGTGCTCACATGGCTCCTATGTCTGGGTCCTGCAGAAAAAGAGGAGAGGCATTGTGAGCAGGAGTCCCGGAATCACAGGGACCCAGACCCAATCACTCATTTATTCACTGACAAGCATTTTTGGAGAATCTCCTACATGCCAGGCACTGTTCTAGGCTATGAGGATCTAGCAGGGAACACAATAGAATCCCCTGTGGAGGCTCTCGGGTGCAGATTTTTGGTTAGGTACTGTACCCAGGTAAACTCCCCAGCCATGTCCTCTTGCAGAACAGTAAGGCAGACCCCCTTCTCAAGGGTCCAGGAGAGCAGCTATGGGCCTTGGACCCCACTCTTCCACCTCTTATCTCTTTGAGCTACGAAGGCAGATATGGTCTATCTCCTTCCTCTTCCCACCTCACTTGATTCCACACCTGGCTCTGTCAGGGTTCTCAGTGATCTTGAGCAAATCATTTCCTTCTCTGCTCCTTGGTATTCTCAACAATAAAATGAAGCTAATGAAATCAGCCCAGTCACAACACTGGGATTTTATTAGGATCATGGACCTCAGAGAAGGTCTAGATGGAGAAAAAAATCTCAGAAATCATTAAACTCAATGCCCTCATTTCATATAAGAAGAAACTGAGGTTCATAGTGGTACCTAATGAGTGTCTGAGAAAGCTTTTGGTGAATGGAAAACTCTTGTAGATACAAGGGATTGTTATGTTTTGTTGTTATTTTTCCTTTGAGTACACCAGGTGGTCTCCCATGACCCAAGCAGGGAAGGGAGGTATGAGTCATGAGTCCTTCCCTACAGGTCCCTGAGTTCTTCATTTGTCCTCAGAGACCTCCTTGGCCCTGAGCCTCATGAGACTCCCCCTGCTGTGGCTGCCTGGCCCCACTAAAAGAATGAAAGCTGTTTATTGCTTTCTTACATGGTTGTGGAGGCTAATTAAACTACAGACAGATTCCTCCGCAGTTGGCTGGGACCATAAGGGCTGTTACAACAGTAAAAGGCCGGAGATGATAGATGGAGTGTTTTCAAGATTATGTCACTATTGCCCCTGAACATGGCTTCTACTCCATCCCCCAACTTCAGGGCTATGCTCCA
>NW_006436287.1:1162117-1171395 GCF_000325575.1 Pteropus alecto | reverse complement strand
GGGGAGCAAAAACAAAAGACAGAAGGAGTGTGATTGGCTCAATCTAAATACAATGGCAAGAAACAGCAAACTGACCCACACCATGGTCTTCTTGGAAGTATATAAACCTGTCCAAAGTGCTTCTCAGTGGAAGAATAGGGAAGTCCTTCCCAAAGTCTGACTGAAATCCCTTCTGTATCCAAGACACGAAAAGGATGTGGGAAAGGAAAAAGATGACTATTGCAAGGTCCCTGAAGGTACAGATCCGAAAGAGTAATTGTGAGATAGAGGAACTGGTATTCAGGGATGGCATGGCTTCCACCTACCCCACCCCCACCCCCAGCTGAGAAAACACTATAAATCCAGCCAGCCTGTTTATTTCCTTCCTGCTGTCCATGCTCCTCAAAACCTACAAGGTCACTTGGCCCAAATGGACTTCCAGCTCAAGTGCTGACATGATGTGATCTGACAGGCCTGTCCCTTGCTGCCAAGCCAGAGCATGGAGAGAGTCTGCTAGGCTGCTGCTAGGGAGAGGTGGGGCAGGGATGGGGGCAGGAACAGGCAGCTGTGTCTCAGTCTGATTGTGGCCTGGGGAAGGACAGTGAGACCTAAGAAGCTACAAAGTGCTATAAAATAGAAAAGCTAAAGAACAGATATATGAAAAGTATCCTCCACTCCACCTTTATCAGGTCCATACACATCAGCCTGTGAGACCAGCTACAAAGTCTGGGAGACCCCACCACTAAGGTCTAAGTGAGGTATCTCCCCACATTATGCCTTTTGACAGCCCCTTTCAGTTCTTCCAAAGGGAAAAAGAGGAAATGAAACTTGGAGAGCCCCTACTTTGAGTCAAGGGCTGTGCCAGGTGCTTATGTTACCTCATTGGTCCTTAGGGCCATAATCTCATTTGGGGACCTCAGAGGAATGATGACACAATTAAACCGCACACTATGAAGAGATTTTAGAACTGTTTACAAAAATGTGGGCAGGATTTAAGGAAACTAGCCAAGGATCGTGCAGCACCTTAGACTGGCAATGGCAGGGGCCCTTACCTCCCCTGGGCTGAAGGGACCAAGGAAGGAGAAGTTACTGGAACTAGGAGAGAGTATCTTTCAGGCAGAGGGTAGGGAACTGCCTGATAGGTGCTGTGGCCCTTGATTGAGAGATACAGCCAGCTCGTGGGGATCCTACAGAGGAAGAGTTAGGAAAATTAATCCCCAACCTGACTGTTCTATAATCCTAATCTTTTGCTGCTGCCTCTCACCGGCCCAACCCAATCAGGGGCCAGAGAGCAAGGAAGCTCATTGATGCTGTGCAAGTGGTAAGCCTGGGGGGAGGGGCAGAGCAGGGTGGGAAGGCAGAGAGTGGACCTGGGGAGGCAAGTAGTAGATCGTCAGCAAATGTGAGCACAGAATGATCACTCTCTGCAAGTGCCCAGAGTCAACAACTGATTACAGAGTGGATCCTACACCCATGTTCTCTCTAATGTCTTCTGTCTAATGTCTGATCTCCAAGAAAGTAGGACAGGATGTAAGGGAGGATGGGTCACAGGATCGTCTTAGCTCACTTGATCTAAGTTTCCAGCTCCTGACAGCTCCCCAGCCCCTGAAAGTCTGGTGGCCCCTAAGGTCTCCATAAGGTACAGATTTGACCCAATATGACCATCAACTGACTCCTGACCTTGAGAAATCCCTTAGGCACTCTGGGCTTTAGTTTTCACATTTGTCTGGGGGAAATGAGGTACAATTCTGTCCTTGCTTTCATTACAAATATTTTTAAAGGGTAAAAGTGAAAAATACATGTAAAAATCTTTGGCATTAAAGTCAGCTCACAAATGCAAGAGAAAAATCAATAAGTGTTTATGAGACAACCTACTATGCACAGGCATTGTTCCTAGTGCTGGGGACACAGCAGCAAACAAAATAGGCAAGTCTCTGCCTTCATGGAGATTACATTCCAGTTGGGGGAGAGAAACAATGAACAAAAAAATTAATATATAGTAAGTCAGCTGGAGATAAGCGCTGTGGGGAAAAAAAAGAAGCAGGACAAGGCATGTAGGTACTGATGGAAGTAAGGGTTGTAGTTATATGTAGGGTAGTTGAGGGAGTCCTCAAGATAAGAAATTATTTAAACAAAAGCCTGAAGGAAATAAGGCATATGGAGATCTAGGGAGAGAAAACAGCAGGTACATGGGTAGGCAAGAGTGACTAAGATGGAGAGATTAGGGACCACCCTGCTTGATCAATAAATGGAAGAAGAGCAAGAGTAAAAGCTGGGAGAACTGTTAGAGGCTATTGCAATAATCTTGATAAGAGATGATAGTTTGGACTAGCCAGAGGTAATGAGGGGCAATCAGATGCCAGTAAAACCAAAGGATTTTTTGATGGATTTGGTTATTAGGTGTGAAAGGCAAAGAGAAGGAAAAATAGATTCCAAAGGTTTTGGCTTGAGCAGCTAGAGGATGGTATTGTCATTCATTTGCAGAGTTGGGAAAGATTGGAGTAGAGTAGATTTGAGAGAGGAAATTGGGAATTCTGTTCTAGACATGTAGAGTAATGTTGGTCACTTGGGTCTGGAATCAGGGGCAAGATTGAGCTAAACAGATACACCTGGGAGCTGTTAGCATATAAATGGCATTAAATCCATGGGTCTAGGGAAGATCACATAGGAGCAGGTGCCAAGAGGAGGGCCAAGGGCTGAGCCCTGGAGGTGCCAGTTTAGGGCCAGCAGGAGAAATTGAGAAGCAGTGGCTAGTGGGATGAAAAACTAGACAAAGAGTACAATCCGACAAAGAAAACTAAGGACTCATCTCACTTGAATATTGCTGCCCAAATTTGAAATAAAACATTAGTAAATTAAATTGAACAGTGATTAAAAGAATAGTATCTCATGACCAATTTAGATTTATTCCAGTGAAATAGGCTGATTCAACATTAGAAAATGTGTTAATATAGTTTACTGTATAATAAAAGAAAATTTTATGTAGCTATCTCACTACACACTAAAAAAAGCATTTGATAAAATTCTACATATTTTCCTCATTAAAAAATGAAAAAAGCTCAACAAAGCAGAAAGAAAATTGAACTTCCTTAATTCTATAACTTCCAAAAACCATCCTCATTCTGCCTGTAAATAACAAATGCCTGTCTTATTCAACATGATACTGGAGGTGCTGGTCACTACATCAATGAAAAAAAAGGAAGGGGGAAATAAATAAAAGAATAAAAGAGAAAAACATTATTTTCAGATGATACAATCATGTACCTAGAAAATCCAAAAGAATAAAATGACAGAGTGTTAGATAATAAGATTTCAGTGCAACAGTGGAGTATCAGAACAGCCACCAAAAATCAAAGATTCCTTCTATGCTACCAGTTAAAAATATATATATTCAAAACAGAAAAACAAAACAAATAAACAACACCCACAAGTGCTTCTAAGTTTCCAAGGAACAAAACCATAAGATACGAATAAAACTTTTATGGAAAAACTGTAAAACTCTACTGAGGACCTAAATAAATGGAGAGAGAGTCAGCTCACTGTAATGCAGAGGTCTCAGCATTGTAAAGATGTCAATCCAAAGCAATCCCTGTCAAAAGCCCAACAGAATTATATGAAACTTGATCAACTTAATTTAAATTCATCTAGAAGAGAAAAAGTAAGAATAGCCAGGCAATTGCTGGGGGAAGAAAAGTATAATGAAGGGAGATCTACCCTACCAGCATAAAATACATAAGGCACAGTCATTAAAACAACAAGATATTAGCCTAAGAATGGACAAACAGATACTAAACAGGTCATGCGTGTCTGCCCTTCTTTGCTTCAGCCAGAGCTCTCCTCAGACTTAGTGGATTTCTGCTCTGAGTCTGAGGGCCTCATCCCTTGAGTCCACAGACACAATCTGCAGCCTGAGGCCGATTGCGGGAGGAAGGCAGGCACAGCCCTTCTCAGCAGCAAAAGAGCAGTGAGGTTGAACTTTATATTTATTGATCACAGCTTCTCTAGACCTTTACTATCATTTAACTCTCGCTTCTAACCAAATCTCCTCTGTTTCTTTTTGCCAACCTCACTGTCCAAAACTGTTTTTTGCTCACACTGTAAACACATTTCCATTTCAACGTGCAGCCAGCCTGCTGCCAGAGCCTTCTCTGTGTTTATTTGTCTCCCCTATCCAATAGTATCCTTATCATGGAGGAGAAGTAAAGAAAGAGGTGGCCTGGAAGGAGTTAAACTTACTCAGTAAATAAATATTGCAAGTTCTCAATTTTTAGAGTAAATTTAAGGGGTGAGCCACACATATAACCTGAAACTGTGGTTAATTCAAAGATAATTTCTTTCAGGTTTTGAATGACTTGGGGGTCTTTCCAAAAGCAAATGAAAGGCAATCATTGTATGGATTGTCCAGGAATTATGAACCCTTAAAATAAAATTTTTTTAAATGAACATTGAATATAAAATAAATAAATAAAAGAATAAAGTCACAACTCAAAGGCTAATATTCCAACAGTCCTTTCCTTACCCTTATTTGGATCCCTTCATCCTGGGAGGGGACCTCAGGCAAAGAATCATATAAAGAAACAGGCTAAATGGATGTGTCCTCTCTTCCTCTAAACTCCTTTGGTGTCTGACTTATCTTCAAATGAGGTTAAAAATGTGCTCCATCTTGATTAGGAAGAAATCTGAAGGCCCCCCTCCCTCTGTTGCTGAACTCTGAGTTATGCCAGATAAGGCAGACTCTGGTGCTTGAAAGCCAGAAGCCTTAGTGTATATCTTCAGGAGTTGCTGTAAACCTTCCTAAGCCTTCTCAAAATGATGTGTTTCCAGGCTTCACACGCATTCTTTCCTGACCATTGGAGAACCTCTTACAAAAACCTCATAGCTTTGGGGGTAACTCTCAAATTTTTTAAAAAAAAAAGTTCAGATCAATCTAGTACTAGAGCCTCCAATTCTTATTCTCTTTGAAACTCCCACCCCCTATCTTAGGTCTGCTCAAGCTGGAGTCCTGAGGCGTAGAGGGCAAGGGCAGTCAGTTAGATCATCATGTTCTCACTCTACCTCTTCTTCCATTCATTGACTATTGTTTGGACCCCACCCATCCCACCAAGATCAGATAGGGTAGAGATGGAGAAGAAAGAAAGGTCTGAAAGGTCTTACTTGATTTTTAGAATGCTAATATGGCATCCATGCCCTCTGAACATGGCAAATTACAGATGCCAAGCCTTTCTTTTGTCGAGGACTCATGTGTGTTTTCTCACCTATAATTCCCTTGATGTGGGTGACAACTCCTCTACTGGTTGCTTATGACACCTACGTCCTCCAGTTCTGCAACTGAGGGCATACCCCATCCTGGCATCCTTCTGTGAGGTCCACACCAGCCCAGAAGAGGTAAGCTCTTTCTGTGCCCCACCAAACTCTAGAAGGGGAACAATTTGAGGCTACCTCATCTCTCTCTGCCCAGCCTCCTCAGTCCTGGCCAGCCACAGCCTATCACCTTTAGACTGTCTCAGGCCTTAACCAAGCTTTTGAGTGGCTCTCTTCAAGTCTCTTTATTAGCTTAGATGGGAGAGAAGCAGCCCCCTTCCCTTTCTCATGGGAGAGAATGGGACACAGCACATTGACAGTTCACTCCTGAGAAAGTCTCCCATGGCTTCACCAATTTTTCCGCACTTGAAGTGGATGAGAAGCTAAGAGTTACACAACCAGTTTCATACACATTTACCCTAGATGGAGAAATAGGCATAGTTCTCACCTCTGGAGCCTCAGCCATGCCCTGCTTCACAGGCGACCTTACATGGATTTACTGATCACCCCAAATGTGTGAGCACCAAACTCCCAACCATTCATTCATTCATTCATTCACCCACAACATCCTTTGAGCACTAAGCTCAAGCTGCCATAACAAAATACCATAGACTGGGGGTCTTAAACCATAAAAATTTATTTCTCACAGTTCTGGAGACAAGAAAATCTAAGATCAAAGTGCCAGCAGGGTAGGTTTCATTCTGTGTGGCCTCTTCTCTTGACTTGTAGGCAGCTGCCATCTTGCTACGTGCTCACATGAAAGAGGGAAGAGGGAGATAATCCCACCATGAGGACACTGCCCCCATCTAATTATCTCTCAAAGACCTCAGCTCTAAATACCATCACATTGGGGATTAGGGCTTCAACATATGAATTTTGGGGGACAAAAACATTCAGTCCATAAAGAACATATACTGCAAGTCAGGCCCTGTGCAGGCCACTGAGGATAAGAGCATCCACAAAACACAAGGCCATGCATTCCCAACAGACTTGGAAACAGGGAAGCTTTCTTCTATTTTATAGATAAATAAACTGAGGTTGAAATATAGAAGTGAGTCTCTGCAAACAGGAAGCAAACATACTTACAGCCCAAGAGAAGGCTGCATGCCATTTGGAGAAACAAATCCCTAACCTTGAGTTCCTAACATTTGTGGGGTTTCTTTCCCAAAGGTTTCCACCTACTCCAGCTTTTTCCTCAAAATGCCATAAAGGAAAGTTTGTCTAACTTCAGGTTCTCTGCATTTTGTTTAGAGACTGAGATAAAAATGCATTTATTATCCCATCTGTGGCCACTCAAATGAAAGAAAAGTGGTTCTGAATCAGGTAACACAATCCACCCAAATCTTTACTTCTATTAAAAAAGCATGAAGGCAATTTACCAGGATGTGTCTGTCACAGTTTGAAAAGCAGAAAGACCTCTTTTATCTTCAGATTTATTTACAGGTGCAACCTAGTGACAGCAGCTAATATTTTTCCAATGCAGTGACTTAGAGGGGCTGTGGGAGACAAAGCAGCAATCAGGAGCTCCCTTGTCCCTAAATATGACTGTGGCACTGCCACTATCAGACAGTCCTGAAGCAGGTCTCAGCATGCTGAGGACACCAGCAGATACACTCCTTCAATTGGCTCTATCTACCCACTAAAGTAGCCAGCTAGGTCTCTCCTGGCTTCCCTCCAGCTCCAGGTAGAGAAGGGAGAGCAATCTGGGGCTTGTATTAAGAAATGGACTGAGCAAATAGGCAGAGAGGCATCCAGAAAGACTTTCTGTTTCCAAGAATCTGTTAGGTACAAAATGGGGCATAAGGGTCGCACTGACATCATCATCTATTCTGGAAATTTTACTGTAGAACATTAATTTCTCTGCATTGGCTTTCATGCTGTCTTCACTGGAGATATCTTTTGATGTTTTCTTGAGAAACTTCTCCAAGGAGCAGTCTGGGCACTTGTTTCATCCTTTTAGTTTATTTAAATTTTTATTTTTTAATTACAGTTGATATTCAATATTATATTAGTTTCAGGTATAAAGCGTAATGGTTAGACATTTGTGTAACTTACAAAGTGATCTCCCAATAAGTCTAGTACCCACCTGGCACCATACATATTTATTACAATATTATTGACTATATTTCCTATGCTGTACTTTACATCTCCATGACTGCTTTATAACTGCCAATTTATACTTCTTAATCCCTTCACCCTTTTTTCACCCAGCCTACCATCTGTCAACCACGAATTTGTTCTCTGTAACTATGAGTTTGTTCTTGTTTTGTTTGTTCATTTACTTTTTTTTTTCAGATTCCACATATAATCAAAACCATATGGTATTTTTATTTCTCTATCTGACTTAGTTCAGTTAGTATAATACCCTTTAGGTCCACCCATGTTGTAGCAAATGGTAAAATTTCATTCTTTTTTATGGCCAAGTAATATTCCATTGTATATATGTTTCCATATCTTGTCTACTGTAGATAACGCTGCAGTGAACATAGGGGTGCATATATCTTTTTGAATTAGTGTTTTGAATTTCTTCATATGAATAATAAGAAGTGGAATTGGTGGGTCATACAGAAGCTCTATTTTTAATGTTTTAAGAAATCTCCATACTGTTTTCCATAGGGGCTGCATCAATATTATAATCCACCAATAGTGTATAAGCATTCCTTTTTCTTCACATCCTCACCAACACTTGTTTGTTGATTTATTGATGATAGCCATTCTGTCAGGTAAGAAGTGATATCTCATTGTGGCTTTGATTTGCATTTTTCTGATGATTGGTAATGTTGAGCATCTTTTAATGTGTCTCTTGGGCATCTGTATGTCCTCTTTAGAGAAATGTCTATTCAAGTCCACTGCCATTTTTTAATTGGATTGTTTGTTTTTTTGATGTTAAGTTGTATGAGTTTCTTACATATTTGGGGTATTAATCCCTTATCAGATGTATCATTGTCAAGTATCTTCTCCTGTTCAGTAGGTTGTCTTTTCTTTTTGTTCATGGTTTCCTTTGCTGTGCAAAATCTTTTTAGTTAGATGTAGCTGCAGTTGTTTATTTTTCGTTTGTTTTCCTTGCCCAGGGAGACATATCCAAAAATATGTTGCTAAGAGCCATGTCACAGAATTTACTGTCTATGGTTTCTTCTATGGCACTTATATGATTTTAAGTCTTACATTTAAGTCTTTAACTAATTTTTAGTTTATTCTTTTATATGATATATACAAGAAAGTGGTCTAGTTTCTTTTTTCTTTCTTTCTTTTTTTTTTTTTGCACATATCTGTCCAGTCTTCCCAACACCATTTATTGAAGATACTGTCTTTACCCCATTGTATATTCTTGCCTCCTTTGTTGTAGATTAATTGACTATATAGGCATGAGTTTATTTCTGGGCTCTCTATTCTGTTCCATTGATCTATGCATCTGTTTTTATGCCAGTACCTTGCTGTTTTGATTACCTTATGTAGCTTTGTAGTACAGTCTGTTATCAGGTAGCATGATACCCCCAACTTTGTTCTTTCTCAGATTGTTTTGGCTATTTGGGGTCTTTTGTGGGTCCTTTAAATCTTAGTATTATTTGTTCTAGTTCTGTAAAAAATGCCATTGGTATTTTGATAGGAATTGCGTTAAACCTGTATTGCTTTGGGTAGTATGGACATTTTAATGATATTAATTCTTCCTATCCATGAGCACATAATATCCTTCTATTTATTTGTATCTTCAATTTCTTTCTTCAATGTTTTATAATTTTTTGAGTACAGGTCTTTTACCTCTTTGGTTAAATTTATTCCTAGGTATTTTTTTGATGCAATTATAAATGGGGTTGTTCCTTAATTTCTCTTTCTGATAGCTCATTATTGGTATACAAAATGTAACCAACTTCCAAATATTAATTTTGTATCCTGTTATTTTACTGAATTCATTTATCAGTTCTAATAGTTTTTTATGAGATCTTTAGGTTCTCTATATGTAATTTCACATCATCTGCAAATAATCCTTTTCAACTTGG